>NW_026067921.1:3957854-4056151 GCF_014885135.2 Alexandromys fortis
GGTGGTGGGGAAGAGACAGAAATCTTTAATAAATAAAAAAAGAAAAAACAATAATAATAATAATAATAATATAAAATAAGACATAATTCAACAAATACGAAGGTAATGTGTAATGCTGGGATTCTAGATATACGCTTCCATTTGGGCTTCTATGGCATTGGGGACTGAGTTCATAGCTTCCTGGGTGCTAGGCAAGATCCCTACCAACTGGGCCACCCCCCACCTCTAATTTCCTAGAATTCGTTTCATGGGTAACTGTCCTTGCTTTTCACACAATAAGAGCTCTCCCACCCCCAGAATATGATCTTGATCCTCCTTCTGGTTCTGGATGTTGCCAGTTGAATGTTCCACAGATATGTCAATGTCGAGTCGACTCAAGTTGAATCCCTTCCCTTTGCCTGTGAGTCTGTGGGTCCTGTAGTCTGTAGACCACTGACCCCATCAGCGTCAGCTCTCTCTGAGTAAGGCAGGATGCCACGGAAGAGCTTGAATGGAGAATGAATCAGTGAGAGGATTAGCCTCGCTACGTTGAGAGCAGCCAATGGAGCTGCAACAGGAAGGAGAAGCAGAGGCCACAGAAGAAAGGTGGCAGCCATCCTGGTTTCCCCAGGGCTGAGGATTTCCTCAGAGGACTTTTGATGCCCAAAGCAGGAGCATGCCCTTGAGGACATGCTCCTGCATCAGTTCCTCAGAGTGCTGGGATTACAAGTGGGTACCACCACACACAGCCTGGGAGGTTTGTTCCGAGTGTGTTAGTTTACACATGTGCTAGAGGGGGCCAAATTGTGGCTCAGGAGACACAGCAGCCATGTCCTTCAGGGAAGGTGGATGGGCCTGAGGCAGAGCAGGAGGAGCAGACCACAGCTAAGCTAAAAGTAGAGCTGATTGCTCCGTGGTGACAGGAAGGAAGACAGCGTTTGGGTACCAGAGAGGAGCAGGACCTCATGGAGACCGTCTTCCAGCTCTTCCAGAAGTACCGATGGACGTGATGGCTTGCAGGGCGGTGGGGAAGGTTCTCTGGCTGTCTGAAAACAGAGGTAAGATGTGGAGCCAGCACGTGAGTGAGGACAGAGGGAAGGCCACGGGAAGCAGAGGGTGACTGCTGACCGGCCACCTGAACCCCTGAGGTTTCAGAGGCCACAGATTTGGAATCGCCGGTCAGCACTTTCAGACTTTCGGTTCCCTGACTGGTTGTCTCCATTCTCTGTCCAAGTTCATCCTTCTCAATTTTACTGTTGATTCTGCAGAAATATCTAGGGGATCCACAGTGCCCCATTCATGCTTGAAGTGCAAAGCTGGATTCATTCCGAGATACAATATCCAACTGGAACGCCCCATCCCGTGCCCAAGGGGAGAAGAAAAGACAGATGGGGAGGAACCTACCATGGGGAGCTTCATGGTCAAGTTTCAGGACACCCAAAATGAAGAGGCAATCTCAAATGTCTTCCAGCACATGTTAAATTTCAACTGAAGCTGGGCAGTGAGGGTGCACGCCTTTAATCCCAGCACACGGGAGGCAGAGCAGAGGGATCTCTGAGTTGGAGGCCAGCCTGGTCTACAGAGTGAATTCCAGGACAACCAGGACTACACAGATAAACCATATCTTGAAAAACAAACAAAACTTCAACTGTAACAAAGCTGTTTCAAGCAAAGAGAAGAGTAACAGAATGTTACCAACAGCCTCTGGTCCAGAAGGCAGAAACCAAATGTATAAAGCTCCAAAATATGGAGCCAGCTCAGACACACAGGGCAGCATGGAGGTATTTTATAAACACATCTGTGAATAACCACACCCTCCCAAGTGTGGTGGTCAACTTCAGTTGTCAACTTGCTACAAGCCAGAGTCTCAGTGAGGGATTTTCCACAGCAGGTTGGCCTGTGCACATGTCTTGGGGGATTGTCCTGCCCACTGTGAGTGGCACTACTCCCAAGCAGGGGATCCTGGACTATTAGGAGTGAAGAAATCAGGCTGAACACAAGCCAACAAGAGACAGAGCGGCACGCGCGCATCCATTTCTCTCCGTGTTTGTAACTAGCTGTTTGGTGTTCCTGCCTTGCCTTTGCCACAGTGGTGAACTGTAACCTGGAATCCTAAGCTAGAATGAACGCCTTTCTTCCCTGAGTTGTTGCTGGTTTATTTTTGTTGTTGATTTGTTTAGGGTTATTTTATCACAGCCACAGGAATGAGCCAGGATGCCAAGCGTGTATGCTGCTTTGCAGCAAAGGAACAGGGAGTCTCCATCCCAGCAGGGTGAGCAAGGGAGAGACTGGCACGGTCTCGGACACAAGCACCATGAATTTTAGCTGTTTCCATCCCCAGTTTCCTGTCGTGTGTGTGTGTGTGTGTCTGTGTGTGTGTGTGTGTGCCACCGTGTTTGACTAAGGTCGTTTGCACAAGCAGAGGCGAAAGGATTTTTACTGGGGCATGAGAAGCTTATCAGTGGCACACTGAAGAAGTGGTGGTTACAGTTCCAAAGATGTATTCATTTTATTTCTGTGCATGCACATGTTCGCAGGTGCCTGTGAAGGCCAAAGGGGGCTGCTGAGTCCTCTGGAGCTGGAGTTCCTGGTGTTTATGAGTCATTCATGGAGGGTGCTGTCCTCTGAACTCCGTCTCAAAGGGCTTCTCAGGAAGTCCTCTTAACCACTGCATCTTCACAGCACCTCTGGTGGGCTCTCTCTCTCTCTCTCTCTCTCTCTCTCTCTCTCTCTCTCTCTCTCTCTCTCTCNTCTCTCTCTCTCTCTCTCTCTCTCTCTCTCTCTCTCTCTCTCTCTCTCTCTCCCTCTCTCTCTCTCTCTCTCTGAAACAGTGTTTCTCTGTGTAGCCCTGACTGTCCTGGAACTCGTTCTATAAACTAGGCTGGTCTCGAACTCAGAGATCCGCTTGCCTCTGCCTTCCTAGTGCTGGGATTAAAGGCGTGCGCCACCACTACCTGACACTGATATGTTCTTTCTAATTATACTTTTTGGCTACTGGTGGGGGGTGATGAAGCTAGGGCCTCAGGGATGCTAAACAAGTACTCTGTCACTGAGCTACATCCCAACCCTACTTTTTTGTTTAGTTTTGAATGCTTGGCCTAGCTTACACTCTTTTCACTTAAATTGACCTGCTTCTCTTTATCTGCCTTTTGCCTCAGGGTGTTTTACTTTTCTTTCTCTCTGTATATCTTATTTTCACTGCTTCATGGGTCTAACTGGCCTGACTTCTTGCCCCAGGCACCAACCCTATTTTTAATTGTTGACTTTACCTTCTATATTTATCACTTTCTCAAACGCTTTGTTTAAACAGTGATTTATAATTTACCAAAGGGACAAATGACAACATTTTTAACAGGGGGGAGGGGGGACGACAAGGGGGATACTGCAGGTGTCCAGGGAGGGGAGCAAACTGTGAAGAAGTGAGAATGAAAATCAGACTGGTGGAATCTGATGCCAGGCGATTCGTTGGCAACAGAGTTAAAACACAGTACAGTTTGGGGCTGGGGTGGAGTTTCCTGGTTAATACAATCCCCGGTCCACAAAAAAAGCATAATTACATGGAAACTCAATTTAACATATAATGTCATTTCTTCCAAGAAGATGCGTTCTGGATATAGGCTAGCTCAAGGGCCTAAGGGAGGATCCGGCCTGGTCTCGGTCACACAGATAGCATGGAGGGCTGTTAGCCACCTCCTCCGGTCCTGGTTGTGAGAGCTGGGGGGAGCCTTTGGCTGTAAGGTCATTTAGATTACTAGCCACCTCTGGTCCTGGCTGTAGGAGCTTGCTATGACCTAGCCTAACAGATAACACAGATCACCAGGCTGTTAATCACCTCCAGTTCCCAGTCTTCTGAAATGAAGAACAGGTATTCTCCTTTGAGGGAAAAAAATCATGACTAACATTTATGGTTTCCCTGAATATCTGTGGGTGCAAGAACCTTTGGACTCCCAAAGGAGGGAAACCAGAATGCGAGTTTGGCGTCTGCTGACAAGGGCCAACAAAAGACAGATAGATCAGGCTGGGCTCGAACTCACAGAGATCTGCCTGCTTCTGCCTCCCAAGTGCTGGGATTAAAGGCGTGCACCACCACCGCCGGGCAGAACACTGCATTTGTGAGTGGAGACAGGAGCCAAAGACTTTTTAACTTACACAGTTTCTGTCCTATTTATTTGGAGAGCCTCTACGGAGAAGCTATGGATAGCTGGACAGACGGTTCAGCAGGTAAACACACTTATCACCAAGCCTGATGACCGGAATTTGATTCCTAGCCCTACACAGTAGGAGAGGACAACTGCACGGTGTCCTCTGCCCTCCATACCACAGAGCATGCTCACTCTCAACATGGAGAGAGAGAGAGAGAGAGAGAGAGAGAGAGAGAGAGAGAGAGAGAAGCTGGATGTGGTGGCACACGCCTTTAAACCCAGCACTCAGGAAGCAGAGGCAGGTGGATCTCTATGAGTTCCATGACTGGTCTACATAGTGAGACTCTGTCTCAAAAAAAAGGCAAGAAGAGAGAGAAGAGAGACCCAAATTGACTCTCTCCATGAGGGCAGGTTCACAGGGCTGTCAACCAGATGGTGAGAGAGAGGGAGTGTTGCCCTCAGGAACTAGAGTCGCCTGTGACCTGATGGTGGATTCTCCACCTCCAGGCTGTAGGACATGAGTGTCGCTGTGTAGCCACGATGACACACTCAGCTATGGTGATATGCTTAGGGACAGGTAAAATATGGGAGGAAGAGAATCATCACTCTTCAAAATTCTGGGTTGGGGCTGGAGAGATGGCTCAGCAGTCAGGACTCTTGGCTTTCTGTGAGCTGTCCCCAGCACCCAGGTGGTGGCTCACAACCACCTGCAACTGTAATTCTAGGTCACCTAAAGTCTTCTGGTCTCCGAGGGCAGTGGACACACAGACATAAATCTTGGCAGAAACACTCATTTGCATAAAATAAAAAGCAATAGATCGTGTTCTTTGTGCACAGCCTCCTTTGCTGGATGTGTGGCTCCCACGCTCATCAAAGGAGTCTCTCTTCACAGCAAACAGAGACAGCATGGGAAACCACAACTGGACACACGCAGAGATCAACAGATTGTGGAGAGTTCAGCCCCGGCGGATACATCCAAACCACAGGTTCCTGCATCTGTATCTCAGGGAGCATCTCAGAAGCGGGGGCAGAAAGATCCTAAGAACCAGGAAACCCTGACGTCTGCGGTGAATCACTCTCCTCTTGAAATGCTGCATGAGCAAGACTGGGACCACAGCAGTATCCAGGGACCAGTCAGTGTAGAAGAGGACAACAGCAGTATTTAGGGACCAGTCAGTGTGGAAGAGGACAACGGCAGTATCCAGGGACCAGTCAGTGTGGAAGAGGACAACGGCAGTATCCAGGGACCAGTCAGTGTGGAAGAGTAGGCTTTGCAAGGTGCTACCCCTAGATAAAGAACTACAGGCCGCCATTGACTGCTGGGAGGAGAATTTGTCTCTCCCAGGAATGAGCCCTGCCATTGGTTGTTCAACACAGAGTGCCCAGTCTTAAAACCAGTCACACAAGTAACAAGAGTGGACTCAGAGGGGTGTGTGTGTGTGTGTCTATGTATGTGTGTAGGCGTATGGATGTATGTATATGCATGCACATATACACATACATATGCACATATGTATACACATGTAACCCAACAGATAAGGGAAGGTCATTATAAAGATTTCTCTGGTGCCTTCCAGGTTAGTGAAGGTCTCACTGACTTAGTGTTTATCTCTCCCGGCATAAGGATGAGAGGGATGGCTGTGTGAAATTAGACATAAACATGGGAAAAGACAGGCTCAAAGGCTGTCCAATGGCTAACTGTAAATAGAAAGCCCAAGAATCTAGTAATTGCTCAGTCCCATGAGGCTGGGTGTCTGCGCTGGTCTTCAGTAGATGCTGGAATCCCGAAAAAATCAGCTCCAATGCCAGTGAAGGAAGAGACACGCTAGCAAGGTGAGGGCAAGCAGGCTAAGAGAGCAAACGCTTCCTTCTTTCCAGTCTTTGTGAAGGCTGCCAGCAGAAGGTGGGACCTAATTAAAGGTGTGTGTCTTCCCTCCTCACGCCTGAGATCAGGGGTGTGCCTTCCTACCTCAAAGGTCTAGACCAGAAGTGGGTTAACCCCCTTCAAACCAGGCAGAATATCTCTCACAGGTGTGCCCTCCATTTCCGGGTGCTAGTTCATTCCAGATACAGTGAAGCTGACATCAAGATCAGCCATCCCCAGAGCCGGGGAAAGTGATACACTGTTTCAGGCAATTGAGGAGGACAGAAAGCTTTCCTTGAATCTACTCATCAATCGTTTTGGACTCGAAACATCCATTGTGTCAGGGTCACGGCTGGGTGGCGTGTTCCACCTTCAGTAGTAATGGGACGCAATGGTCTCTTAGAGGACTCTCCTGTCTCTCTTCTCACCCAGTTCTCAAGCCCAGGAAAGAGGGACAGAGAGCAGATGAACGCTTGCTTTACAGTAACAATGCCAGGGCTGGAAGAGCCAGTATCTGGCTCCAGTGGGAGGAGACACTTCTCTTTAACTGACTCAGGTGCCAAGCCTTTGAACTATATCAGACACCTGAGTAAGGACCTGCTTTACTGTACTTTGTTTATTTTGGACAGGATCTTGCTCTGTAACTCAAGCATAGACAGCTCCGAGGGCCAGAACCTGCCAGCGCTTCCTCCTAGCATGGTGGCTGGGCTCCAAGATCTTCAGAGATGGAAACTTTGTTGCCTTTTATGCTTTGTCCTGAGAAGTAACAAAATGTCTTTCTGTTGTTACCACTTGCCTGACTTCAAGACTTCCTTCCACTAGAGGAATGTCACAGTCACATCATAAAGAGACCATCCCTGGCAGGAAGCATTGAGGTAGCTGCTATGTCCTACAACAGAATGAAGAAGGGTCTCGGTTGTCCTGATACTGGGACCCTTTAACACAGTTCTTCATGTTGTGGTGACCCCAGCCATAAAATTATCTTTGTTACTCTTTTATAACTGCATTTTTGCTATTGTTATGAATCCTGATGTAAATATCTGATATACAGGATATCTGATATGTGACCCTGGTGAAAGGGCCATTCAATCCCAAAAAAAGCGACCCACAGGTTGAGAACCACTGTTTTAAAATAAGACGAATGTAGCTGGGTGTTGGTACATGCCCTTAATACCAGCACTCAGGAGACTGAGGCAGGTGGATCTCTGTGAGTTCAAAATTAGCCTGGTCTACACAGTGAGTTCCATGACACTCAAAGCTACACAGAGAAACCCTGTCTTAAAAAGAAGAGGAGGAGGAGAAGGAGGAGGAGGAAGAAGAGGAGGAAGAGGAGGAGGAAGAGGAGGAGGAGGGAGGAAAAGAAGAAAAAAGAGGAAGAGGAGGAGACGCCATCATGGTCCTACAGAGTGGTGAGGTGCTGCCACCTTCTGGGCACCAAGGATATTGCCACCTATCTCAACTGCCTCTCCTGTCTCTGGAACCTCCTAACCTGGCCACTCTCAGTTTATATGACTTTTGATGGCTGGTCCATCTGCCTGTCTGTCTGCCAACCATCCTGACCCCTGTACTGATTTCCATTTGAAGAGAACACTGATGAGCTTACAGAAACTGTTTTGAGTGTGTCTGTCCACAGGGCTCAGACTGTCCCCTCCTGAATCCCCAGCCAGGATTGGCTTCCTCCACTGTGTGCTCTGCCGGGATCCCTCAGGGCATGCCGTGGCTCCTGGCAGCCGGTCTTACCCACACTGCACCACTCTTTCCTCCCAAAATAGCTTCTTCTCTCTGTGCAGTCTCAGCTAGTCCCTGGATTTCCTCTCTTCCTCTCTGGCTGCAGCCTCTCCCAGACATTTCTCTAGTCTTCCTTTTCCCAGGTCCAGCACTGAGCTCACTGTCTTCACAGGCCTCAAGAGATCATCACCCCCTCAATCCCTATGTGTGCTGGAGAAGACACCAGCCCAGTCTTGTCTCTGACTTCTAGCTCTAGGGTGTCTCGGACTGTTCTGGGGTCATGGCATCTCTTGTTCAGAACCATTGTCTCCCAGTCCTCTGCTGTCCCACCCATTCACTCCCCAAGCCAGACTAGCGGAAAAAGCCCTGAATTTTCCCTTTCCTCAATGGGGTCATGGAGTCATTTCTGTGGGCTTTGCATGCTGGCTCGTTTTTATGTCACCTTGACACAAGCTAGGGTTCCTGTCCTGACTTCCTTGGATGATGAACTGTGGTGCGGAAGAGCAAGCAAAGTCTGTCTTCCCCAAGTTGCTTTCGGTTGTGGCGGCTTGCCGTGGCGGTAAAGGCTCTCTGACGCTACCGTTTGTTCATCAGAACACCAGTATTTCGGCACGCTCTGCTGCTGTTCTTTGAGACAGTCTCGCTATGTTTCCATGATGCTGGCAGGTGTGTGCCACTGCAGACAGTGGGGAAAGCCCAGCATCTCCATCCATCAAACATGGTACCCTAGGCATGGAAACACTGGGAACCAGTGAGACCACTCAGCCACTGTCTTAGTTAGGGCTTCTACTGCTGTGAAGAGACACCACGACCATGGCCACTCTTATAAAGGAAAACATTTAACTGGGGCTTGCTGTGGAACAATCTTTTTGTATACTATGACTATGTATTACTCTCATTTGCTAATAAAAAGCTGATTGGCTGATAGCTGGGCAGGAAGAGATTGAGCTAGAGAGCCAGACTAGGAGAATTCTGGGAAGAGGAAGGGTGGAGTCAGAGTCACTGACAAACACAGAGAAGAGAAGAATGCCATACTGAGAAAAGGTACCTTGCCACATGGCTAGACATAGACAAGAATTATGGCGTAACGTAAGAGTAAGAGTTAGCCAGTAGCAAGCCTGAGCTGACAGCCAAGCATTTATCATTCATATTTGTTGAGTATTTTTGGCCCAGTAAGCTTCTCCACTGATGCAATAATCCAAACCAGACAAAATCAGACCAAATTAGAAGAAGCCCAGGTTATTGGATGCCAGCGCTCCTGGGCAGTCCCCCACCGCAGGAAAACACAGAGAGGAAAAGGGGGACACCACATGTTCATTCTCGGGGGGGGGGCAGTTTAAATAACCTATATTGTTATTATTGGCCCTATGAATGGGGCTAGTCACGGGAAGTCATTAACTGCCAGAAATAATGGGACAGAGAAGTGCCCTGGCTGTACAGGAGAGGCACAGGGGAATAAGTGAGACAAGAGAGCAGATATGCCCTTTAAAACCAGATTTTAGTTGGTAGGTGTCCTTTTGAGCCAGGAGAACAGGAGCTGGTGCAGGTGATGGCATTGTCTCGAGGACCCTTTGTAAGTTGGTCTTGGGACAACAGCAGGAGTGACCTGTAAAATATGCTTGAAAATGGGTGGGGTGCCATACTCTCAGATCTTTAAAGGCACTTGATAACTGGGTACCATTACCTATTGGTTATATTTAAATTAAACATATAGGCTGCGCGGTGGTGGCGCACGCCTTTAATCCCAGCACTTGGGAGGCAGAGGCAGGCGGATCTCTGTGAGTTCGAGACCACCCTGGTCTACAAGAGCTAGTTCCAGGACAGGCTCCAAAACCACAGAGAAACCCTGTCTCGAAAAAACCAAAATAAATAATAAATAAAACATATAAGTTAAATTTAGACATGTATTTTGCCCAGTTAGTTACAGTTTACCAATGCTAATAAATGTAAGATTAAAGGAAATATTTTAGTAAGTTAAAGAATTTTGGAGGTGAAATGTCTCCTTGGTAGATCCAGCACACATGGTTACTCTCACCAAAGATGTAGCTGAGGTCAAAATGGTGTCTACCCACGTGTTTGTATTTTTCTAGAGCTGTTGTAATTTGGAGTTATAAGTTTTACAGATCTTAAAACACATATACACAGAAAAATAAGACAGGCATGTTATGGAAACAAACACACATACACACAAAAAGCATAGCGTGGCCACATTATTTTAACGGAAAAATAAAACTTTTTTTAGGAACCTGTGTTAGCTGACCAACTTAAAGATCCAGGCGGCAGAAGCCAGGAAGCACACAGGTGGTCCCATTAAGGACTGGATTAGCAGATGCTGCAAAAGGGAACAGAAACACAAGGACGAACACCTATACAGTCTTAGAGTGGAAGGACAGGGGGAAACAGATCCAGTGGGAGGCAAACAGCAAACGGCTAGAGAAGAGGGGAGGGAGTGGGAGCCCAGCATCCAGAGCCCACTGGCATATGGAGCCTTGTTTGTTTTATGTTGGGTGTTAGATAGTCCCTATTTAAAAGGATTTTTGTAGAAGGCAGCCCAATGGCGTTCAGAGATCAGGCCTCAAATTGCAAATGTCCATTTTTACAAGTTTATGCCAAGTCTCGGGACTCAACACCTACCACAATGTATCCACTATGATAAGACTCTTGAGTCAAAAAACAGAGGGGTGTGAGAATTGTGTGGGCAGCTGTGTCCACCCCACAAAATCCCACCTCAGTGAGGACTGCCTCACTGCTTAGTGAGGCTGGGAATCTGGCACGGACTGTGACTTCAGCAGACTACCCAACAAATGTATGGGCCCTGGACCCTAGGGGCGGGTACTCGAAAAGGGAACTCACCCAGACGAAGCCAATCTTAGCCTGGAGAGCATGGACAAGAAGAGCGTTTTCCAACACGTAGCCCTGGGCCAGTGGGAAAAAACAGCCCATCTCGGTGGAACATCCAGCTATTAAGGCTTTTTCCAGCCCGACAAACCTCTGCAGATGCAATAATCCAAATCAAACCAAATCAGACCAAATTAAAAGAAGTCCAGGTTTAATGGATGCCAACGCTCCTGGGCGGCCCCCGGGAAAAACATGGAGAGGAAAAGGGGTGACCCCATGTTCGTTCTCGGGGGGGCAGTTTAAATAGCCTATGGGGGTGGTCTTGACCCTCCCTGGGAAGAGGGTCAGTGTTCGCCGGGCTTTCTTGGAGGTGGAGTCTGGACTGCGGCCACTCTCAGGGGAGGGGTCTTGGAACTTTCCACTAAACATATATATGGACGCCAGGGGGCTGGGGTGACGCTTTCAACCAAACAATATTCAGCCTCTGGATTGGTTATTTGGGATGGGGTGTTCAGGGCGGGAAATGTCTGTTTACAGGGACTGGCTCACAGTTTCAGAGGCTTAGTCCATTATCATCATGGCAGGAAGCATGGCAGTGTGCCGGCAGACACGGTGCTGGAGAAGGAGCTGAGAGTTCTACCTGTGAATCTGTAGGCAGCAGGAAGAGCCACAACAGCAAGACTTGAGCTTCTGAGGCCTCAAAGCTCACCCCCACAGTGACACACTTCCTCCAACAAGGCCCCACCTCCCATAATGCCTCTCCCTATGGACCAAACCTTCAAAGACATGAGTCTATGGAGGCCATACCTATTCAAAGCACCCCAGGAGCTAAAATTGCTTGCGGCCAAGCCTAACTTGGTTCCCAGGCTGAAGAAGAGAATGAACTCCAACAAGCTGACTTCTGATCTCCACATGTGCCCCGGGTCACACGCTGTGAATCCCCACACAATAATAAATTCATGTGATCTTTTAAGTTTAAAAAGAAAAAAGAGGGAGCTGGAGAGATGGCTCAGTGGTTAAGAGCATTGCCTGCTCTTCCAAAGGTCCTGAGTTCAATTCCCAGCAACCACATGGTGGCTCACAACCATCTGTAAAGAGGTCTGGCGCCCTCTTCTGGCCTTCAGGCACACAGACAGAATATTGTATACATAATAAATAAATAAATAAATATTTAAAAAAAAAAGAAAAAAGAAAGAAAGAAATCCTGCAAGGTCACCCAGCTGGTGTCAGAGATGGGAGTCAAACCCAGGCAGTGTCTCCTGATTGGGCCTTAATCCACTAGACCCTACTCATACTGAGTTCATCTTGGCGTGGAGGGAGGCTGGGAACCCCCTTCTGCTCAATCCTGGTATGAACAGGCCCTGCCTGGAGAAAAAGTTGGGGACCTGGAGCATCAGGCTGCAGAGGAGGCACTGGGTAGCTAGAAAGTATCTTTCTCTTACCCTGTGCTCTACCCTGTGCTAAAGCCCTTTAATGGTGTGACTTGGCTTTCCTGGAAGCATTAACAAGCACATGATCAGCCTCCCAGCCTCAAGCCCAAATGCCTGACAGCATCCGAGGAGGAGCATGTACCTTGGCTCATTAAAGTCTGTTGTGGGGAGGGGACAACTGGAGAGATGGCTCAGCCCTTAAGAGCACTCAGCTGCTCTTTCCAGAAGTCTTGAGTTCAACGAAACCACTAGGTGGCTCACAACCGTCTCTAGTGATGCCCTCTGATGCCCTCTTCTGGCATAAAGATGTACATGCAGATAGAGCAATCATATATTAAATAAATAAATCTTTAAAAAAATAAACCAGGTGGTAGTGACGTATGCCTTTAACCCCAGCACTCAGGAGGCAGATGCAGGCGGATCTCTATGAGCTCGAGGCCAGCCTGGTCTACAAGAGCTAGTTCCAGGACAGGCTCCAAAGCTACAGAGAAACCCTGTCTCAAAAAAAAAAAAAAAAAAAAAAATCAAAAAAAGGGCTGGAGAGATGGCTCAGTGGTTAAGAGCACTGACTGCTCTTCCAGAGGTCCTGAGTTCAATTCCCAGCAACCACATGGTGGCTCACAGCCATCTATAATGAGACCTGGCGCCCCCTTCTGGCATGCAGGCACACATGGAAGGCTGTACACATAATAAATAAATAAAAAAAATTTTAAAAATCAAAAATAAACAAACAAACAAATATAAAGAAATCTAGCACAGACTTGGCCTCAAGAGCTCCTGAGTGAAGGGGGGGCACGGGCATCACAGGTGACCTCTCCCGTGTCTGAACTGCAGACACAAGCGAAACTTAGAGCCACTTTGTATAGCATCTATGTAACCCCAGGGGACCTGAGGACCTCTTCTGGGTACTGCACTCACACAAAGAAATAAAAATAAAATAAACTTTAAAACACTCACCACCCAACTGGGCAGTGGTGGTGCACACCTTTAATCCCAGCACTCAGGAGGCAGAGGCAAGCAGATCTCTGAGTTTGAGGCCAGATTGGTCTACAGAGCGAGTTCCAGGACAGCCAGGTCTACACAGAGAAACCCTGTATCAAAAAACCAAAACCAAACCAAACCGACCAAATAAACGGAAAAACAAGCAAAAATAAACCTCCTCTTGGTTCTACTTGAGTGTTGGAATTCCTGGACGGTTCTGACAACAGCGTGTTTCTTGTGGTACGTGGGGAGAACTTTCCATCGCTTCAGACAGGAGCTGGAGAATGTCTCGCGATAGCTAGCATGCTGGAAACCGTGGAAGCAAGTTTGCCTGCATGCCTTACTCCCCTCTTTTTGATTACTTTTGGGGGGGTAAAGGGAAGACAGCCTCAAACTCAGAGCCGCACTGCCCCTGCCTGCTGTGTACTGGGGTAAGGTGTGAGCCACCACACCCAGCTTAACGACGTCTCGTTTGTTTGTTTTCAAGAGAATGTGTTGCGCTTGGAGATCACAGGACAACTTGTAGAAGTTGGCTCTCTCTCTCTCCACCACGTTGATCCCTTGGGATTGAACTCAGTCAGGTCTCGGTGGCAAGCGCCTTCGCCAACTGAGCCATCACGTCCAACCTGTTCTTTTCTTATACATGTAAACCAGGCAGTTTTATGACACACTACATGGACTCCCCACAGACCCTTCCCTGTGACAGTTCATTCAATGCTCAGAATCTCACAATCACCCAGGGAGGTAGTCGCTTCTGGCTGTAGATGGTCCTGCTTCCTCCGGGACATCTTGTGAGGTGGCTCTGCCACTTCCCTCCCTCCCAGGACAACCAGGATTATTAGGGTGGGGTCATCGAGGGAGAAGAGAGACAGCAATTCTCTGGAAAAGGTTTGCAGTACCTATCATCGCCCCTGGCATCGGAAGAAACTTGGGTTTCATCAGGAAGACAGAATGCACTCTCACCTGGGACAAAAGCCTCTTCCTCCCTGGCATCCTCCACACGGGCCTGTGTGCCAGCATAAGTGATGACACTTGCCAGGGTAACTGAGGAGGAGGCAGGTATGATGTCTGCCACCCCATCTGTGACCACGAAGATGGTGACTCCAGGATCAGAAATAACCCCATAGTCAGCTTCCATGTGCCGGTCCTCCCGGCCATTCCCAGAGAGTCTGGGCCCTGAGTCAGAGCGAAGAGTCCAGAAGCAGCCATGGACCCAGGTCACTGGGCAGGGACATCACAGAACTAGCCTAGAGATTTTTTTTTTAATAAATCAAAAGCCTCTACCTTCAGAAGTCTGCTCGGGTTGACTTTCCTCATGGCTTCACAGATGTGGGCTGTGGGGCTAGGGTGAGAACAGACAGGAGCCAGCCCAGCTCTCTCTCTGGACCTTTCGTTCAAAGATGTCTCTGGTGGAGGCGGATGGTGAAGAGCCTGGTCCTGTCTTTAGGGAGCCACCAGGCTCTGGGCACAGTGGCAGCGATACCATAGAGAGGGGCATACAGGATGAGAGAACAGGGACACCCAATGTCAAGTGTCCCCCTTATTCATCCCCTCAAAATAGTCTGGAAGTCTCCATCCCCGACTGAGTCACCCACCCCATCCTCGGGGCACCCCGACTGGGCATGAATGGAACTCCCCCTCCACCCTACCCCTCCTCAGTCCAAACGCCTTGTAACTGATTCCCCGGGATGGAAAACTGACTTCCACAAGCCCTAAAAATAACTGGACCACTTAATACTCCGAACATAGCCTCTCCCTGCCCCCACCCACCCACCCCCAGCCAGCCAGCCAGATAAAGGCAGCTGCCTGGCTGGCAGAGAACAGAGACCCAGAGCCAAGGTGGAGAGAAGGCGTGGGACCCGGGAACAGAACAGAACTGAGTAAGGCCCTAGAACGCAGGACTACAGACTCCAAGGCTGCACCTGCTAGACACCCAAAAGCTCCCGACTCCAGGCCAGACCCTCGGTGAGTACCCTCACCCCAGCTCTCTAGGCTGTGGCCCCCTGGATCGTGCAGCCTGGGTGTCAGGAGTGAGCCTAGCCGAAGGCTATCGAGAGGCGTGTGGGCACAGGTGTATAGAGCAGGCGCCAAGAGAGAAAATCCAGCAAGATTTTTCTCTAGAAGGTAGCAAGCGCTTGTATGTGTTCAACAGCTGCTGCGGTTACCACAGGCTGGCCCAGGAAGCAGGTTCTCTCTGATCTAGCATAATCCGGAGAGAGTTTCAAATGAGCACCTGGAGTTCAGATTTTTTTTAAAGTTATATTTTTGTTTGTGTGTACGTGAGTGGGTCTGTGTGCCGTGGTGAAGGTGTGGCCATCAGAGCACATTGTTTCTCTGTTTCACCATGTGTGGGGGTCCCAGGAATGGAACTCGGGTCCTCAGAATCGCAGGAGGTACCTTGACACCAACCCATCTTGCTGGCCCTGGAGTTTTGATTTTTAAAATGCAGCTCTAGGCCTGGGATATGGCTTACTTGGTGAAGTACTTTAATCTGTCTTGGGGGCAGAGGCAGGAGGGTCTGAAGTTCAAGGTCATCCTCAGTCATTTACAGACCACCCTGGACTAGAGTGAGAGCCTGTCTCAAAATAAATAAATAAATAAAATTGCAAATATGGAACTACTATCGCTTCAGGGCCTGAGGCCAGTCCAGAGACAGAGGAAAGCTGGGAAGGTAAGAGACCAGGAATAGCAAGAAAGCAGGAACATGGCCTAGGGAGAGCCCAGTGCCCAGTATTGTTGGTGACAATCTTGGCATATATGACCCCAGAGATTTCATGCCCAGGCTAGCCTGTGAGCAACTTCCCTTGTGAGGGAGCCTGGGTACGACAACATTGTCCTAGGCCATAGTCTTGTCCCGTGGGAAAACCCCCAAAGCAAGTGTAGGGCAGCTCAGCACAGAAGTTCAGGTCTGGAACTACCCAGGGTAGACATCCAGAGCAGGCTGGTGCCAAAGGGGCGTACGGGGTGGAGGTGGTGGTCCCAAATAGTGGGTGGTTCTGAGTAACTGTCTCGGCGTAGGAGACCTATGCACAGACAGTTTGTGAAACTTACTATTTCCTGAAATTGGCCCCAAACATGTCTGTAGGAGTGGAGTGGAGATAGGATGGCCAGGAGCCAGGAAACTCGCCTCGGTCTTTCCCACCCCTCACGGAGCCTCCATGGACAGCTCCTGCCCCTCGCTGGGCCTCTGTTTCCCTAATGACAGGACTCTGAGAACCCTTCAGTCTGACCTCTTTGGCCTCTGTGACCCTAGCAAGGATACTGGGGGTTCCTGGGAATTGGGGTTGGGTGTGGCTGGTGATCGGTATAGGATGTCAGCTCGGGCCACCCTCATGGTGATCAGCTATAGCATGGGTTTGTGTGTGGTCTCCTTATCAGAGCTCAGAGACAAGAGGGGCCACCCAGAGGTTTTGCTTGGGGGACAGGCAGGAAGTGTCATACCTCACCTCCTCAGGGCTCTGATACCCATGGTGGACAGGCCAGGAAGGGACTGAGGCAGGCAGCCTACCCTCTTCTCCCTCTGGGATAGGAGGTCAGGAGGATATCGTTTCTCTTGTCGATCACCGGTATTCCTCCTTCATCCCACACACTCAGATCTCTGAGCGGTGGGGATCCTCCAGTTTGGCCTCTAGGCCAGATACCTTGAAACTTCACAGGAAGCAGAAGGCAGAGTCTCCTAGGAGTACAAAGTATGCAAGGAGATGACATGGGACATAGGTACACCAGGTCTCCCTGGCCGAGGTGGAACCTCCCTCTGAGAGCCATGGTGTCTGGCTGAGGCATGGACCTCAGCTATATTTAGTGCCAAGTGCAGGGCGGGGCAGGGGGTCAGGACGGCACATAGTCCACATTCTTTCCCTAATGGCCTCTGGGGACTGTCATAACACCTGTCACAGGACAGACTGGACATACATGAAACAGACCAGAAGATGACTGGAGGGGTGTGAGGTCACTGAGGAGTGAGGAGAGTGGAGGAGAGGTACGCCAGCCTTGGTGGAAGCTGCTTGGGGCCCGGGAGGGGTCAGGATCCAGATTCTGGCTGGAGGCCCTGCCCTAGAGACTCTGAAATATGCTTGCATGTGTACAACCGGGAAGGGCTCTCTGTGAGCCAGGGATAGCGCTCCCATGTCCAGAGCTGTTTTGGCAGAAGTGATCTTAATCCCACAATCTTCTACCACACACAGACCCTGGATATGTCACCCCCCAAGTCTCTTAGGGTTGCCTGTTGAGGACTAGAGGGGCCCCATGGCCAATAAAAGAGCCCCACATACCCAGCCCCTTTATTTCTTGGGAGTGAGGCCCTCAGTAAGGTCTACTCTTCCAACTCAGCACTGCTCACAGCTCATTCTACAGGATCTCACTCTGGGCATGATGTTTCTTATCCTTAACGGCAAAGAGTTGTGGGGAGAAAAGGGCATAAGATACCATTAGTTCCCGACTGGGGATGTGGCTCCATTGGCAGAATGCTTGCCCGTGCATGCACGAAGCCCTGGGGCCAAGACCCAGCGCCTAGAGTGGAGGCATATTCCAGTAATTGCATGGCTTGGAAGGTGAAGACAGGAGGATTGGAAGTTCAGCTATGCAGCAAGTTTGAGGCCTGTCAGGGCTACTTGGGACCCTGTCTATAAAAAAGAAAAACCCTGACCTAGAATTCAAATGTTGGCTCTGCATAAACATGAGCGGTTTCTCCTCCTTGGTCCTCTATTTAACCAGCAAGGGCTGTGGACCCAGGGGCTTGGGAAAGGTTGGAGTGAGCTGAGAGCCAAGAAGTGGAGGTTGGGAAAAGGTTTCTGGTCAACGTGCTAATTCCGCCCTCTGGTGTTCAGAGAGGGAATTTCACCCCCATAGGAAATGAGTCTTCATTTAGGCTTCTCCTAATATAGGAGCGCCCACTTGTGAGTCTCCCAGGGATAAATGATTTTGACAGAGGGAGATGTAGATGACTTATCCAGTTTTCCCACTGGAGTTCCAGATCCCTCCAATGGCCCACAGGGCCATCTGTGTCCTACCTGATCCCAGCAACCCAGATGAGACAGGGAAGCAGGGGCTCACGGTGATGGATGGATACACCAGCCAGGCAAGTGGCAGAGTGAGCCTCAGGTTGGCTAGCTAGAGATGTGGGAGGAGCCCCTTAGTGGGCTCCACACGGTCCCTCGGCCTTTCTCCTGCCATTCATCCCAGGAACTGGCCCTCATTCCACTCACCCCTTCTCCTTCTTTCCAGAATGGCTCACGCCCAGACACAGGTGGCTCCTGCACCAACCGTCCAAATGAGGACCAGAAAAGAGGACCTCTCCCTCCCTCCTCCCCCAGCCCTGGAGGGTCTGCCGCTGCCTCCACCCAAGGAATCCTTCTCCAGGTTCCAGCAACAGCGGCAAGCCAGCGAGCTCCGCCGTCTCTACAAGCACATCCACCCTGAGCTTCGAAAGAACCTCGAGGAAGCTGTGGCCGAGGACCTGGCCGAGGTGCTGGGCTCAGAGGAGCCCACCGAGGGCGATGTTCAATGTATGCGCTGGATCTTTGAGAACTGGCGACTGGATGCCATTGGTGACCATGAGAGGCCAGCCGCCAAGGAACCTGTGTCAGGTGGCAATGTTCAGGCCACCTCTAGGAAGTTTGAGGAAGGTTCCTTTGCCAGCACCCCAGAGCAGGAGCCAGCTGGGTCCCGGCCATCTGGAGGCGATGTTCAAGCTGCCCGACAGCTGTTTGAGACCAAGCCGCTGGACGCACTGACAGTCAGGGAGGAGGCGGCAGAGGCCACCGCGAAGGAGCCTGCAGCCAGTGGAGACGTACAGGGTACCAGAAAGCTCT
Organism: Alexandromys fortis; assembly: GCF_014885135.2. NCBI lineage: Eukaryota > Metazoa > Chordata > Mammalia > Rodentia > Cricetidae > Alexandromys > Alexandromys fortis. The sequence continues at coordinate 3,976,627 of NW_026067921.1, forward strand.
TTGAGACGCGTCCTCTGGACCGGCTCGGGTCCCGCCCCTCTATCCAGGAACGGAGCCCCTTGGAGCTGCGCTCAGAGATTCAGGAGCTGAAGGGTGACGTGAAGAAGACAGTGAAGCTATTTCAGACGGAACCTCTGTGTGCCATCCAGGACGCAGAGGGCGCCATCCATGAAGTCAAGGCTGCCTGTCGGGAGGAGATTCAAAGCAACGCAGTGAGGTCAGCTCGTTGGCTCTTTGAGACCCGACCTCTAGATGCCTTCAACCAGGATCCCAGCCAGGTGCGGGTGATTCGGGGGATCTCCCTTGAGGAGGGAGCCCTGCCGGATGTCAGTGCGACTCGTTGGATCTTTGAGACTCAGCCTCTGGATGCCATCCGCGAAATCTTGGTGGACGAGAAGGACTTCCAGCCATCTCCAGATCTCGTCCCTCCTGGTCCAGATGTTCAGCAGCAGCGACGTCTGTTTGAGACCTGTGCCCTGGATACTCTGAAGGGGGAAGGAGACGCTGGGGCAGAGGCTCCACCCAAGGAGGAGGTGATCCCTGGTGATGTCCGCTCTACACTCTGGCTGTTTGAGACCAAACCCCTGGATGCTCTTAGAGACCAGGTCCAAGTGGGCCATCTACAACGGGTGGGTCATCAGAAGGGTGAGGGGCTAACGACCGCCTGTCTGCCTAGTGATGGCACTTCAGCATTGCCTCTGTCTCAAGGTGCCCCCCAGAGTGATGGGTTGAAGGGGGACGTGAAAACCTTCAAGAATCTTTTTGAGACCCTTCCCTTAGACAGCATCGGTCAGGGTGAGCCTTTAGCCTGTGGAAATATCAACCCAGCACAAGCAGCTGATTCTGCCAAACAGGGCACAGATTCCCCCGTCTATGCCATGCAGGACAGCAGGGGACAGCTCCACGCCCTAACTTCTGTCAGCAGAGAGCAGATAGTCAGAGGCGATGTACAGGGCTACAAGTGGATGTTCGAGACGCAGCCCCTGGACCAGCTGGGCCGGAGCCCCAGCACCATTGATGTCGTCCGAGGCATCACTCGGCAGGATGTGGTGGCTGGGGATGTCGGCACCAGGCGGTGGCTCTTTGAGACACAGCCACTGGAGATGATCCACCAACAAGAGAGACAGAAACGACAGGAGGAGGACGGGGAGGGTCCGGAAACCCCTTCTGAGTCCCCCCAAAAAGGCGACGTGCAGACCATCCGCTGGCTGTTTGAGACCTACCCCATGAGCGAGCTGGCAGAGAAGCAAGAATCTGAGGTCACAGACCCCGTGAGCAAGGCCGAGGCACAGTCGTGCACCTGGATGTTTGGGACCCAATCTCTGAACCAGGGAGAAGGCTCTGGGGAGCAGCACCTGCAAACCAGCCAGGTCCGGGCTAGAGACAGGCAGACAGACAGACATGTCTTTGAGACTGAATCTCTGCAGGCATCAGGCCAGCCCTGTGGCAGAAGGCCTGTAAGGTACAGCAGCCGGGTGGAGATTCCTTCAGGGCAGGTATCGCGGCAGAAAGAGGTTTTCCAGGCACTGGAGGCCGGCAAGATGGAGACACAGGAGGCCAAGAGAAGCCCTGAGTCCATCCCCACAGGCTCTGTGCACAAATTCACCTGGCTGTTTGAGAACTGCCCCATGGGCTCCCTGGCAGCCGAGAGCCTCAGAGGGGACAACCTCCAGGAAGAACAGCCTAAAGGCTCTGCAGATCGTGGGACCCCAGAGAGGCAGGAGACAGCGGCTGAGAGAACCCTCCGGACTCTGCACGCCACTCCCGGCATCCTGCACCATGGAGGCATCCTCATGGAAGCCCGGGGGCCAGGGGAGCTCTGCCTCGCCAAGTATGTGCTCCCAAGTCCAGGGCAGGGGCGCCCCTACATACGGAAGGAGGAGCTGGTCTGCGGTGAGCTCCCCAGGATCTTACGCCAAGTGCTGCTCAGGGCAGATGTGGACCAGCAGGGGCTGCTGGTTCAGGAGGACATGGCTGGCCAGCTCCAGTTCCATCCACTCAAGCTTCCAGGGCCAGGTGACACTGGGAATATTGAAGACATGGACCCTGAGCTCCAACAGCTGCTGGCTTGTGGCCTTGGAGTCTCTGTGGCAAAGACGGGGCTGGTGATGCAAGAGACGGGGCAGGGCCTAGTGGCACTGACCGCTTACTCCCTCCAGCCCCAGCTAACCAGCAGGGCCCCCGAAAGGAGCAGTGTACAGCTGCTGGCCAGCTGCATAGACAAAGGAGACCTGACGGGCCTTCACAGTCTGCGGTGGGAGCCACCAGCAGACCCAAGTTCTACACCAGGCAGGGAGGAGTCCCAGGGGTTTCCCCCGGCTGAGAGCATCATACAGGTCGCCCCATTAGACTCCACCATGGAGATGGGACACCGCAGAGTTTCAGGGGCCGCACCCTGCACACCTCCACCTCGGGCAGTTGGAAAAGTGGTGGCTCAGGTCCCGTTGCAGGAAGCGAGAAAGCAAGCAGATACCAGCCCGGCTGGGCAGACAGTAAAAGCAGCCTTAGGAGAGCCAGAAGGAACCGCAGCTTCCCCTCTAGGGTCTGGGACCCCAGATCTCCAGGAAGCCATGCAAAACCTGCGGATGGCAACTGCAGAGGCCCAAAACCTGCACCAGCAAGTTCTGAACAGACATCCACGGGGCTTGGACCCCGTGGTCACCTCCATGCCTAACCAAGATGTTCTGCAAGCATCGACTCCTGCCACCACGGTGATCCAAGGCGACATTGGGCCTGTGGCCAGAAGTGACGCCAGGATCCCAGCAGCCCCCAGAAAGGTCAGTGGGGACAGCAAAGTAGTCCCCAAAGGGCTGCCTGGGGGGCGGGTGACCATACAGGATGGTGTCTATACTGCTCACCCTGTGCGGACCTCTGACCCACCTGGGGCTGTCCAGCTTTCTGAAAAAGAGTCCCAACCAGGGGGCGGGGAGAGTGCACTCTCCACCCACAGTCCCGGCCCAGCCCAGGCAGAACCAGGTCAAAACCCCAGGTTAGGGTATCATGAGCCCGGGGGACATACGCAAAGGGCCTGGGAACCTCCGGGGAAGGTGATGGCCCAAATCCGGCCCGAGGGCCTCCAAGCAGCCGACACCGCCCTGAAGACTGTCCCTCTAACTCATCACACTCTGACATCTAAACACGGGGCAGCAGGTGCCAGCCTGGCCTCCCATAATGCCTCTCTTCCTCCCCCTCCCGCTCTCTCAGCTGCTGTGACAGAACCTCACCACCCAGCTCAAGGCCACCAGCACACAGACTCCATCCAGCAGGCCTCCAAGCCCCTGCAGGACCCCCTTCTTCACACTCACAACAGACCTGCTGGCCAGAAAACCCCTGAGGGGTCAGAGACAAAAAGCACCATGTCTCCAAGAAAGAAACCCCCAGTGCCTCCCAAACCTGCACATCTAAGCCAAGTCCACCCGCCTCAGAGGCCACCCAAGCCCTCAGCAGCCTCTTCCAACGTCTCAGAAGCAGGACGAGAGTGCAAGCCAGGTGAGCCTGACGCAGCCAAAGTTCCCAGAACAGCAGAGCCAGAATGCCTGCCTCCAGCCGAATGCTCCAAGGGACAGACCCCGGCCAAACATCAGCAACTTCTCAGCACCATGGCTTCCAGGCCGAGCAGGGGTCAGGTACCCAGCAGCACCCAGAGCCCTGAGTCCCTGGAGGCGAACACTCTCAACAATGATGTCACCCCACCACAAAAGGACCTTAGCTCCCCAAAAGAGCAGTCCACAGACTGTTCTGAGCAGGGGACCCCTGAGAGCCCAGAGACTATACAAGGCAGCCATCAAGAGCTCCAGGGCCTCCTAACCCAAGTGCAAGCCCTGGAGAAGGAAGCAACCCACAGTGTGGATGTGCAGGCCCTGCGGAAGCTCTTTGAGGGTGTATCCCAACTAGGAAGGGATACTCCTCAGGTTCCCACTGCACCCCACAAGACTGAGGTGTCTGTGGAGCAGGCCTTTGGGGAGTTGACTCGGGTGAGTGCAGAGGTCGCCCAGCTGAAGGAACAGACCCTAGCCAGGCTGCAGGACATTGAAGAAGCAGTACACAAGGCTCTTAGCTCCATGTCTAGCCTCCAGTCTGAGGCTCACACAAGAAGCTATCCACAGAGAATGCCAGAAGACCCTAGCATGCACAAGGCCAGGGTCTCCACCAGCAGCGGAGACAGACCTATGGGCTCAAGTCAGGTCAAAGATCCAACTGTAGTCAAAAATCAAGGCAAGGTTGAGAGCCATCCCCAGGAGCAAGGTCAAGCCAAGATCTTAAATCACACAGAGGCCAGAGGTCAGGCAGCATTGACTGCCCTTCCCTCCGTGAGGCTGAAGACGCCAAGAGAAGAGTCTGGTCTCCAACAAGTGTCACCTTCCTGCAGGGGTTCCTCCTCCCCAACTTTCATCTCTATTCAATCAGCTACAGAGAAACTTCTGGAAGCTTCTAGCCCTCGGGGAAGCCAATGTATCTCAGGGAAAAGTACACACCTAGCTCAGGGCACAGGTCAAGCTCTGTTCTACCAGAGAGATATCCAGGACCAGCCTGGGATGGTTATCAAGGGCTCTGTGCCCACAGGGCAGCAAAAGAATGTCTTGGAATTGCAGACTGGGTCAGCTAGCTCCAAGTCCTACGGAACCACAAGAACAGTGACTGAGCAGTATGAGGAGATGGACCAGTTTGGGAATACGGTCCTCACTTCCTCCACCACCATCACCCATCAGGCAGAGCCCCTGGTGGAGCCCAGCCCACAGCTCCGGCTCCACACTGCTCCCTTGCTGAGGCAGTTCCTACACAGCCCCTCAAGGTTCAACAGGGATGGGACAGAAGCTGAGAGAGCATGGTTTCCCTGCAGCCACATCCAGCCAACTGCCCAGTGAACCCCTCTGTCTCCCATCCACTCTGGGTTCCTCCCCCAGAGCTCTAGGACTGAGTCCAGCACATGTGTGGAGCAAGGATCAAGAAGAAAGAGCTCTCCAGAGAGCCGATGAGGGCTGTTTGCCATGTCAGGTCCAATTCTTGAAAAAGAGACAAGGAAAGTTCAGGAGCCCGCCACAGAGTAACGCTGGATGGGTGGACGGGACCTCCAGATGCCTGTGGAGGATGGAAGGTGTGCACATGCTCCCCACACTAGCCCAGCTTGCCCACGCACCTGTGAGTCTGCACCTCATTGTCTAGCAATGGAGAGACGCCCCTCCACTGTCCCCCCCATCATCAGCCTTTATTTCTTTTATTATGGAATCTGACTGTCTTAATTCCTGATGAGGACCAGGGCCGACTGGACTGGACGCGGCATTGGTCTCTGTTAGAGATTGGACAGAAGGCTCCAGAAAAACCTGGAAGCCTGCCTCTTTATCACCAGCGGTCCAAAGTTCACACAGAAAGAGCTAGCAGTCAACCGTGTTCCTAGAAGCTAAATAGGCGGCCCTTTCTGCTCCCATCACCCCCACTCTGTACCCCAAACGGGAAAAAAATGACTCCAAAATAAACCCAAAGGTGATTCTCTACTCTGTGTGTAACATTGTGAGTCATCGTCCCCACAGGGAACAGTCATGATCATCAGGTGTCTGCTCTAACATTAGCGGTACTGACACTGGACAGCCAGCATTTCTCCACAGTGTGGGGGCGGGGAAACAGAAAGGCCCCGCCCACTCCCCTGTTCTGTGATCCCTGCTTGCAAACCCGTCCACCACGCTCCAGTATCCCTGCCTGGGGGCGGGGCAGCCTCCAGGTAGCACAGGGCTCAAAGGGAACTCCATGGTCACCGACACTCCATAAACACACTCATATCCACACGCTGCACATACACACATATGCACATCACAGGCAGACACACGGAGACTGCCAACACGTACCACTCACACACACACACACGCGCGCGCGCACACACACACACATATATATATATATATATATATATATATATATATGCCACAGATATGCACACACCACAGACCCACATGCTATTGCCCCCTTTATCTCTAACTCCCCGTGATGTTCTTGGATGTTATTCTAGGGAAAAAAATTTTTAAAATCCTAGCCCAGAATGGGAAACATTCATGCTGGAACTCCCATGCCCAGAATTGCTCAGCCCTCTCTCGTTCACCTGTGCTCTTGGTGCACAGCCGGTACTGTGTGCCAAGCAGGGAAGTGTTCTTGGGAAGGGAGCAATCAGATCCCGACTGGACAATGCAATGATTTGGTGAAACCTTTCCCCCTCTTTCAAAGGCCACTGAACCTTCTCTGCCAGGCGCAGTGTTGGTGGCCAGGATGACAGCAAGATCCAGCGGGTGCTGCTTCTGGGAAACCGGCTTTGCACGAGGAGAAGGAGAAACAAGAAAGATGACATCAGGCAGAGGGTGATGAGCCTAACTGAGCTGTCTTTCCACTCAGGAGACATGAGTCATAAGTCATGGCAGTGTGACCATGACAAAGAATAGCCTCAGAGAGGTGGCAAGTGTGGGCCTTCATGAGGAAGAGCCATCTGAGAGAACAGGACTCAGAGTGAATCTCAGCTCTCCGGAGGTGGAGGTGTGGGGGGGGGGGATCAGAAGTTCAAGGTCATCTTTGGCAATTAGTAAGTTTGAGGCCAGCCTGGGCTACAGCAGACAGTCTCAAAACAAAGGATGTGGGAGCCGGATATGGTGGTGCATCCCTTTAATCCCAGCACTAAGGGGCTAGAGGCAGCAGATCTCTGTGCGTAGGCCTGATCTACACAGCCAATTTTGAGCTAGCCGGGGCTACATAGTGAGACCCTGCCTAAAATAAGAAAAAAAAAAAAGGTGTGGGAGTGGGGCTAGAGCACAGCAGTGCCTCGTTCACCTGACAGGGACAAGGTCCCAGGACATCAACCCTCAATACCACAACAAAATAAAATGACTGTGCCAGGAATTCCTCTGTCTCAGCCCCCACTTTGTCTCTCTCCTAACCTGCCATTGGCTCTCACTTGGTCACCGGGTCCAGCAGCTTAACACATGAAGGAACTTACTGATTTCACGCTCTACTATAGAATCATTTAATACAAACAGCATGGTATTGGCAGTGTTTTCAGTGTCCTCATCTGTAAAATGGGCACCGTTGTGGTACCTACTATGTGACAGCTGAATTAATAGTAATTAATAGTAATTGAAGCTAAGCCTCTGCTTGGCATTCATTCTTACTTAGTACTGTAATTTAGGGGAGATTTTGTTTTGTTTTATAAAAATTGAGAGCACTCGGGAGGCAGAGGGAGGCGGATCTCTGTGAGTTCGAGACTAGCCTGGTCTACAAGAGCTAGTTCCAGGACAGGCTCCAAAACCACAGAGAAACCCTGTCTCGAAAAACCAAAAAAAAAAAAAAAAAAAAGACAAGCCCTGAGACCCGGCTAGTAGGTCTACTAGCCTGTGCTGTAATTCTGCCCCACCCCCCACCCCGGCCCTCCACCCCCCTCCCGGCTTTTTCTTTGTTTTTTTTTTTAATATTTGTTTGTTTATTTATTATGTATACAATATTCTGTCTGTGTGTATGCCTGCAGGCCAGAAGAGGGCACCAGACCCCATTACAGACGGTTGTAAGCCACCATGTGGTTGCTGGGAATTGAACTCGGGACCTTTGGAAGAGCAGGCAATGCTCTTAACCTCTGAGCCATCTCTCCAGCCCTTTTCATTTGTTTTTGAGAGTCTAGTTTAAAACTGAATGGCCTTGCTGGGCGGTAGTGGCTTGCCTTTAATTCCAACACTCCAGGAGGCAGAGGCAGGTGAATCTCTGTGAGTTCGAGGCCAGCCTGGAGTATAAGAGTTAGTTCCAGGATAGGATCCAAAGCTGTCTCGGAAAACAAAACTGACTGGCCTCAGATTTGCGATGTGGTTGAAGATGACCCTGAGCCCTTGGTTTTACCATAACCTCTCAAGTCTTGGAATTGTAGGCTTTGTTGGCTGGGTAACATTCTGGAATTTTTAAAAAAGTATCTCCTTTCTCACCTGTAGGGGGCGTGTGCCCAGTGTTGTTCATCTTGGTTACTAGTCAAATGAGCACACAAATGAACGAAACGATTGAGTCAATCTGTGGTGGATTCACGCTACTGGCATTCAATAGCGCTTCGTGCCAGGATCTGTTCAGGATGCTAAAAATAGCGATGAACAAGGCAGAATTTACCCTTGACCTCACAAGGACTGACAGAGAAGACAAATAAATATACAAGCAGATTAGGTCATTTTACACGGGACAAAAACTGTGTGGAAAACAAGGTCAGTCGGCAAGGGCAGGCTGAGTTTGGGTGGTCGGGGAGGCGTCGCTGCGGAGCACCCCGAACTGTGGCGCCCGGTGAGCACAGCGGCGGCAGGAGGCCCCGCCTCGGCTCGCTCACACCTGCAACCGCACCTGCCTCCGCACCTGCCCAGGCTCCGCCCCTCTCCACGCGCGCCGAGCCCAGACCCCGCCCCCGGAGCCGGCGGGGCGGGCTCCCACGGCCGTCGCCAAGGTGACGGTGACGTCGCGGGCTTCTGGGTTCGGAACGTTCAGGCGGTGGCTGGTTGCCAGGAAACGCCCGGCAGGCGTGCTGCCAGGGCTGGCTCCGCGAGCAGACGCCGGGCGCCAGGACGCGCCGTCCCGGCCAGCTCTTGCGCGGAGCCTCCCTCCCGGATTCCAAACGGATGCCGGTTCTGGGGCTCACCCGGGAGGGCGCCAGGTCCCTCCTTGATGCTCTCTGTCCTTGTCTGTGTCTGGAATTCGTCCTCTGCCTCCGGCTGCCATCCATCTCTGCCTCCCGAGTTTGAGACTCTATCAAAGTAAAATATTAAGAGCCTGAGCAGGCGAGATAACTCTGCTGATAAAGGCGCCTATGGCGCAAGATTGGCAGCCTGAGTCCCATCCCAGAATCCAGGTGAAGGTGGAAAGCCGAGAATGTACACAGTTATCCTTGGACCGCCACACAGGACGTGGCATCCTTCCTCACCCATCCACACACATCAGGCATACATGATAGTAAAAGATTGGCTTTTTTTTATTATTTGTGGTGTGTATACACATGACTGCACGCCTTTAATCCCAGCAGTCGAGAAGCAGAGGTAGGCAGATCTCTGTGAGTTCAGGTAAGCCTGGTTTACAGAGCAAGTTCGAGGACAGCTGGGGGCTACACTGAGAAATGCTGTCTCAAAAAAAAAAAAAAAAAAAAAAAGCCAAAAATAAAGTTTAAGTTTAAAACGGGGAAGGTGTGGTGTGGTGGATCACTTCTTTAATCGTAGCACTAAAGAAGCAGAGGCAGGAAGATCTCTGAGAGTTGGAGGTCGGCCTGGTCTATAGAGTGAGTTCCAGACCAGCCAAGATAACATGGGACCTTGTCTCAAAAAAAAAAATTAGAAAAAATAGAAAAAAACCGTATCTAGACATATGGCTTGGTGGTAAAGTACTTGCTTAGCATATGCAAGACTCTGGGTTCAACGCACACCCATAAACATACACCCCGAAGCCACTCCTCCCAATACCCTGCCCTGGCTACCCAGGTTACTGGGTCTGGAATCTAAGCTCTCTCTCCGAAGCCTGTAGGACCAGAACGGCTTGCCTCTCCACATTCCTCTCCCCAGGCCCCCACTGCTCCTTCCGCTCCTCCACCAGTCACACTAGTTTTGGTCATAAAACACCAAGTTGATTCCTGCCCCAGGACCTTTGTACTTTCCTCCAGCCTGGAAGTCTCCTCTTTCAGATCTTCAGGGGCTGAAATCCTAACTCACTTTGCTGGGCTATGGTCTTTTCCTCAGGGCGTAAGGCGGTCTTCCGTCACCACCTAGGAGTACAGATTACCTTGGACTGGGCTAGGAGTACAGATTACCTTGGACTGGTAGCCATGGCAACGGGCTGAACAAAACAATCCAGTGACAGGAAGATGTCCCTTCATGGAGCGGTTGACTTTCCCTAGTAGGAGGGTGGTGAGGTCACAGGGACCTCGCCTGGGATCCCAGCCATCACCCCTTCCTCCCCCCGTGCCAGGCTGCATGTCTTGGAACAGAATAGAGACTATACAGAGGGGGACTCCACCGCGAAGCTTCCATGAGCTCATGATCCGTGACGATCGGGACTTTTCGGTGATGCAGCTGTTTGGGGGTCGCCCACGTTCCTGTCAGTGACTCTTCATCTGTGCTTTGGAAGTAAACCCAAAAAACTCCTTTGTCTTCCAAGTCAGACTTGGGTGGGATTGTAACTTTGTTCCGTCATTGCTGTCTGATGGGGAGGCGGTTTGTTCATGTCTTTCCAGGAGAAGTTACCCACACGTGCCCAGCCTTTTCCTCCTGTCTAAACAGGAAGGACTTCCTCCACATTTCCATGCCTTTTCAAGCTCTCCCTAAGATCTATCGACATATAAATCCCTGCCAGGTTACACAGCTGCAGAGCCACACCCAGACAACTTTTCTTTCTCTTTCTTCTTCTTCTTCTTCTTCTTCTTCTTCTTCTTCTTCTTCTTCTTCTTCTTCTTCTTCTTCTTCTTCTTCTTCTTCTTCTTCTTCTCCTCCTCCTCCTCCTCCTCCTTCTCTTCCTCCCTCTTCTTTTGGTCTCTCTCTATATTCCTGTCTTTCTCGGAACTTGCTCTGTAGACCAGGCTGGCCTCAACCCCACAGAGATCGGCCTGCCTCTGCCTCCCGATTACTGCGACTAAAGCGTGTGCCACCGTGCCCGGCTTTTCTCTTTTTTTCTAAATTTGCTTTCCATAGCACTTGAGCTTCCCCCCAGCATATAACTTCCATGTTCTTCGTCGAAAGCTCCCTCCCGCCCTGTGTCTGATCCCCACACCAGCTTAAATGACCCTTCTGCTTTCTCTGCCATTCTCCTCCTCCAGGCAGCTGCCAAGATTTACAGTTGGCCTACTCTGGAATTTTTCTTTTAAATTCTAATAAAATTGTCCTTGATGGTTGTAGCCGGGTGATGGTGGTGAAAGCACTCACATCTTTAATCCCAGCACTCGGGAGGCAGAGGCAGGCGGATCTCTGTGAGTTGAAGGCCAGCCTGGTCTACAGAGCGAGTTCCAAGACAGCTAAGACTACACAAAAAAACACTCCCCTCCCCCCAAAAAATTCACTGATCTTGCCCTTTGTGTTTGCTGGAGCATATTAACGTCACAGGCATAACTGTTGTACTAGAAACCTCTAACCTCCAGTTTAAACAGTAATGGTCACGAATGGCCTAGGCGTTGGGACAGAAGCCAGGAAAGATGGTTTTCCCCTGTCCTGTAACATGGAGGACTGCAGCTCTCTGTGTGACTCTCCTCACAGCATGGCTGTCTTGTGGACATCATTCATTGTGGCAGGGCTTGCCCCCCACCTGACAAAGCAGAAGCCGAATTCAGAGGTCCCAGAGAATAACACTGGCAGTTTGCAGCCGTGAGTTAATCACGAATCTGCCTGGATTAAAAGCAAGGGGTGTTGGTGGCGCCTTCTGATGGAGAAGAGGCAAAAACGTAGACTGTGCCACTGTCTTTGGCAAGTGCCCTCTCCACCACCAGCCCCTCCTTACTGCCATCCCACCTTCGTGGAGAATGCATGCCTTCTGCCCGGGATGATTCCAAAGCACACGGTAGGCACAAAGTTTGTCCTTTACAGTGGACAAGGGCGTGTCGGCCAGAGCATCACTGGAACATGGGTACCCATGTCTCACGGCTGTGAGGGAGGAAGGACTTATGGCTTGCTTGTTTTTCTCTGTTGCTTGAGGACACAGTCAGTCACAGTACAGAAGTCATGGCGGCCTAATCACACTCAGGAAGCAGAGAGATGAACACTGCTACCCAGTGGGTCTTCTCCTCCCTGTCTTCTCCTGACACACCAGAGATTCGTTCCCATGGGAAGTCTAAATCCTGTCACACTGGGGGACTACCACACTTCATATTTGTATCAAAGGTGGCAGGCAACTACAGTTTTTTTTTTAACTACACGTATTTATTCATCTATTTATGAATGGGGCACATTCCTGCCATGGCTCTCAAGGAGGTCAGAGGGCAATATCACCAACCCCACCTTTTTGTTTTCTTTTGGGGGACAGATGCAGCTACTGGGGACTAGGAAATGCATGACCGTCTAAGGCTCTGACAGTTTTCTACCACCCAGGGCATTGAAAATGCAGTCTGTCTTTTCCCACTCTAAACTCTGTAAATGTCCACCTGGGGGGGTCTTGACAGCCGGGCATCAGAAACAGGAAAGTGGATGTTTGGGAGCGGAGCCTGAGAAAGGGGCAGCAGGCAAAAGGTAGAAGTTGAGAACCTAGACAAAGGGACCCGGATCACAGATGAAGGTTTCTCTGTGTAGCTTTGAAGTCTGTCCTGGAACTCACTCTGTAGACCAGGCTGGCCTCAAACTCACAGAGATCCGCCTGCCTCTGCCTCCTGAGTGCTGGGATTCAAGGCGTGCACCACCACCGTCTGGCTATTTTAAGCCAAACCTGTTAAGTCTCTCAACCCCTCTGCCTGCTTATTCAAGAAGGGAATCCACTGGATCCTTCTCAACCCTGGAGCCCCGACATTCTCTCTGCTCTCCCCACTTCCTGTGATGGTTGCAGCAGGTACCACCCACTCAAGCCCAGGCTCCCAGCTGCCCTGCCCCGAGTCTTTGCCCTCCCCACACCCCTTATCTTCCACGTTGGTCCGTCCTTCAGTAACAGACTTCCACCCCTGCCGAGGTCCCCAAACCATGACTCCTCCTACCCAGCCCTGCAGCTCTCTCCACCTCCACCTTCAAATTCCCCATCTGTAGGCGTTCAAACTCTTCCTGGCAGCTGCTGTTTATCACTCAGTCACTGGTCCTTCTGGGGCCGTTGTTATTCTGTCCAGGCTGTGTCACTCTCTGCTGGTTTGGGCCAGGGCCAACTTACTCTTTGAACCTCATCCTGTTTAAGGCCTGAGATACTTTTAGAGACCCTTGCAAATACAGCCTCTCTTAAAATCTGAAGGAGAACCAGGGGTGCATGTTAACTTCTAGACAAAATAAATGTTTCTTATTGTCCTTTATTTTGTTTGGTTTAGACCTGAGACAAGGTCTTGCTATGTGGGTCATTTTATAGACCAAACTGGTTTTTGTTGTTGTTGTTGTTGAGACAGCGTTTCGTTGTAGTTTTGGAGCCTGTCCTGGAACTAGCTCTTGTAGACCAGGCTGGCCTTGAACTCACAGAGATCCGCCTGCCTCTGCCTCCCGAGTGCTGGGATTAAAGGTGTGAGTCACTATGCCCAGCAAAGAAAATGTTCCTATTTGAGACAAAGTCTGCCGTAACCCAGGCAGACTTCACATGCGCTATGTTACTAAGTGATCTTGAATTTCTGAAACTCTAGCCTCCAGCCTCTGAGCCCTGGGATTACAGGCATGTGACGTCACACTGGTTCACAGAGTGCTGGGGATCAAACCCTGGGCTTTGTGGATGCTAGGCAAAGCAGGGTACCAATAGAGCACCAGCCCTGGTCGCCGAAGAAAAAGTTTTACCATACAGCACTGACATATTCATCTTTCATTTCCCAGTCATAAAGTACATAGAGAAAAAGAGACCCCGTGAAGACAGGAGTGCCTGGGATCCTGGTTTTGCTTGGGTTGAACCCCACTTCCTCTATTTCCATCACCTTTTTTGGAAAGCTTAATCTGAAGACTCAGGTCTGAGGTCCCCTCTGAAGACTTCAAAGCCATCAGGAATGTCCATGTTTGGCCCCAACTCCAACTCCCTTAAGTCCTGCCCACTGTGGATCCTTCGAGATCCACTTTGCTCTTTCGTTTCCCTCAAGGTACCCTCTCCCCACCGACGACCAGCTAAATTCAAATGGTACAGGCTTAACCTGGGGCTCGCAGGCTGCGAGGATCCGCTGCGTGGGCGGGCCCTCGGGTGCGCGCCGAAGGAGGGGCGGGCCCAGGGGCGCGCGGCCGAGTCCCCAAAGCTCCGCCTTGCCCAAACCTCCTCCCCTGCAAGGTTTCTTACGAAAAAGTGCGGCCGAGAATTCCCAGAAGGTTCCGGATGTGAAGTCACGGGCGTGAGGTCACCGAGAGCGGTTCCAGGAATCTGAAACTTGTGGGCGAGAAAGGAAAACTCAGAAGAAGGAAAGAGGGAGTATTGGAGGGTGAGGGGGTGGCAGCCAGCTGTCTGAGCCCAGGCTTGTCCCCTGCCGGATCTTGGCTCTTCTGACCCCAGAAAAGGTGACTCCTCACTCCGTCGTATTTTGAGAAAAGCCAGTTGAACGAAACAAAGCGATACTCATCCCTTTGAGCCATGAACCAAAAATCCGAGATGGCTCGTGTTGGGGCAGATGAGGCGAAAGGAGAGGGTCTGCGGGCTCGAAGAACAACTTGAGAATAAGACCAGATTTTACACGAACGTGTCTTTGACCTAACAACTGCACACGCAAGGATAAGGACACAACAGGAGGATAAATGCTAACTAAGGTGGTTTGGCGGCAGCGATTATTTAAAATATCGAAGACCTAGACAATCCATCTGAAAGGAGCGTGGGAAATTAGCGCTCCGTAGGCTGGGTTGGAAAGACAACTGGCTGGCTGAGTTGTTTGTTTTTAAGACAGGGTCTCATAGCCATGCCGACCCGGAACACTGCGTGTATGTATGCATGTATGTATGTATGTGTATATATATAGCTCAGGCTGTCTTTGAACTCTCCATCCTCCTGCCACTGCTTCCTGAGTGGATTACAAGACGCTTTATAATAGAGCCCAAGAATGCCATGCCAGCATGTTTGCCTACTGTTCTGGTCTAATTTTTTTTCTTTGGTGCAGAGGATTGAACCCAGAACCTTTTGCGTGTAGAGAAGTGCTAGGCTTTCAAGTTGTATCTCCATTGTGGGTTTTGTTTTTTGTTTTTGTTTTTTTATTTTTAGATAATCTTCCGTGTGTAGCTCTGAGCTCATGAGCTCAATCTTCCTGCTTCTGCCTTTAATCCCGGCATGCAGGAGGTAGAGGCCATCACCAGCCTGGTCTACACACCTAGCTTCAGGCCAGCCAAAGCTACATAGTGAGACCCTGTCTTACAGACAGATCAGTCAGACTGAGTACTTAGGAGGTTCAGGATGCCACACAGACACTGGCAGAGCCGTGACCAGGACAAAGGGCAATCACAATGCATAGTGGTGACCAAGCGTGGGAAGAAGGGAAGGCCTTGTGCACGAATTGGCATTTGCACAGAGACCAGAAAGAGCTGTGGACATCCTGCGTCTGCCAAGGTTGGAGAGGTGGAAGGGTGCTGGGCTGGACCCAACAGGCCCTGTGGGCCCTTCGGCTTTTATGTGTCAGAAGAGAAGCCCCTAGCAGGTGTTTGTTTCTGAGTCAGGGGCTACACAGCATAGCCCAGGCTGGCCTTGAACTCTCCTCGTAGCCAAGGGTGACCCTCTTGAGTGCTAGGATTCCTTGACACTACTGCCCGTAGCTTTATTCTGGACTGAAGGGGCAGACTAGGTCAGCACTCTACCCACTGAACCCCGCGCCCAGCCCCTCGATGGGTTGTGAAGAAGGAACTGACATGATCTGACAGGTTGTGGAAGATCCTTCTGGTTCTGAGTGGAGATCCTACCCCAGAGGAGATCCATCCGTCAACTCAATGAGAGACAACCAGAGAGGGAGGAGAAAGGAATCGGCAGCGGCGTAGGCTTCTGGGTTAATTTGCTCACCAGTAGCCCAGATGTAGGTGTGAGGGTAAGAGGCCCCAGGCTACTGT
Source organism: Alexandromys fortis (assembly GCF_014885135.2). Classification (NCBI taxonomy): domain Eukaryota; kingdom Metazoa; phylum Chordata; class Mammalia; order Rodentia; family Cricetidae; genus Alexandromys; species Alexandromys fortis. Next base: position 3,992,265 of record NW_026067921.1, read on the forward strand.
GTAACCAGAAGCAGGAGCCTGTCCTTTACAGGACAGAGGTTGTGTGAATAGCTAGTGTGAGCCGTTTCCAAGGGCCAAGGTTTCAGGACTGGTAGAGACAGGAGAGTGTTTGGAATTTGAACAGGAGCAGGCCCCAGAGAGAAACAGCTGGCATGCTTGAATGAGAAATTGAGGAGGGTTTCATTAAAAAAAAAAAAATCGAGCCTTTGCAAGCCAAGTCACGAGGGCAGTGCTGGACCCCAGACTCCCGAGAGTGGTGATTTTAGCACCCGCAGGTCCGAGGGGTAAGGAGGAGATACTGCGTTGGGCATAGTGAGCATTTGGAAAGGGGTCAGCGGAGGCAGGACTATGGTAAGTTTGAGGCTGGCTACATAAACATAGCAAGACCCTGTCTCAAACGAGAGAAGAGAGAGAGAGGAAGCTCAGTGAAGGGAATAGAGAGAGAGAGAGGCGTCCAGCTTGTGTGACTTCATCCAAGGAAGGGGATTAACTTTTTGCTAGACCAGTGTGGATTTGGCCAACTGACAGAAGCTGAGTTATGTTGGAGCCTGTCCCTGGCAACCCTACAAGGGGAACACACCTCTGACCTCATTGGACGCCTCTTCTCCGAAGCCCCTGGGAAGCCAGAAGCCAAGGAGGCTGAGGGACAGTCTGCAGAGTCAGCCCCCAGTGCAGAGCAAAGAGAAGTGATGGGCGGGCTGCTGAGAAGAGGATCTGTGCTCAAAGCCACGATCTCACAGACTGAACTCAGGTAGAAAAGGAAAGGAGGCCACTGCCCTGCAGCCATTAGAGATTAGAGAAACCAGAACTGGGAGAGATAGGGTCGGTCCTCCAGAGAGAATGCAGAACCGGAGAACCAGAGCCGGGTCTGTCGCTGAGGAGAGCAAGAGTATTTTAGTACAGTACTGTCGGAGGAGGAGGAGGGAAGGGGGAATGGGAAGAAGGAGAGCAGGCTGGGATGAATAAACAGGCTGAGGACAGAGAGAGTGAGGGAAGGAGGGAGGGAGACAGGCACGCATGCACGTACACAGAAAATAATGTCCGTGTAAAAGTCACCTTTGGCAGCCTGTGTATGTAACCTCAGTGCTGGGGGAGGGACGAGGAAGACAGCAGAGAGAGAAAGAGACAGGAGAGAGAGAGTTCTAGGTTCAGTGGGAAACTCTGTTTCAAAACTGAGGTGGAGGGTCTGGACACAGGCACTGGAGAGTGCAGTCTTGATATACACACACACGCATACACACACACACACACACACAAGCAATAAATAAGTAACTAGGGCGACACAAAGAAACCCTGTCTCGGAAAAATAAAAAAGAAAGAGAGGCAAGGAAAGCTATCTTCACATTTTGGTATCTTATCTTTTCATGTATATCTATTTGTTTTGCGTGTGTGCACGTGCGTGTGGCTGTAGAAGTCAAAGGACAATGACGACAGCTGGTTCTGACCTTTACCCTGTGGGTTACAGGACCTGAACTCAGGTCATCAGCCTGACTCCAAGGCCCCTTTCCTGCTCCTCCATCGCGCTGGCCAGACAGCTCATAATCTCCTGAGTATTTTCCATGTCAGATTTGTAGTTTTTATGTTTTGGTTTTCGAAAGAGGATCTCATGTATCAGGCTAATCTCTAACTCACTATATAATCTGTCTAGCAGAGGCTAACTTTTAGCAGAGGCTAGCCATGGACTTCTGAGTCTGCCTCCCAAGTTATAGGCTTGCCATGTTTATTTTCTTTTGTTTGTTTGTTTGTTTTTGTTTTTCGAGACAGGGTTTCTCTGTAGCTTTGGAGCCTGTCCTGGAACTCGCTCTATAGACCAGGCTGGCCTTGAACTCACAGAGATCCACCTGCCCCTGCCTCCTGAGTGCTGAGATTAAAGGCCTGTGCCACCACTGCCCCGCTCAAAGGTATACCCAGTGAAAGGTCCCCTGGTGGGTGGGAGACAGACAGATACCCCATGTAGAGAGAGCTTGGGTATAGAGTTTATTTAATGGGTTAAGGGGATTATGGAGTGAAGAGATAAATAGAGATGTAGAAAGAGACAGAGAGCTAGAGAGAGGAAGAAGGAAGTGGGAAGTCAGTAGTTATCTCTTCAGAAGAAGGAAGGAAAGAGAGTTCAAAGATGGAGGTGGAGAGTGTGGGTGGGGGAGATTGGTGGGTGAGGCTTGTCTCTTAAAGAAACAGGGTGCCCAGGTGACTGGAAGGTCAGCAAACCACTAATACCGGGGACCAGATATTCCCCCCCCCCAAAAGCACAAAACTCTATTGTTTTTCATTTACTTATCAGTCTGTAATCCCAGTACTCTGGAGGCTGAACCAAGAAGGTCAGCAGTTCAAGACCAGCCTGAGCAATTTAGTGAGAGTCTGTCTCAAAATAATAACGGGTAGAGCTGGGCGGGTTCAGTGGTGTGGAGTACCGTGTGCTGCTCTGGCGGAGGACGAGCCTGCTTACTTCCAGGATCCACTATACCTACAGCCCAGCTCCAGGCAGAGTTGGCTCCCCTAGCCTGCTTGGATACACTTGTGTTCGCGCACACACACATGCACATGTGTACACCCACATATAAAGATTTTATTTTTGTTTTAATAAATAAAACTTGCCTGAATATCAGAAGGTAAAAGTAGCCGGGTGGTGGTGGCACACGCCTTTAATCCCAGCACTTGGGAGGCAGAGGCAGGTGGATCTCTATGAGTTCAAGGTCAGCCTGGTCTACAAGAGCTAGTTCCAGGACAGGTTCCAAAGCTACTGAGAAACCCTGTCTCAAAAAACCAAGCCAAAAAAAAGGAAAGAAAAGAAAAGAAAAAAAAAGTAAAACCAAGCCACTAGAGGCCAGACAGTGGTGGCACAAACCTTTAATTCCAGGATTTGGTTCTCTGAGTTCAGTGCAGAAACAGATCTAGGTGGTGGTGGCTCACTCCTTTAATCCTAGTACCAGGGAGTCAGGCCTTTAATCCTAGCACTAAAGGGGAATGCAAGCTGGGAGGAGACAGAAGCTCAGGGCTCAGTCTGCAGTCCCCCAGCCTTGGTAGAGGTGAGACTCTTCTATTGGCTTGGCTGTTTTGCTTTTCTGATCTTCAGTTTGATCCCCAATATCTGTCTTTGCATCTTTATTATTCATACTACACACACACTTAAGATGAATAAATATATTTTAAAAAACAAAAGTAGAGCCGGGTGGTGGTGGCACACGCCTTAAATCCCAGCACTCAGGAGGTAGAGGCGGACGGATCTCTGAGTTCGAGGGCCAGCCTGGTCTACAAGAGCTAGTTCCAGGACAGGCTTCAAAGCTACAGAGAAACCCTGTCTTTTTGTTGTTGTTGTTTGTTTGTTTTCTTTTTTTTCTTTTGTTTCTTTTTTTTTTTTTTTTTGAGAAACCCTGTCTTGAAAAACATAATAAAACAACAACAACAACAAAAAGTAGAAAGGGACCAGATTATTCCTCATGGTAGAGTACTTTAGCATGCACAGGCCCTAAAATCAATCTCAGCACTGGGGAGTGTGCCCTCATTTTTGTTTCTCTGGTGGGTTCTGAGAATGAATACTCTAGTAAGGTCCCCACTCCTTTTATCCACAGGCAGATGGGGAGGGGAGAGGTGGGGGAGCTAGAGGAAAGCAGTGCCATCCCTAGGCTACCTCCTTGGTTTGTGAGGGGGATTTCCAATCTAACAAGCTCTATGCTTTCCCTACAAAGGGGTTTCCCAAGAGAGAAGGGTCAGAAGAGGAAAGAAGCCATTGGTCCCCCTTCCCTCTTAGACTTGACATGCTAAGGTCACTGTGGGCCCTACTTCCCTCTCCATCGGTCACTGAGAATAATTCAAATGTCTCCATATGCCCTGTACCCAGAGACTTCCTAAAGCCGGGCAGTGGCACACACCTTTAATCCCAGCACTCAGGAGGCAGAGGCAGGTGGATCTCTGTGAGTTCGAGACCCGCCTGGTCTACAGAGTGAGTTCAAGGGCAGTCAGGGCTACACAGAGAAACCCTGTCTTCACAAGGACAAGCACCCAGTAGTTGTGGACCACTCCAGGTAGCAAATGAGAGTCAGGTGGGCACAGCTGGGTACGGATGCAAGGATGATGTCCGTGTAGGAAAGCAAGCACGTGTGCCAGGCACGCTCTCTGCCTCTGAGCTATACCCTCAGTCCTCTTCTTTTTTTAATTCATCAATTTATTAACTTCATTGAATCGGGGTCTCATGTAGCCTAGGATGTCCTTAAACTCACTCACTAACAGTGACCCACTCCTCGTCTCCACCTCCCAAGAGCTAGGATTACAAGCATCTGCCACCACATACCAAGATTATGATTGCTCTTTTCTTTCTTTTCAAGACAGGATTTCTCTGTGTAACAGTCCTGGCTGTCCTGGAACTAGCTTTTTAGATGAGACTGGCCTCGAACTCACTGAGGTCTGCCTACCTTTGCCTCCCAAATGCCAGGATTAAAGGCATGCGCCACCACTGCCCAGCTCCAAGCCACTTTTTATTTTGAGCCAAGGTCTTACTGAATTGACCAGCCAGACCTTGAAGTTTTAAACCCACACCTCAGCCTCTGGAGCAGCTGGGATTATAGTCCTGTGCTATAGCTTCAAGCCTTCTTTCTTTCTTTTCTTTTTCAAAGATTTATTTTATGAATGTGTGTGTTGTGAGTCTGTGTGTGTGTTCGGGTGCCCATGGGTATAAGAATAGGGAAAGGGGAACAAAACCAACAAAGGATGATGGGTACATTACCGGAGAAGTAACTGCACCTCATTTCACTGAGACCTCTGAGGTGGTGTCTAGAACATTCCTCAGAGGGTTCCACCCTAGCCCACAGCTCGTTAAGGGCTGTTTTCAAGGCCACTTCCAACCTACCCTCTGGGTAAATTGAACTGGGTTTGGGTCCAAAGAAAGATTGCCCCAGGCCAGCAGTCAGCTGTTTGTGATGTTAAACTAGGCACGTGTGAGAGACCGGTGATTGCAGCCGGGTTGAGGCAAGGATTGCTAAGCAGTCAGGTGTTTCCTTCAGCACGTCCCAGAAGTGTGAGATCATTGATAATGCCCTTAGAAATCACTGTTTCTGTAGTAACTGTCGTGTTCTTCTGAGCCACCAGACTGGAGTCGGCCAGTTCAGCTCGCTCACGTTCATTAAAAACAAGGCCATTCAGCTGCAACCCAACTGGTCAAATATGCCCAGGACATTCTCACATTCCTACTTAGGATTGTTGTGTTTAAGCTCATCTTCTTCTTGTTGTGATGTGGCAGCCTGGCTTAAGACCCTAAAGATGTATCAAGGAAAAAAAAGTAATCCTTGCCCAGAATGGTGGTGGCCATCTCCCATAGCAGCACTCAGGAGACAGCGGCGGGCAGACCTCGGTGAGTTTGAAGCCATCGTCATCTGTCTAGTGAGACTGTATCATGAAGAGGAGGAATGACGGCACAGTATGTAACTATGGTGTTTCTTGTTTGAGATAGGGTCTCCTTGTAGCACAGATTGGTCTTGAACTCACTATATAGTTAAGGATGACCTCCTGCCTTTGCCTCCCAAGCGCTGGAGTCATAGGTATGAACCCCTAAACATAGTTTCGTGTGGTGCTTGAGGGCAGGACACAGGGATTTGTGCGTGTTGAGCAAGCTCTGTCCCAACTGAGCTACATCCCCATCCCTACGTTATGAAATCTTGTGAAATGGTGGTTATGACTCCCACTGGGGCCCTATTAGCAGCTAGAAAACCAAGTTTGTTCCCAGAGTATGGGTAAAACTAAGTCTAGTGTGATGTTCGTGTGTTTTCCTTAAAGAAAGAAAAATTAGAAAAAATGAAATAAGAACCCTTGAAGCATCATTGAAACTGCCCAGCCCGTAATGAAAATTGCCGCCATCCATTCTGTGGCTTATCAGCAGAGCCACGGGCTGCTGAGAGGTGTTATGATCAGAGAGAAAGCAGAGCAAGCTCTTGGTGAAATGAGTTGATCAAACAATCCGTTTGGATGACACACAAAATCAATGGCACAAACTGTGGAGGAGCGATTGCGGCCCTAGTGAGTACCGGCAGACAAGAGCTTCATTGTTGAACAAAGGCCCTGGAAGCCAGCCACACACCGTGTCAATGGGGAATTCATCCCTTCCCTTCTTTCTTGGTAACAGACCCTTGGTTTTGATCCGTGTACACATTCTTCAGGCTCAGGCAAACACAGTGGTCTAAATCAGTCATGACCATCCCATTCCCCACTTTGCTAATCACCCTCCTGGCTGGTGCAATAGGATGAGACATCTCCTGGGGGTCCTTTGCAACAATTTTTGTTTTATATATATATATATATATATATACATATATATAGTTTTTTAAAATATTTATTTATTAAGCATACAATGTACTGCTGGCAAGGAGGTTGTGAGCCACCATGTATGTGGTTGCTGGGAATTGAAGTCAGGACCTCTGAAAGAACAGCCAGTGCTCTTACCCTCTGAGCCATCTCTCCAGCCCCCTATATATTGGTTTTTCAAAACAGGGTTTCTCTGTGTAACAGCCCTAGCTGTTCTGGAACTACTTTTGTAGACCAGGCTGCCTCGAACCCACAGAAATCCACCTACCTCTGCCTTCTAAGGGCTGAAATTAGAGGTGTGTGCCACCACCACCTGGCAACAATTTTTGTTATGATTTTTTTCAACAGTGTCTGCTGTAACCCAGGCTAGTCTTGAACTTACTATGTAGGTAAGGGTGTCTTTAAACTATCTACCTTCGCCTCCAAAGTGGGGGTGCTGGGCTTACAGGGGTGTGCTAATAGCAACAGAGGAAGGGACCTGATGTGGGTCTGACATGCTCCTGCACACAAGAGTGTATACACCAACACACCTCTCCCCAGTACACACACACAGATTAGAGTCAAGCTGGAGGCCTTGGCACACACTGTTAGTTCCAGCACCTAGGAAGCAGAGGCAGGCCGAGCACTGAGTTCAAGGCCAGCCTGGGCTACTAGTGAGTTCCAGAGCTGTCAGAGCTACATTCTGAAATTCTGTCTGAAAAACAAAACAAAACAAGAAAACCCCAGAAAAATATAAGAGTCACACAATGTTTTCCAGGTGGCTTTTGCTATGAGTACCCCATCAGGGAACAGGGATGGGGGAGAGATTGGGGAACCCCTTCTTGTGAGTCACTACAGATTTTGCAGCACTCCTACCAAGAGAATGCCACACGGTCTCTCCTTCCTGCAGCTGCCCCCTGGTTCTCCCTGATCTCAGTTCTGTGGTTGCTTGTCCTCTGGGATCTCCTGAACCCACTTGAATAAATAAACCTTCTTTATAACCATCGTGTTCCAAGTATTTCCTTATCTTTTGGTATGCTGACCCGTTCCAACATCGATTCACAGATTCAGAACAAAACAAATCCTGCACCTGAGTGTCAGTGCACATCGCTGTCCTCACGAAGACTGGCAGTCAATCAGGTGACAACCCATTCCTGCCTCAGAATCCACAGCAATAAAAGTCGATGGTCTGCACTCACGGCCTCTGGGTGTTTTCAGAGTCTGTGTGGAGAAGCAGACAGCTGCTGGGGACAGACTGACTGACACGGACGACTCATCAGTGAGTGTCATCCTGAGAACCTTGTACTTATTAGGCAAGTGTTCCACTCCTGTGCTATATACCCCATCTTTTTTGTACTTTCTAAAATTTTTCATTATATTTAGTGTGTATGTGTGTTTGTGTGTGTGTGTAAAGCACACAGTATCCTGGTAGATACTCTATGTAGCCCTGACTATCCTGGAACAGAGTCCAGCTACTCCCCAGTGCTGGGATTAAACGTGTGCACCATCATGCCCAGCCTGGGATTAAAGGCATGCGCCACCACTGCTGGGCTCAGTTTGCATTTTTCAACCCAAGTTATTGTGGTGATGATGCAACCCCAGCCCTAGCATGCAGCACAGAGGAGGGTATTGCTTTTTTTCTTACCTAGTGTAAGAGTCTTTCTGTTTTTGTTATGAGGGTGAGTTTAATCCCGCTACACTTATTAACCTTAATTGTTAATATTATCTTCTGCTCTGTTTTTTATTTCAATGCTTTCACTTTTCTGTTTTTCCATGTTCAGTTTTTGCTTACAGTGAGTGGCAAGTGTGTGCACAGGTTTGTAATTTTGTGCAATGATTTGGAGGCTTCGACTCTGCCCCTACCCTAACCAGTGGTTACTTTTATATAAATATCTCTGCTAAGGGAAGAAAATGGAAGAAAGGGCTCTATTCTCCAAGGCTAAAGTTCGGCATTTTAGTTCTATCTTCAAAATCGTAGTGTCTTTTCCTCAACAGGATAAGTGATGAGAACCTCTCCCTGAGGCCAAAGATCTAAAGTGACCCAGACCCTGCACCCGAGGGCTGGAAAGAGGCCCGGCAGTTACCAGCACTTGCTGTTCAACATGAATTTGGATCCCAGCACCCACGAAACAAGCCAGGCATCTCATCTACCCCTGGACCGGCAACCCCAAGGTGGGCAGACAGGAAAGAGGGCTGTTGCTTGCTGGCTTCCAGCCCAGCCCCAGGTTCAAAGAGAGGCCCTGACTCAAAGAAATAGATGGAGACCCATAGGGAGGGCACTCAACACCTTAGTTTGGCAGACACAGGTACATTTCTTCACATACATGTTTGCATGTACTCATGTAGACACATACATATAAATAACAGATAAATACAGAAACAGGCTCCAATACACACATGAATTCTGTTTGCCTAAAGTACATCTTAAATTAGCAGGGAAAACAAATACCCTAACCGGAACGGAGCCAGAGCGGCTGTATCAATTCCCCTCCCCTTCCCGCCCCCCCCCCATCTCAGGGAACATTGCAGAAGAGGCGGTGGAAGGACAGAGAGGCCAGAGGATGCAGAGGAGGGTTGGGAAATGCTGTCTTTTGGACATGACCGAGCAGTTGTGCTAAGAAACTCAAGGAGCTGTACTTACTTGCACAAGATCAAGCCAGTTGAAAGTCGAGTGTGGGTGGGGGAGGGGCTTAGAAAGCTCCACCCCTAACTGAGAAGCTTTTGGCTGGTCATTGATGGTGGCTAAAAAAGGGAGAGTCATTTTTCTTGGTCGTGTGACCACTGGTAGATGCTAGCGCTCCAGCGGAGGCCTCACTCCTATTTGCTTTTTTTTGTTTGTTTGTTTGTTTGTTTTTCGAGACAGGGTTTCTCTGTGGTTTTGGAGCCTGTCCTGGAACTCGCTCTTATAGATCAGGCTGGTCTCGAACTCACAGAGATCCGCCTGCCTCTGCCTCCCGAGTGCTGGGATTAAAGGCGTGCACCACCACCGCCCGGCTCACTCCTATTTGCATACTGACAACTCTAAGTGGACTCAGTGGGTTATTATTATTTTTAAAGAAAGGACATCTTGGCTGAGTCGTGCAGTGGTGGTGCACACCTCTAATCCCAACACTCGGGAGGCAGAGGCAGACGGATCTCTGTGAGTTTGAGGCTAGCCTGGTCTACAGAGCGAGTTCCAGGACAGCTAGGGCTACACAGAAAACAAAATAAATCTTAAAAAAGGACATCTTGAAGTGAGGAGGGGGAATTTAAGTGTTCAGGGGTGGGACTAAGGAGAGTTGGAAGGGGGCATAGTGGACAGATACAGTAAAAATAAATTGAATACATGTATGAAATCTTAAGTAATAAATACAAACTTGCACATATATAATACATAAAAATGAAGGATGGCGAGGTGGCTCAGTGTGTACAGGGGCTTGCTGCAAAGACTGAGAACCCGAGTTCGAACCCTACGTTCTAGGAGGCAGGTAAGAACCAACGCCCAAAAGTTGTCCTCTGACCTCGATGATGTCCCATGGCACGTGCACATCTCTCACTGAAAATAATTAATGAAAATAAATAAGAACAAAAATAAACCCAGCACAGTGGAGGCACACACCTTTAATCCCAGCACTCGGGAGGCAGAGGCAGGCAGATCTCTGAATTCTAGACCAGCCTGGTCTACAAGAGCGAGTTCCAGGACAGCCAGGAGAAACCCTGTCTCACAAAACCAAAAATAAACACATAAACACATATATAGGGAAAGGAGAATAAGAGAAAGATGACAGCAAAAGTAACAATTAGCAATCAGAAGAATGGGGACCCCCCTGCTGGACCAAAGGCTAGCCTAAGTCCAGCTCCCAACTCTGAGGGGACGTCCTGCTAGGCCAGAGGTGACACCAACCACCAGAAACACAGACCACAAAGACCAGAAGACCAAAAGGAAACCGAAACCAAGAACAAACTCAGAAAAAAAAATTAACTAAGGAGAAAATGATAACGGGAATTACTCCATTTCTATACCTAAACCACGGAATTCAGTGGCTAAAGGGGCCAGGCGTGGTGGCTCCACCTTTAATCCCAGCACTAAATAAGTAAATAATAAACAAATTTATGAATCCAATAATGGAGATAGAGCCCTCACAACCCAAGATCTCTTAGGTAAATCCAGCAGCTGAATACGGCACAATGGGCCTGTAATCCTAGTGCTTGGGAGGTGGAGGTGGGGGGTGGGGGGGGATGGAGTGGGGGGTTGGGGGAAGCAGGAGGATCAGAAACTCACGCTCGGCCCCAGGGCTGCTTATCCAGCTTGAGCTAAGGGAGCTTTAAACAAGAGTTTAAGAAGATGAAACAAAACTGACAAACTCCTGTTTCCAGCCTGAGTAGCAGGAACCAGTACATTTGATGACACCTAGATCTAGGGAGGATGTTGGGAAATAACCACCCCAAAGACGTTTGTGAGGGAAATTGGTGAAATTTCGGGGGGCGATTTGGTAGTATCTGTCAAAAATCTTTGACCCAGAAAACCCAGAAACCAATAGGTAGGGTTTTGTTTTGTTTTATTTTGTCTTTTAATTTTTCAAGACAGGGTTTCTCTGTGTAGCCCTGGCTGTCCCGGAACTTGCTCTGTAGACCAGGCTGGCCTTGAATTCAGAGTTCCCTCTGCCTTCCAAGTGCCACCATGCCCAGCAAGTTACTAACCACAAAGTCTTCCCATTTAAAACTGGGCTATAGCTAGGAAGGTGAGACATTACTAGGCAGCATAGTGAGACCCTGTCTTCAACTAAAACCCCTTTTCTTTTTTTCTCACCTCTGACTGCTATGTAGCTGAGGAAGGCCCTAAGATCCTCCTGTTCTACCTCCTGAGCGTCGGATCTAGGCCAGTGATACGCACCCAAGCCTTCCACTAACACTGAAAGGCAGCCTCTGGAATTAGTGCTCAGTGAGTCTTAAGGCTGCTGGACTAGGCGCTCTGGAGTACTTGCTATCTCACGAGCTGCTGGGGGTCTGCCCAGGTTACCGATTCAACCCTCAGGCTCTGGATCTCTGCTGCTCTGCCTTTGGCTCCTTAGAGTCCTAGGAGGGTGGAGGGATGGGGGCGGGGATCTAGAGGGTTCCTTTAAAAGGGACTAACAGCTCCATGGGGAAGGTCAGAACTTGCTCCAGAGATGAAGTTGAAGATCTCCAGAAGGGAATGTTTTTGGGTCCTAAGGAGGTAGGAATACGGTCTGTTTTCCCAAGGGTCATTAAGAACCCCCTGAGTTCCTTCTACAACCAACTGTGGCTCAGAGACGCGAGGATCCATCGTCTACAAATCTATAGCCTTACAAGAGGGCATCTTTGCGGTGAAGAAAGTTTGGCAGTGATGGATCACAGATCCTGGATCCTGCTCCGGCAGAGACCACCAACCACACCTTACATCTTATTAGACCTTCACTCACCTGCCAAACTCTAAGACATCTTCCTTCCTTTGACTTGAATTTCTCACTAGTAAAGTTGTGTCAGTAATGATTGCTGTTAGATCTCCTGCCCCAACATCCTCTGCTTCTAGTGTGACTTATGTTCCTAAGGGCTGTTTTACCTCAAGCCCTTCTCCATGCAATCAAGAGAATACCACATAAGGTCAGGCAGTGATGGCACACACCTTCAATCCCAGTGCTCAGAGGCAGAAGCAGGCAGAACTCTGAGTTTGAGGCCAGCCTGGTCTACAGAATGAGTTTCAGGATAGCTAGGGCTACACAGAGGAACCCAGTCTCAAAAAAAAAGAAAAGAAAAAGAAAAAAATTTGCAATAATTTTAATTTACCTAAATGAGTGGATGGGTGGTTGGGTGGTTGGTCCTCAAGATGCTGAAGATATAGAGCTTGCAGGTCTCCACTTTCTTCAGAAATTCCCTGGTGTGTGGGTGTTCTTGCATAGACACCACACACACACATTATACAGTGTGTGTGTGTGTGTGTGTGTGTGTGTGTGTGTGTGTATGCCATAGTTACAGACGAGTGCTCCACACCCCACCCTGCCTGCCTTGGAACAGACCCACCATTCCCCTTGAACAGGAAGAGTTCAGATGAGATCCCTGAGGGAGATGCTTCCCCATCACCAGCAACATCTGGGCAACATCTGGCGAGCTATCCCAGGACAGGGAAATGCTTTTCTGCAGAAAATACATCACTTATTTGATTATATATTTTTTCCCTTTAATCTCCTCCTCCTCCCGCTCGCCAGACTCCCTCCCTCGCCCATCATGGTCCCTGCTCTAAGCCCCCACTGCAGTCCGTGCCAACTCCCTGCCCTGCTTTCAGCCTCGTCTGGTTTCCTGGATACAGAGCCCGGCAGGATGCAAACCCGGGTAGCCCCGAGAACCTCATTAACTCTAGAGTCCAGCCTTGCCCAGCTCCCTCATCAGCATCTTGCAGAATCCTAGGCGAGGAATGTGCAGCTGGCTGGGCTCTCTGGTCCAGGACTCCCATCTTAGGCATTGGAAACAGGAGCTGGCAAATAGATCAACACCTCAGCCATCATCAAAGCCCTTTCTGGGCTGGAGAGGTAGCTCAGCTGGCAGAGTGCTCTGCAGGGCCTTGGGTTCGATCCCCAGCACTACTTAAAATCTTGAATGCAGGTACCTGATTGTCATCCCAGCACTCAGGTGGTAGAGATCAGAGAATCAGAAAAGTCAAAGTCATCCTCTGTTGCACTTTGAGTTTAGGCGAGACTCGGATACATCAGATATGTCTCCAAGACTAAAAACCCTTCTGCTGCCAGGCGGTGGTGGTGCACACCTTTTAATCCCAGCACTCGGGAGGCAGAGGCAGGTGGATCTCTGTGAGTTCGAGGTCAGTCTGGTCTACAGAGCAAGTTCCAGGGCAGGCTCCAAAGCTACAGAGAAACCCTGTCTTGAAAAACCAAAACCAAAAAACCCTTTTTCTAGTGACAAGTAGGAAGGCTGGTGGAGCCAAGATGTTTGGGCCACCAAAGGCTGCAAATCAGCAGGCACAGGGTGAGCCCAGCTGACTATCTGATAGTGGAAGTGTGTGTGGCCTGAGGGACAGTTCTGCGACCACTCAGTCACCTGCAGAGACTCGAGTGCAGTTCTGTAGTGTTGTTGTTGCTTTTTGATTTGAGACAGACAGAGCTTGACTCTAACTCTGGTTGCCTCAGAAGCTGGGATTAAAGTGTCTAGAGTACTGGGATTAAAGGTGTGTGCCACCACGCTAGGCCATGCTTTTTTTTTTCTTTTTTTTTTTTCTTCCTCCTAGACAAGGTTTTTCTATGTAGCCCTGGCTGTCCTGGAACTTGCTCTTTAGACCAGTCTGGCCTTGAACTCAGAGATCCTCCTGACTCTGCCTCCTGAGTGCTGGGATTATGGATATAAACCATCACACTCAGTTTACGTGTTTGCTTTTTGAAGCAAGGTTTCATATACGTTGGCTGGTCTCAAATGGGCTTTCAAGATGGCAGGCAATGCCGGGCGATGGTGGCGCGTGCCTTTAATCCCAGCACTCAGGAGGCAGAGGCAGGCGGATCAGCCTGGTCTACAGAGCTAGTTCCAGGACAGGTTCCAAAGCCACAGAGAAACCGAGAAACCCTGTCTCGAAAAACCAAAAAAAAAAAAAAAAAGATGGCAGGCAAGTCCCCTGCATATTCGCCTAGACCGGCAGACTATTTCCTGAGCAGCCCCAGCCACCACAGCTTCAATATAAGTTGTGTGTCAGGAATCTCATTTGCCCCTCAGACCCCAGATTACCACAGGTGAAGGGAATACCCGAACCTTGCTTGTTGTCTGTACATGTACACCCAGGATTGAAGACCAAAGAAGGGCCCCTACCATTACTGTTATCTCCATCCTAGAAGCCAATTAGGAGGGAAAGAAGGTCACCTCCCCTACCGCATCCGGGGGAGGGGAGAAAGGAATCCTGAGGGTTGGACTAGCCACTGACAACATTCATCTAGGACATTCTGAAGAACCCAGAATGCAGCGGGAGCCGGGCTGAGGGGGGGGGGGAGGGTCAAGCTTCCACGAAGGCTTCCCGGAGGAGGCAGTACACGCCGAGCCCTCCTAGGCATAGCTGGGATTCCCTCAGGTGAGAGCAGAGAGGATGGAACGTTCCAGGCGGTGCAGACAGACTCCAAGCCCGAAAACGCTCTAGGTACCGGACCTGCCGTGGGCCGAGGACTAGGGTGGGCTCCTGATATTGAAGCTGCCTGCTAGAACACACTTTCTTCTGCCCAGTAGGACAGGCAGTTGGCTGCGAGCCTAGGGACAGTCTTGGCGGGAGCAGAGAAGGTAGCAGGCCGCTCTAAATGGCTAGGGTCCGGCCTAGGGGAAACCAAATTATTTTTTGTGTTTAAAAGAGGGATGGGGGCGGGGGAGCTGGTTCCAGCAATCTCTGCTTTAGGTATTGTTCGGGAGTAGGGGCTCTGGCCCGAGGGCAGAGGTGAAGGCCAGGCGCCAGGCCCTGAGACGACCTTTTCCGCCCTCTCTTCTCCATCCCTGGTTAGTCTCCTGTCTCGGTTCCCTTTCTGCAGGATCTGGGAATGAGACGGGTAGGGTGGGGGCCAGGGAAGGGTCTTTGAATTGGATTGGTAATAAACTGCCCCGGGCGGGCGGAGGCAGGGTGGGGGAGGAGCTCCCTCCGTTCGCTCGCAGCCTCAGTCTACCCAGTCTGCAGCTCGGGACTGTCGAGAGGCGGGCGGGCATCTCTAGGACCTGGCTCTGCACGGAGCCCGGCGGCGATCAGAGGAGCGGAGCAGCGGCGCCGCGGCCGGGTCAGAGTCCGCGGGGAGGCTCCGGGCGGGGGAGGGGGCGGCGCCTCCGGGGCGGGGCCGCGGGCTGCGCGAGCTGCGGGCTGCGGGGCGGCCTGGCGGGAGGCCCGGCGTGCGTCAGCGCCGTGAGCCCCGGAGTTTTCCACTGACGAGGAGGGCGGAGCTGCGGGCGGGGCCGGGGCTCAGCCAGTCTCTCCCGCCGCTGCGGCCGGACGCGCAGACCTGGCTCGGCTGCACCGACGGCCGCCCGGCCGAGCGCACTGCGGGTCTCTGCGCGCGCTGCGACCCTGGGACGGGGACGAGGGTGGCCGCGGCGTCCTTGGCGAGCATTGGCAGCGCAGGTAAGCGCCGGGGACCTTGAAACGCGACCGGCAGGGAATTGGGGCAGGGGTCGTTCAGCCCGAGTGGCGCTGTCACTCCGACCTCTTTTGCTTATCTTGGGTCCTCCCGAGGGGCCGCCGGGATCCGGACGCCTAGCCCGGCTGCAGATCGCGCACCCCCGGTGGGAGCCCACGGCTGCGAGGGGGGGGGTAGCCCCAGGCTTCCCTTCCCCTCCCCCGCCCCGCTGCTGTTACCCCAAGATGCCCAGGCGCCCCAAAGCCGGGTGCAGGTGGCAGAGGGACGGGGCGCGCGTGCCCGGCGGCTGAGTTTCCTTTTGACCTAGTTGCCTGAGAACTTTTCAGAAGTTACTCGCGTGGCCAGGGCAGGTGACATTGGTCGTCTTCCTCCTCGGGCTCCCTAGGGGGGGCGAGAGTGCCGGAGCTGCGGCGTGTGCCGGGCGCCCCCGGCAGGCGGGGGTCAGGGAGGGCGTGGAGGGATGAGTAGGAATGAGTGAGGCTCGGTGAGTCACGGACCCCGGGAGGCAAGGGAGGGAAGGAGGGGGGCGGAGGATTGTGTCGTACGTTCACCTGTCACCGTCACACGCAGAGGCCACTGCCGTGAGTCACGGGGCGCAGCTCCACCGGCCACCCGCGGGCACTCGTAGGCTCTCTCCCACGCACTTCTATTCCCTCTTCTGCAAGCATTTCCTCCCCTTCCTCAGTTTCCCCTCCCCGGGGGCCCTCTCGCCTTCTTCACGTCCTGTAGAAATGCCCACACCACAGCAACAGCCACACACTTAGTCACTCGGGTTGCCGGTACAGTCACTCTTAGACGTAGCCCACATTCCTGACAGCAGAGGATCCGACCCTGCGCTCGGGCTGCCCACCCAACACCTCCGGCCCGAAGTCTCAGCCCCTTGGCCGGGAGTAAGTCTGCACTCCCTGCCCCCAAATCTTTGACAACCCCGCCCCCATCCCTCCCGCTGTCACCGAATCCACCCCCTTTTCTCCTCGGCCCTTGTCCTGTCAGTTCACCTGGCCCTGCCCTGTGTGTCGTGCGGGTCACACCCTCTCCTTCAGAGGTGCTGAGCCGCCTTTTAGCCTGGCAAATCTAGAATTGTCGGTCCCTGCTTAACACCCTTGGGTGGCTTCCTGTGCCCTCGGGCTAACACAAGCCCTCTTAACTGCAACTCCACCAGAAGGCGCGCTTCTTGTCCTTGCTCCAGTCCCTGGACCGTGCTGCGTCCCTTCTGGAAATCTGCCAACGTCCCTTCCTCAG
This sequence comes from Alexandromys fortis, assembly GCF_014885135.2. NCBI lineage: Eukaryota > Metazoa > Chordata > Mammalia > Rodentia > Cricetidae > Alexandromys > Alexandromys fortis. The sequence continues at coordinate 4,008,875 of NW_026067921.1, forward strand.
AGGGACCTGCAACAGGGTCCCCAGTTGTACCCTTCCTGTAACTCCAGCTTGAGAGATGTTGGCTGTAGGTCTTCTTCCCTTGTGCACCAAGTGTCTGCCCACAATGCTTGGCGTCTTTTGGAAACTTAGCAAGAATTTGATTGAATGAATGAATGAATGAATGAATGAGAAAAACGGGCTTAAGGCAGAGGAAGCACTAACTGTCAGATACAATTTTCCCTGGGTAGAAGAACCAAGTATTTCATATAGCCTGCAAACATTTGGCATTTACCCAGTGCAGGGCCCTCGAGGCTGAATCGAAAGAACTGTCCCCTCCCCCCCCTGATCACTTTCAGAGGCACCAGTGGGGGAGGGGCATGTCAGTGTGCTTCCTGTCTGCCCTGTCTTGAGCTGCCCTGCACTTCGTTTCTGCGAGGTCCAAAACGGCTCCGAAGTGATCTTTCCGCAGCCCAGGAAGTCCTCCAGGAGGGTCTGGGGTCCTGTGACCCAAGGTGTCAGGGGTGGGAGCATGACTGATCAGGACCTGGGGTTCTGAGGTCAAAGGACACATTCTTCAGATTCCTGGAAGGGGGATCGAGGTAGTTCGAGGTGCCCCCTCCCAAGTACCAGCCCTGGCTGGGGGCTGGGGCACATCGGTGGGCTGAGGCTTCCCACAGCTGCCCCTTGGTTGTGGGGTGGAATAGCCTTCCCTGGATTCAGAGTACTAGATAGCTGTGGTCAATAGCCTGGGGTGACATTCCGTTCTCTGGGCTGTCAGTGCCTGTGTGTGGTGGCAGGAAGGGGGAGGCCCCAGATTCTCAGGCTGCTGCCATCCCGGAAGGAGCCTGGTTCTCTTTGATTCCGGGGCCTGTCTGTGGTGCTCTCAGGAGTGTGGTGTCTCTGTCTGAGCCAGCTCCTGGGAATGGCTTTTCCTTCCTCCAGGTCCCTAGGACAGGACTCTGCTCACCCTGGGAACGGGATCTTGATTCCTGAGTAGCTGCCGCGGCCCCTCCCCCACGCCCTGACTCACTGTCTGGCACTTTTCTTGCACTCCTTAGCTATCTTCCATTCCCTTTACTGACTTGGCCTCTTCCTGTCAGCCTCTGGATCCCAGGTGGCACCCCACCCCTTCCCTCCTGCCCTCCCTCTGCTCAGACCCAGCCAGAGGTCCAGCCTGGAGCACAGCCTAACCTTTCTGGGATGTTCACAGCTTTGGATGTGAACACTCTTTGGCCTTAGTTCTTATCTGGATACACTTGACTGTGGAGCCCTGGTCCGGGCTGCACCTCCCTCCCTGACATCTGTCTGTTTACTCATGGGGAACGGGAGCCTCTGAGATGCCATCTAACCCTTGCCTGCAGCCCCAGTGAGCTTCTCTCCCCTGCCCTCAAAGCCACCTTTGAACACTGAGCTCTGACCCTGGCTGGGGGATGGACATGTGTCCCCTCCTTAAATTAGCCTTCAGGAGCAGGAAAAAGTCACACGGAGACCTGTGGGCAAAGGACTGCCCTGACCGCTTGTTTGGGGCCAGGTTTACTAATGGCTGGGGTGAGGGAGGCCGTTACACTGTGGTTAGATAAGGAGAGAGCGCTGAGGAAAATCCAGGATCTCTGAGCCATTTCAGCCAGTCTGAACCGCCTACAAAAGACATTTTTCTATTTCCGGCGGTTGGGGCATCCAAAATCAAGGCCCCAACCTGCGTAGGCCCCCTTCCTGATCTGTAGATGGGCACTATCTTACTGTTTCCTTATAATAGAGGGACAGGTCCTCCATCTCTTTAAGAATGATTTAATTTTTGTGTGTGACTGTTTTGCCTGCATGTAGGTCTGTGTGTCATGTATATGCCTGATGCCTTTGAAAGCAAGAAGGGGTGTCATATCCCCTGAAACTGGAGTTACAGATGGTTGTGAGCCGCATGTGAGTGCTAGGAATTGAATCCCAGGCTGCTGGAAGAGAAGCCGGTGCTCCTAATCGCCCTCCAGCCACTCTCTTCTTTAAGGAACTGAACCTAGGGTTTCATGCGGGCCAGATAGCTGAGCCGTATCCCTGGCCCTCAGAGGTGCAGGTCCGTGTGACAGCGTATGTCTGTTAACCCAGCACTTGGGAGTGAGATGAGGAATTGAGACCATCGTGGGCTACAGGAGACCCTTTCTTACTCAGGATACTCAGTAGAGGAGTATTTTTGTTGGAAAGTGTTCTGTCCATAGCAGCACCCCTGAAAAGGCAGAAGTGGGGAGCTTTTGAGGTTTGTTTGGAGATGCCTTTTTGGGGGAGGGGGTCTTATTACTCTGTAAATCAGTTTGGCCTGAAACTCCAGGCAGTTCTCATGCCTCACCTGGGACTTTATAGATTCAAGCTGTGGCTTCTGGAAGGATGTAAGGCTGGGCTGTTCCAGTCTGTGCAGAAGCCAAGGAGGTTGGCAGGGACAGGGCCCTGTGAGGAACTACAGAGTGTTGCTCAGCATGGGGCCTGCAAGGTAGTGTCTTCATTCTACCCTGGTTGTGGGGTCTAGGGCGGCTCAAGAGAGGGATGGGTGGTAGCAGGTGGGGCAGAGACATGGAACAGGTGGTAAACTACACACTTGTGTCGAGAAGCCAGCTCAGGGCTTTGCACAAGCACCTCACCACGGAGCTATACCATCAGCCCAAATTTTGATAGATAGTGACCTGCATAGAAACACACACACACACACACACACACACAGAGTATAGGAATATAAAAAATACAGCTAGAGGATTTTTAAAACATTTAATTCCCACACAAACTACCTTGAACATCAATCTTCCCATACTTCTCCCAGGACCCCTGCACAACTGTCCGCAGTACACACTCCTGCTGGCTTCTCTAGCCTGGCTGTGGAGAGGGCAGAGACAATTGGAGTCCCCACCGACTGGTTCTACTTTCTGATAATCTTGGTCCATGTTTCTTGGTGCATTCGCTCGTCTGTGTTTAGTCTCATGAGTCCTAGAACCGATTATTTTTTGCACACTCAATGAGCACAAATCACTGAGAGAGAACTTGACGGGTATTGATTCTTGTACACCTCCCAGTCCTAGAGGTTCTAGTTTGCTTTCTTTGCTTTGAGACACTGTATCTCATAGCTGAGGCTGATCTTGAACTCTTTAATTCTCCTGCCTCTACCTCCCAAGTGCTGGGATATCAGGTGTGCACCGCCCTGCCTGGCATCTGGGGACTTAAGACCATTGGAGACAGTGATGTTAAGGAATTAGCCCAGGATGGCCCAGCCAATAACCAGGCCAGGGTTCAAATGTAGCCAGCGAATTCTGGCACTGGTTAGCCACTAGGATACCTCCAGAATCTCTGCCTGGCCTGTGTGAACTCCAGGATTGAGCACTGCCTGGGTGTGGGTGCAAGGAGGGGTGGGGGAGGACTGGGGAGGGGTGGCTGCAGGTTTCTGGCTTGAGCAACTGGGTGGGTGGTAGTGCTGTTACTAAGACAGGGAACACAGGAAGAGGAACAGATGGCATGGGGGATGGGGAACAGACAGGGTTCAATTTGGGGCCTGGGAATTATGTATTTCCAGGAGATGGACCTTTTGTCTTATGGACAGCACCTGGAATTAGAGAAAAGGATGGTGTGTGTGTGTGTGTGTGTGGTGTCCCACGCTTTGGACTGTGGTGGTGGCCATGACAGGATGTTTAGGGGCTGCCTGTCAGCTTGTGTGTATGAGTGTGTCTGTGGTCAGGGTGCCTGGCTCATGCCCAAACATCTCCTGGGAGAGCCTACAGGTCAACCGAGCTGTTTGTGTTTGCGGTTTGACTCTGGGAAGGGGGGTAGCCAAGGCTGAGAAGCTGCCCCGGAAACACCTGTCATCCTCTCTCCCCCAGGTCCAGGGTGGGGTCTTGGCCTGGTTCTCCCATGCCTACCATGGAGGAGAAGGCTGTCCCTTCCATGAGTACTTTTATCCACTGAGTGGGCTGACAGCTGGTGCCCTCAGATCAGGGGCTTGCAGGAAGGCTTGGGGTAGGGCATGCGACCGTAGGAATGACAGACACCTCAGTGGAGCAGACCCTTACAGCTTCCCTGCCCCTTTCACTTCCTGTGATGGTGCTGGGGGAGGGGTCCCAGCTGTGGCCATTCAGCCCTGAAGGAGTGAGTTCCACAGGACTCTAGCCAGTCAGTCACGCAGCAGGTAGCTTCCCTCAGCCCACATTCTCTGGTCCCCAAGTCCTGGAGGGAGGGACTATTACTGGCTCAAGCCCTGGGAGTTAGGGAAGGCATTTTCACCCCCTCACCCCCCCAGCCTGACTGGTGAGTGACCGCACCCTGCCAGAGGTCCAGAAAAGCCACCGACAAGTAAGGGAGGCTTGGATTGCAGCTTTCTGGGTCAGTCTCACTATTAGAGGTTTTGTTTTGTTTTAAGGAGAATTAACCATGTTAGAGTAGAAGGCAAAACATAGGTGAATTTTGAGATCAAAGTATCCTGCCTGAAGTCCAGCCTAGAGCAGGGGACTTTTTCTCCTGTGGCATGGGACTTTCTGAGGGAAACTCTAAGAAGCTCCATCCTGGGGAGGGGAGGGGCTTGGGGAAGTCCTTCTGCCTGGAGTGGAGCCAATGTCAAACCCAGTGGCTACTCCCAGAGTGCCTAGTCAGCCTGGCAGTCAGTGGGCAAGGTGGCAGGCCTGTGCAGTGGAGGAGCGCTGCCCTTAGAGGTAGGCTGTGCAGATGGCCGCTGCAGAAGCCCTGCACACAGCACACAAAGGCACACAGACCCGAGTGCCTGTGAGTCAGCCTCCAGGATTCCTGGGAGGATGAGCCAGGGCAGGCTGAGTTCTGTCAGTCCATCTGTCAGTCTGTCTGCCTTCTGGCTCTGTTGGTGTGTGTGTGTGTGTGTGTGTGTGTAGGAGGCAGTGGGAAGGTACCTGGCTGCTGGTGGTGCATGCGCTGCAGCGTGTGTGTGTGTGTGTGTGTGTGTGTGTGTGTGTGTGTGTAAGTGGGAAGGTACCCGGCTATTTTCCCGAGAAGGCTTGCTATCAGGGCCAGGTCTTGGGAGGTCAAAGTCTCTGGGATTAGAGTCATTTGATGGAGAGGTGCTATGTTGTCTGGTTCTGGTTCTGAAGACCCTGCTGGTGAGCCTACCATGAGCCTGAAGCTTCTGGCAGGACTGGAGGGCCCAGATGGAGTTTGGGGTACACCATGAGGTGAACCAGGATGGGAAAGCATGGTTAGGCTGGGAGCCTGCCGCTCAGAGGTCTCTTCTCTTTCCAGGTCATCTGTCCTCCGCTCCTAGAGCCCCTCCGTACCACCATGGCTGGGGTACTGAAGAGGAAGTTTGACCAGCTAGAAGACGACTTCTTCAGCTCCTCCTCCTCCTCTGGCAGTTTCTCTTTCTCCTCCTCCCCCAGTTCTTCTGTCTTCCCTGCCTGGAACTCAGATGAGGAGGGACTATGTGGTCAGGCACTCCGGCCCGATCAGGACTCCAGTGGCCTCCAGAGTTTCACTCGTGAGTCTTCCATCCTGGGAGCCCCTCCCCACACACATACCCTTTCCTTCTCCAAAGGTGAAATTGCCCTTTGCAGCCTTGGGGTGCCTCTCCTACTTCCTCCTAGCCAGAGACACCTGGGCCTGCCTTGACTTCCCTTTGACCTTGGGAGTCCTGGGGCTCTGAGGCCTTCCTAAGGGGCTGTCTTCTGCTGCCTTTCTAGTTTCCCAGTAGACCTGCCCTCCCAGGAACCCAGCTGGAGTTGGTCCTGCATCTCCTATCCCCTGTGCACATGGCCTGCTGAGCCACTTCCCTCTTGTTTTACTGCTTTTTAGCTTTTTTCTGAAGGGTTCTTCCTGATCAGTCCGTTTCTCCCCCCCCCCCCCCCAGTCTTGAGGAGAGAATCCCTTATAACCCAAGTTGTCCTCCAACTTGCCTCCATAGTACAGGGATTATAGAAGTACCCTGCCGTGGCTGGATTCAAGGTCTCCTGTGTAGAACCAGTCTCAGGGCAGACTTGTTTATAAGTTAGACGTGATGGCGGATGCCTTTAATTCCACCACTGAGAGGCAAAGCCTCGCGGATCTCTGAGTTCAAGGCCAACCTGGTGTATGTATCAGGTTCTAGGCCACAAGAGGACCTTAGCACCCATATTAGATGGCTCACAGTCACCTGTACCTCTCACACTAGGGATCAGACACCTTCTAACAAGGGCACCTGCATGCAGGGCATACACTCACATGTACTTATTAAAAGTAAATAAGCTTTTTTCTTTTTAAATAGTACCAGCGAGGTGGCTCAGCGGGTAAAGGTGCTTGCCCCCAAGCCTGATGACCTGAGTTCAACCCCTGGAACCCACATGGTGGGAGAGCCAACTAAATATGTAATCAATAACTTAGAAACAGAAAGATTAAGTCTTCTGAAGAACACTTAAACTATCAAGGAAAACATCAATAAGTTTTTTTTTTTTATGTGTGTGAATACCATGTGTACACCATGTGCATGCTATACCTGAGGAGACCAGAAGAGGGCGTCGGAGCCCCTGGAACTGGAGTTATGTTGGTTATGAGCAACCCTGTGGGTGCCCATGCTCTTAACTGTTGAGCCTTTTCTTCAGTGCCTCGATATATTTAAGCACAGAATTATTGCCTTTATTACATGTAAAGAATGCTTAGCAAATGCACAAAAATTACAGAAAACTGTACAGAGGATCTGTAATTGGTTGATAGTGATGGCAGGGTGCTTAATGCCAATGTTGACTTGGGTGCCACCTTCAGTTTCTCCAGATCACCCAGGCCTCTGGGTGGAGGGAATGGCGGGGTAAGCATCTTCCTAGAAATGATACCGCACGGAGAACTTATTTCTGCCTCGTTGTCCCTTCCAGCCCCATCTATCCTGAAGCGGGCTCCGCGGGAACGTCCCGGTCGCGTGACCTTCGATGGCATCACTGTCTACTATTTCCCACGGTGCCAGGGATTCACCAGTGTGCCCAGCCGTGGTGGCTGCACCCTGGGCATGGCTCCTCGCCACAGCACCTGCCGCCTGTTCTCCTTAGCTGAGTTTACACAGGAGCAGGTCCGCGCTCGGCGTGAGAAGCTCCGACAGCGGCTGAAGGAGGAGAAGCTGGAGACGCTGAGGTGGAAGGTATGGAGACCCATGGAGTCGGTCTGCACATGCTCGGTGTCAGGGGAGGTGTACGGAGAGGGTTCAAGGACTATGGCTATAACTCGGGCAAATAGAATGTTTGCCCAATGTATAGGAGGTCCTGGTATCTGTTACCAGCACCGCATAAACCAGGCATCCTGGTGCAGAACTTGGGAGGTGGGAGCTGAGGAGTAAGAAGTTCAAGGTCATCCTCAGCTACCTAGCAAGTTTGAGGCCAAGGCCCTGTCAAAAGAAAAGTAGGCAGTTTCAGAGGGTCAGGCCTGGAGCATAATGCTTGAGTTGTTCTAGCCTTCCTAGGGTTGGAGACAGAGCTGACATTGCTAGTGTGTGTCTGGTTAGAGTAGGGCTTTTGTGTCTGACCTAGGACGACATGGTTGACACATCTGTTAAATCTCTTGCATCCTTCCTGTGTGCGTAGCTTTCCGTGGCTGGAGTTCCAGAGACAGGGGCAGGCGTGCCCCTCACGGCGGACGCCATCCCTGACGCTTCTGTGGAGGACGACCTGGCAGTGGCTGTAGCGGGTGGCCGCTTGGAGGAAGTGAATTTCCTGCAGCCCCATCCACCTCGGCAGCGACGGGCCCTGCTTCGTGCTTCGGGTGTCCGAAGGATCGACCGAGAAGAGAAGCGGGAGCTGCAGGCGCTGCGCCAGTCGCGGGAGGACTGTGGCTGTCGCTGTGATGGAGTCTGTGACCCCGAGACTTGCAGTTGTAGCCTGGCCGGGATCAAATGCCAGGTGTGCAGCTGGACTGGGGAAAATGGGGGGGGGGTATGCCTTCTATGTTCAAGATCTCTGGGTTAAATCCCTACCCCCACTACCTAAACAAAACCATCAAAAAAAAAATCCTCCAAATATGGTGGCGCATACTTTTAATACTGGCAGAGGCAGGTGGGTCTCTGTAAAGTCAAGGCCAGCCAGGTCTATACATACTAAGTTCTAGGCCAGCGAAGGCTACACAGTGAGACCCTGTTTCAAGCCAGGCCTTGGTGGCATATGCCTTCAACCCCAGCACTAGGGAGGCAGAGGGAGGTGGATCTCAGAGTTCAAGGCCAGCCTGGTCAACAGAGTGAATTCCTATACAGCCTACCTGAACAGGGCTACACAGAGAAACCCTGTCTCAAAAAAAAAAAAAAAACAAAACAAAACAAAACAAAAAGCAGAGCCTACTGGATTTGGTGGGGTGGGGAGCTGAGCCAGCGGGCTTCTAGCACCCGCTGAGTCCTGACTTGTGCGTTGTCTTTCTCTGCAGATGGATCACACATCCTTCCCCTGTGGCTGCTGCAGTGAGGGCTGTGAGAACCCCAATGGCCGTGTGGAATTCAATCAGGCAAGAGTTCAGACACACTTCATCCATACGCTCACCCGCCTGCAGATGGAACAGGGTGCTGAGAGCCTGGGGGACCTGGAGTCTCCCATCCAGGACAGCCCCGTTGATCAAGCCCTGGTTTCCCCGTTTCCTCTGGCCAAGCCCCCCGTGAGCAGTGAGCTGGTAGAAAACAGCTGCAGCAGTGACATGACTGACTCTTCCGCATGCTCGTCCTCATCCTCCGGCGGCAGCGAGCCTCCAGACCACCTCGCCGGCCCCAGCCTGCCGGGTCCCAGCTTCAGGTCTGGCGTGGATGAAGACAGCCTGGTGCAGATCCTGAATTTCAGTGACTCTGACCTCGGTGTTGAGGAGGAAGAGGAGGAGGAGGAAAGGGGTGTGGGTAACTTGGATAACCTCAGCTATTTCCATCTGGCTGACATCTTTGGTGCCGGTGACCCCAGCAGCCTGGCCAGCTGGACTCACAGCCAGTCTTACTCTAGCCTTGCGTCGGGCATCCTGGATGAGAATGCCAACCTGGACGCCAGCTGCTTCCTGAACAGTGGACTTGAAGGGTTGAGGGAAGGTAGTCTCCCTGGCGGTTCTGGGTCCCCTGGGGTGGAGGCCGCTCAGAGTGGCTCCTGGGACCTCAGCTTATCCTCCTGTGACTCCTTTGAGCTGCTCCAGGCTCTGCCGGACTATAGTCTGGGTCCTCACTATACTTCCCGCAGGGTATCTGGCAGCCAGGACAGCCTTGAGGCCCTCCACCCCTTGCCCAGCTTCTCTCCTCCAAGAGATGCCAGCTCTTGTTTCCTGGAGTCGCTCATAGGCCTCTCAGAGCCGGTTCCCGATGTCCTGGCACCCCTTCTGGAGAGCCAGTTTGAGGACACTGCTTTGGCACCTTTGGTGGAGCCTGTGCCAGTGTAAGGACCAAGGTGCCATTTCCCTGCCCCCAGAGCCCTGTTGCTGCTTTTTGTGTGATTTTGGGGTTCCCCAAGGTCTTTGTATGTAACGGTCTCCCGTGGGCTGGTCCTGGCCATGGGTGCTGAATGCACCCTCTTATTTTTACATTAACACTCTGAAGTTATTTATTTTTTTATTTTTTTTATTCTGTATTAAAGAGAGGGCAGGGAGGGGTGTCCCTCTTTCAATGCCTGGTCTCTTTGTATTCAAACAGAGGTCTTCCACCTCCCAGCGTGTTCCAGAAGGAGGAAGAGGGGCAGGGCTCTCCTGGAGCCTCAGGAACTGTCTTTCTGCACTGTGATAGGTTCCTTGTCCCAAGACAGCAATAGGGCTGAGAGCAGAGGCTTATGGGTTCCTCTGAAGCCTGGGAACTAGATCTTCTGGACTGTGAAGATGTAATTTATTCCTGTAATTTATTTGGGGACTGCGGGCGGCATCAGTGGTCGAGCCTTTCTGGCAGGTGGGCAGTGTTGGGGCAGAGCCCCTTCAGTGTGCGCTGCCTGCCTGGGCCTTGGTGTGGTCTGCGTGGGTTTGAGCCTGTTACCCAGTCAGCTGCCTGGCTCCTGAGCTGAGGGTGTGCGCTGCACCAGCCTTGACCAAAAACCTCTTTTGCCCCTGCCTGGCCACTACTGTCCTGTGCCCGGTTCCTTTTTCCCCCAAGGCCATGGGTTATAGAGCCCATTCCTGTAGGATGGGAAGCCAGAGGCCCCAAGGAGGGGGCAACGGGCCTGCCTCAGGGCATGAAGCGCACCCCGAAGTGCGCCCCATCACTGTCTCAGGGCTTTCTGGGCACTGAACTCCACCCTTTGCCCACCATGTGCCCCTCGGCCAGTTGGCAGGGGGTGGCTCTTGTTGAGGGCTTTTATGCCCTTCATTAGCTGATGTTGGATTTTGTATGCATTTTTATATTGTCTCTTAAGTGTCAGAACTATAATTTATTCATTTCTTTGTATGTGTGTGTGTGCCAAGAGACACAGGCTCAGGCCCTGCTCTTTGCCCAGGAGGCCTTGCCAGCCTGTGTGCTTGTGGGAACACATTGTACCTGAGCACAGGTACCAATAAAGACGCTCTATTTTTAAGTGTGGTCTCTGTGGTGGGGTGGGGAGCATGGTGCACCCCCAGGAAGCAGTGGGGCAGGGCACTGCAGGGTAGCATGGACAGCGGCTGGCCGTGCTGATGCGGCAGGACCAGCACATTGGGCTTCCTTCCAGGCGGGCCAGTCAGCCCAGAGGCAGAAAGCCAACTGAGAGGTTGGCTGGGCAAATGGAAGTTTTCCTTCTGCGTTAACCCATTCCTCGGCAGTGCCGTCTGGGCCACAGCAGGGAATTGTAAGGCAGCAGAATTGTCGCTTAGGCTGGGGAAGGGCACCCTCCTTTGCATACATACACACTGGTCTGGGCCCTGGCCCAGAAGCTACTGTCTTGGTCCAGGAAGGGCAGGGCAGTAAGATGTGGCTAGGGGAGGCCTGGCCTGGTGACAGGGCTCGGCAGCTGTAGTCCCTGGGGACTTGCGCTTGCTCCGGAAGTGTCTCTACCAGCCAGACCTGTTAGACCTGTCCCAAGTCAGCCAGAATAGGCCTTAGGCCAGCGGTGCAGGCCTGGCTGCGCCTTGCTCTGGAGAACCCCAGTCTGGAGCTTGAAGGGACTTGCACAGTCCTCCAGGGAATGACCGCAGGCACCCCTGTCTATGCTCCAGCCCCCTGCTGTGTGCTACCTGCCTCACTCCCTGGTGAGGGGCCGTGCAGATTGCTGGGTTTCTCCAATCCCGTGCAGTGACTACTCTCAGACTGCTCCATTCCTACCCGGGCAGCAGCTCGAAAGCCGGTGGTGTGTATAAGCCCGTGAGCACACTGATACCCATTCTGTTTCTCTCTGACCTTTTCTTTTTCTTTCTTTGCGCTGGTGTTTTGCCTGCATGTATGTGTTAGGGTGTCAGAGATCTTGAGTTAGACAGTTGTGAGCTGCCATGTGGGGTGCTGGGAATTGAATCTGGTCCTCTGAAAGAGCAGTCAGTGTTCTTAACCACTGAGCCATCTCTCCAGCCCTGAGACAGGGTTTCTCTGTAGCTTTGGAGCCTGTTGTGGAACTTGCTCTGTAGACCAGGCTGGCCTTGAACACAGAGATCTGGGATTAAAGGCATGTGCCACTGCGGCCTGAGGGCTTGGATCACCGCCCGCATACTGGCTTTAAGCGTATTAACTTCTCAGAGTAGAGTCTCCTGGTCCGTTCTGACCTACCTCCTCGCCCCTTCCATCACCAGGGCCTGGAGACCCTTGTGCAGAGATGGTGCTTGCATGCAGCATTGTGTCTCTTCTGAGCAGGCACTCTCAGAAGGCTCCTCCACAGACTCCGTCCCTGCTCAGCTCAGACTGAGGCCTTTAATTCCCATCTAGGGTCACAGGGTCAGTTCTGGGAGTTTTGTTTAAATGGAGACAGAAAAAATATGATTAACATCAGTCTCTTACAGCAGCATGCTCCCAAAACTCAAACACAGACCGCCTAATAAACGTGTCCCAACAACACTGTTGTCAAACAGCAGAGGAAAAGGACCTGATCGTCCCTATCGGAGAGAAGGTAGCATTCTAGATCTATGCACATGGTCAGCAGTGTTACAGAAAGGCCGGGGCTGGAGTGCACAATGGAGTACCAGTCAGGCACCCTCACGGCCCTGGGTTCTAGCTCCAGCACCGGAAGAAAGATGGAAAACAAGATTTAGCAGCCATCCAGGCAACTAAAGGTCTAAAACTCTCTTGTCAGGTAGCTGAGGGTGACCTTGAACTCCTGATCCTCCTGCTATTACCTCCCAAATCCTGGGATTATAGGAAGTTGTCCCGACACACACACACACACACACACACACACACACTCCCCCTCTGAGACAAGGTCTCATGTAGCCCAGGTTGTACCTGCTTTGTTGTGGACGGTGATGTTAATCTCCACTCCCCAGTGCTGGGATAGTAGGTCATCCACCGCCACCACACATCTACGTTCTACCCACACTGAGGCCTTTATTTTGAGACTGCTTTATTCATTAATTCAGCCACTCTTTTTATTTTCTGTATAAACACGAGCTTACGCATGCCGCAATTCTTGTGCGGAGGTCAGAGGACAACTTGTGCAAATTGATTCTTTCCCACTACATGGGACCTAGGGATTCAAGTCAGGTCATCAGAGTTGGGACAGGAACCTTTATCTGCTGAGCTGTCTTACCAGCTCCAGTCTTTGGTCTTGAGACTGCAACCAGCTACAGAGCCCTGGCTGGCCTGGAACTCCCTATGCAGACCGGGCTGGCCTGGAAGTTTTCTTTAGAATATAGCAATATGCTTAAAAGGGAAGCCCATCCTTTTTCTTCTTTTTGGAGACAGGGTTTCTCTGTGTGGTAGCTCACTCACTGGAACTCACTCTGTCGATCAGGCTGGCCTTCAGTTCAGAGCTCCACCTGCCTCTGCCTCCTAAATGTTGCTGGGATTAAAGGCACACACTACCAGCTGAGACCTATCCTTTTCAACAGCACCCAAGAATTCCTAACTGTTGTGCTAGCTAGCAGTAAACATGGGTAAGCACAGCATTACTCAATTTAAGGGTAGAAGATGAGTTCAGGGGTACTGTGTCTTCCTGGGGGTCATGACACCCTCACTTCCAACCCATTATAAATAAATGATTTTCTAGATATTACTGGCAAAGGATGATGCAAAATTCGGGAGATGGAGTCTTTCTTTTTTGAGATGGGGTCTTACGTAGCCCAAGATCACTCAGTTAGGATGAGCTTGACCTTCCAAAGTGCTGGGGTTCCAGGTGTGACTTATGTGTGCTGGGGGGGGGTGTCAAACTCAGGACGTCATGCACACTGAACAAGGGGTCCACCAGCTAAGTCACATCCCCTGCCCTGATCTTAGAGTGGAGCACGTGGGAGGGGCCTCCAGATACCCAGTTCAGAGTCCCTGCTTCCCCCCATTCCCCCAAGGCTGGACTGACCCATAATTCCATCCTGAGAAACAGGGAGAGGTGTATTGGGAACCCAGCAAAGGTGAGTTCTCTTACCAGGTAAAATGATCTTAGCATCTGAATAGGGACCGCTGCACTGCACCTGCCGCCTGCCCGCTCAGGCATTAAATGGGTTCCTAGAAGGAGAGCTGGCTGGCCAGTATCTTTCACAAAATCCAGAGTGTGGTGATTGCAGGGGCTGGATGTGGCTTGGTGAGAATGTGATTTGTCCCTACCATGTGAGGTCCAGCTTGGGGGAGGTGGATGAAGACAATGGGCCTTGATAATCTGTTGACCCTCTTGCACAGGGTCTTAGTTCAGGCCCTTCTGCAGGTGGTCCTATGGTCTGAGCCCACTGCCAGGGCAGGCTCAGTGGACATCCTGGTAGGGAGGGGTAGTTGCTTCTCTAGTTCCGAGATACTGGGAGATATTGGGGCAGGGGACACTCTGAAATAGCTCTCGGGTGCTTGTTCCCAGCCACCGCTCTACTGGGAGATCTCTTTGTTCTGCTTCTTCAAGAGTCTGGAACAAAAGTGAGCTCCATGAGGAAGGGGCCAGAGAGCCCCAGGGAAAGTTGCTTCTTAGGCCTTAAAGACATAAAGCTTCTAGACACCTTCAGGCCAGATGAGGCATGAGTCCAAATAAAGCACAGACAATACAGAAATGGCGAGAATATGTCATTTTCCCAGTTCTTTCTCCACCGGGGCACTTCCTGCTCTCCCCCACGTAGTGTGTATAGACTGGTGACCTCTACCGGCTCAAGCCCTCTCCAGGCACAGCTAGGGCCTCAAGGACCCTTGGGCTTTCTCCAAAATTTCCTCTCTGATCTTGGGATAATTGGGGTACTCCGTCAGGACCTGGTACAGAGATAGAGCAGACGTGTGGAACCAGGCAGGGGGTTCCTGCACCATCCCACTTGTGCTGACGACTTACACTGTGACAGACTTCGATGGCATCCACAAATTTCTTGTCTTTCAGATAGTTGAAAGCCAGTTTGAAACCTGTCCGGAGGTAGGGAGGATGCCTTGGTAAGGGGGAGCCCTCGGGCTCTGCCAACCGCCAGGATGTGGGACTTGGGCACTAGCCCCCGGGCACCTTGGCCTGTTGTCTTACCAATGGCAGGGCTGGCTTGGTGACTGTACTTCCAGGCCAGCTCATAGTTGGTGGCCGCATCCTTGTAGGACTGCTCTTTTTCCATGATGAAACCCATGTACTCATAGGCCTTGCAGCAAGACTGCAGGGAAAGCCAGTGAGCATGTCTGCCTGCCCCAAAGCAGCCACCATGGTCCTCAGGCTGGGACCAGGAGGGGGCAACGGGATGGCAGTGAGCCCCATTAACCCAAAGTACACAGAGACACCCAAGAGCACCCTCAACATTTTGAGGGTTTAACTGTGTACCCACTCCTTACTCAAAAGCTGGCACGACCCCTTCATAGAAAGCCCCTCCTCTAGCATCCTATCTTCTTCCTTGACCTGTGGCTCCTGGTTCCAGGTTTGTCACTGACTTGCCCCTCTGGCACCGCCTCTTCCCCCTGACTCCACCTCTTCCCCCTGACTCCACCTCTTCCCCCTGACTCCACCTCTTTCCCCTCTGACTCCACCTCTTCCCACCATGCTCACACCTCCCTTATTCTCCCATCCCAGTGGATCCTTGCCTTGTTGTACTGGAGGCAGCGGCTAAGCAGCTCCGAGGCCAGGTCGAACTTGCCGCCTTGGCAGTATATGTCAGCTAGCAGAAGCCAGCTCTTTTCCAGGTCTTCGGCCTCATCCAGCGTCCACGGGACCTTGGCGAGGCGCTTCAGCTGCGTGCGAGCCTTGGGGACTTGCTTCAGTAGCATGTAGGCCTGTGCCATGGCCAGCAATACAGGGATACTGTCCTTCTGCACACGCGCGGAAGCGTGAGTGGGACACTGGGGCACTTTGGCTATCACCCCCATCTTGACCCCTGCCCACCAGAACCCATCCCTGGCTCTCGCACCTCAGCCTGGGCCATCTCGATAAAGGACCCGAGAGCCGCCTCTACATTCGCCTTCTCCCTGGTGGCCAGCAGGCAGAGGCTCTGCAGCAGCCGCAGCTGGGTCTGCCTGGAGTCCGAGTGCGGGTAAAATTCCCGCAGGAGCTTCTCTGCCGTGCGCACCCCGTGTTGCTGGGACTCTTTCCTACTGGTGGAGCTGTAGGCATGGGGCTCGGGCTGACAGCCTGCTTCTGTGGCCCTCACCGGGCCTGACTGAGGCCCCTTCCTGTGCGCCCCCACCCCGTGCTTACCCCAGCCCTCTTACTTGCTGTCAGCCATCAGGCTCTCGAAGGTCTCCCCACCGACAATCTCGTTATCAGGGTTCAGACAGATCTGGACCATGTAGCAGGTGGCAATCTGGCCCCAGGTGCTGTCCTTTCGGGCTTTGTTCAGAAATTTCAAGGCTTCATTGGGCTGTCCAATGTGCCTACAAAGAGTGCAGGAAACGCCAGGAGTCGGTCAGAAAAGCTGTGTAAGGTGCGTGGAGACCAGGGTGCGTGGACACGTGGGGGGCACTCTGGATATCTGGTCTGAGCGTTTCCTGGAGGCTGCTCTCTGCTTTCCTCTGCTGAGCAAGACCCTGACTATCTGCTAGGGAGGCCTGTTATCCTACCACGGCCCCTCAGTATGCTCCAGGCTAACTCACCAGTAGTAAACGCCTTGGCAGTAGTTAAACCCTGGCTCCAAAGGCACCCGGCTAGACACCTTCTTGGCCAGTTCAAAGAAAGCAGGAGCCTCTTCAAGCTTGCCACTCCGCCGTAGCAGATCGATCAACTTATTCAATACCAAAAAATTGTCTAGAGAGAGAGAGAGAGAGAGCGAGAGAGAGAGAAGAAATCTGCGGCATACAGTGGACAGCACCACACCAGGCTGGTGTTCTGAGGACTGAGGCGGGAGGAGGGAGCGCTGGACCTGGAGGAGGTCTCAGGAGACACTACTTGTTTAGGCTGAGCAGAGACATTGTATACACAAAAGTGAGCAAATCATACAGTGCTTAGAATATCGACGTGCTTTGGCCAGGAAGGCACCTGCCGAGCAAACACGAGGACTTGAGTTCGAATCCCCATCACCCATCGGAAAGCAAAGTGTGGCGTGGCAGACTTTGGAGGATTTCTGGAGCTTGCTGGCTATCTCCAAGTTCAAGTTCAGCGAGAGATCTTGTCTCAAGGGAACAAGATGAAGGTGCTAGAGCAGGGCACCCATGTTGTCCCCTGACCTCTAGGGGCTCTCTCTCTCTCTCTCTCTCTCTCTCTCTCTCTCTCTCACACACACACACACACACACACACACACACACACGCACACACACGGAAGCAGCACTTACCCCCTACCTGGCTCTGTGATGTCCTACCTGTGATTTAACTACAGGGCTGAGCCCTCTTTCTGTCCCCGTTTCGACAGAAGGGGACGCAGAGCATGGAGGAGTGAGTAGGTTTTTAAAGGTTGCATGGCTACTGAGCGATACCAGGCTTCATACCCAGGCAGCCTGACTGGGAGACTCTGCTGCTAAGCACAACTGCTTGGCCTGTGGGGACCACAGAGGCTTGGGCCTCTGGCTTGGGTTTCAGGTTTGACCCTTGAAGCTGCTGTTTCATTCAGTAGCAACTAGGGGTGTGGCTAACCAACCTAGAGAGAATGCCTACCGGCTTTCAGGTGGGTGTGACCATAGAGGGGACTGTGTTGAGCCCCAGTGGTTGCGATATAGGGACAGACAGGCTGTCCTGGTTCCAGTGCCAAGCGCCTGGGTCCAGGAACTGGCCCCCTTGGACGCAGGAAGGGCTGCCACGTTCTGGGTCTTTATCAGTTTCCTGCTTCTCTGGGAACAATTGGGAAGGAAGGGGCTTCCTCTGCCCAGCCAGGAAGGAGGGGAGAAGGCCCACCCTTCTCGGGGATAGCCATCCTGGCTGGGTGGGGAGGTGGTCTTCTGGCCCCGGGTACCTGGAGCTTTCTCCAGCACTTGGCGGTAGAGACTGATGGCTGCTTCGTAGTTTTGTTTTCTGAACATCAGGTCAGCCAGCATCTATTAGAAGACACACAAGGGCGGCTTCGTGGGGGCTGGCAGGGAAGGAAAGGAGGAGACTCCCCAGGTAGCCTCCCTGGTCCGGAGAGCCTGTGAGCCCCCGGAGGACTGCAGGTGTCTTTCTACCCCGCAAGGCGGAGAAGGCAGACCAGGGAGGGTGATTTCACAGTCACCCGACCTTCACCTTCACCTAACAGGGGGTGTGGTTTCCCCTGAAGTTGGTCCAATCGTGCCCCGCCCCCAGCTAGCCTCGAGGACGCTGCTGCCCTCTGCTGGCCTTCCCATGCCTCTCCCCGCCCCCCCCCCCCCCAAAGAAGGACAGAGCTGGAGGCTGGGACAGGGCCCCAAAGCTCTTAAGGTGGGACGGTGAATTGTCTGAGGTTAAATAATTAGGAATCCGTCGCGGGGCCCCTCTGGGCGGTGCGCAGCATGACAGGCAGCTCCTACCACCGCAGCTCTCTCGTGTGTCTGTTCCATCTGTAAGAGGGGGCCACAGCGCTGTTCACACAAGTCCAGCTGCCCCTGAAGCAGGTAGAGTTGAGCCAGCTCCAGCGCCACCTGTGCGGAGACCAGACAGGAAAACAAGCCAGCTCCGCGTTCGCTGCAGTCACCTTTGGCTCCCTCCGAGCCTCCGCGTCTATTGACTTTGAAAGCAGGCCTCCCTTCTCACCCAGTTCCCCTGCCGTTCTGTTGGTTTTACCAACGGAATGAGCTGGGGCCTGGCTAAGCCACTAATCTCATCCTTTGGCCTCTGCTGCTTCCTCTGGGGACTCCTCTGTGTCCTGGATTCCTGGACAGATGACAACTTGCTAGAATCTCCTTCTTGCTACTCTTTTCCTCTTGCCTGAGGCCAATCTCAGGCAAGGGTCATGCCCGCCCTACCCCACAGTCACCAAGGCCTGTCAAAGGGTGAACAGTTACCAAGCTAATTTTTTTATTATTATTATTTTTTCATGCAATATGTTTAACTATGTTTTTGAGACATGTCTTTCATGGGTCATGTATCCTAGGCTAGCCTCCAACTCATTATGTACTCGAGGATGACCTCCTGCCTCCTGCCAGGTGCTGAGATGACAAGTTTTATGTAGTACGGGAGGAGGGGGCACAGACAGGGGACACCAAACCAAGGTCACTCTTCCAATGTCCAGGCTCTTTAGAAGAGTGTGAACTTAGTGTGAACTGTTTCCTCATCTGGCACCACACCCCTGCCACGACTCTCAGCTGGCTTGGAAACTCAACCTGGGCCAGATTCCCACGCAGCCTGGCAACCACGAGTCACCCCGCACCCCCACCAGTGGCACCCCCACCAGCGGGAACTGACAAAGGCCAGGCCAACGAGACTTCCAGGGCTGTCTTTCCCTATTCTATCCTTCATAAATGGCCCAAATTGGCCTTCCTAGCCTTGCTTTAAGAATGGTAGCAGGTGAGGGTCTGGGGTCAGCCAGAGATGCTTCTTGCCCCAGAGGCTCCAGTGGGGTGGCCTTCCTGTCTCCCCTCTGGCTTTGTACCCGCAGCAGCTCAGAGAAGGACACCCACCCCAAACTCCTGGTCCTGCCTCCACCTTCCAAGGGCTGAGGTTACAGTTGGGTACGACCCTACTTGGTTTGTAGTGAATGGTGACTGAAGCCAGGGCTCTGTGGGTGCTAGGCAGGTGCCGGCCACCTCCCCGGCCCCCACGGTGTTTTTTCGAGGGCCACGCACCTTGTTGTCCGTTGGCGAGTAGGAGAGGGCATCCTTGTAGGATTTCACGGCGTTGTCGTAGTCTTTCTCCGTCACGTAATGCTCCCCGGTCTGGATGCAGATGGAGGCTGCCAGCTGCTTCTGGAAGGGGAGCATTTCGGGTTGCTCCAGGGGAACCCTCTTCAGTATCCGAGACTGGAGGTCCAAGGCCTGGGGGAACCAGTGAGGCTAGGGTCAGAGACCCCCAGCTCAGGTGCCAGGCCACAGGACTTCCCAGTGTGTTCTATAGCTGGCAATGTCAGAAAGAGCACCTTGAGGAAATCTGGGTCACTCCCTTAGCACGCAGGAGAGAGGCCTGCACTGCCCCCCAGCCCACCTGCTCCTGTCCGTTCCCCCACCCCCTTCCCAGGAGGAGCAGAAGTGGAGGGCAAACTTGTTTTCACTTGCCTGCCCTGCCTCCACCACACCTTGGGGCTGTGTGTCGATTTGCTTTGGGCTGTCTTGCAGGCTGGAGCAACATACAGTAGGTGCCCAGAGCAGGCTGGGCATTTGTTACTAGTGGTGTTTATTGCTTTGTTTTTGAGATGAGGTCCCACTATGTAGCCCTAGCTCATATGGAACTTGTTAAGTAGATCAGGCTGGCCTCAAACTCAGAGACCGTCCTGTTTCTGCCTTACAGAGCTGGGATTAAAGGCATGTGCCAACCAAGCTCAGGCTGGCTTTTTGTTGTTTGAGACAGAGTTTCACTATGTAGTCCTGGCTGATATGGAACTTGTTATGTAGACGGGGCTGGCCTGAAACTTACAGAGATTGTCTTCTGCCTCCGGAGAGCCCCGGGCTGGGTTTTCATTGTTGTTTGAGACAGGGTCTTCCATACTCATGCTGGCCTGGAACTCATTATATAATCAAAGATCCTGTGCTACCATGCCTGGTTTGTGTAGTACTGAAGGGAGAACCAAGGCATTTGTGCCTGCTACCAACTCAACTATGTCCCGGGGCTGTGCTTTGACGGACACGTTTGCTCTGCGTTTATCTCCCTTCTGGAAAATGAGGCAGTTCTCTCGCATCCAAGAAGTGAATGGAGGAGGTGAGGAGCAGGAAAGATAGCCAAGTCACAAGAAGTGCGTGAGAACTAGCGTTGGCTCCTTAAGGACAAAGAGATAAGTGGATTGGGTGGTAGACAAGATTAGGCACCTTATCAGGGCTTGACAGAAGGCGCATCTTTAATCCCAGCACTTGGGAGGCAGAGGACAGCCAGGACTGTCACACAGAGAAACCCTGTACCTCAAGTGGTCAGAGGCGGGGGAGCTCTGCCCTGGGAACAAGTGGGAACCTGTTCTTGCAGGTGGAAAGTGAGGAAGGCCCGACAGGAATGGCCAAGGGCATGTGGATGAGGGCAGCCCCGTATGGGAAGAAGATGTGTTGGTACAGGCCAGACGTCAATCTTAGTTCCATCTCCTTGGCTTATGATAAACCCATTGTAAGGTTTTACATGCAAGTAAAAGATGCCTTGGTCCAGGTGTGATATCTCTGTACTTGGGAAGCAGAGACGGATCTTTGAGTTCAAGGCCAGCTTAGTCTATGTCAGTCATTCTCAACCTTCATAATGCTGCGGCCCTTTAATAAAATTCCTTGTGTTGTGGTGACCTCCAACCATAAAGTTATTTTTGTTGCTACTTCATAACTGTAATTTTGCTACTGTTGGGCTGGAGAGATGGCTCAGCGGTTAAGAGCACTGCCTGCTCTTCCAAAGGTCCTGAGTTCAATTCCCAGCAACCACATGGTGGCTCACAACCATCTGTAATGAGGTCTGGTGCCCTCTTCTGGCCTGCAGGATACAGACAGAATATTGTATACATAATAAATAAATAAATAAATAAATAAATACTTTAAAAAAATTTTGCTACTGTTATGAATTGTGATGTAAATATCTGTGCTTTCTGATAGGTGACCCCTGTGAAAGTCATTTGACCCCCCATAGGGGTCATGACCCACAATGATCTACACAGTAAGTACTAGGCCAGCCAGGGCTATAGAGTGAGATGCTGTTTCAGAAAAAAATAAAAATTCAAAATTCTTGGGCTGGAGAGATGGCTCAGCACTGAAGAGCACACACTGCTCTTGTAGAGGACTCGTGTTTTGTTCCCAGCACCCAAATTGGGCAGCTCACAACCACCTATAACTCCAGTGCCAAGGGATCTACTGCCCCGTTCTGCTCTCCACAGGCACAAGGCACGCATGCAGTGCACATACATATGTGTAGGTAAACAATTATATTGATAAAATTAAATCTAACGAAACAGCATTGACTAGAGCCAGCAGTGGTGACGCAAGTCTTTAATCCTAGCACTTGGGAGGCAGGTGGACCTCTGAGTTTGAGGCCAGCCTGGTCTACAAAGTGAGTTTCAGGGCAACCAGGACTACACAGACACACCCTGTCTTGGGAGAAAACAGCATTGACTGTACCGAACGCCTTGAGCACCAAAGCTTAGCAAGAAGAACACTGTAGAGCATTGGGCAAGCCTGGCAGCAAGTGGCCCCTTGGAAGCTGTTGCTCGCTCCCACTGCTAGCATCTGCCAGGCAGTAGAGCGCCATCTATCTCTAGCCCAAGAAAAGTAAAAATTCAGAACTCAACCTACAGTTCTGAAAAGTTCTAGAACTCTCAGCCAAATCAGCTCAAGTCATAAACATCTGTACTTAGCTCTGGGTTTTAGTCTTCATGCCTTGAGAGGTTTTCTCAGTCAGATGGGAATGCCATAGTGTTTAGCCCAAAGCACCGCTGTGAAAACTTAAAAAAGAGCAGAGAAGCCGGACATAGCGATGCTTCCCTGGATGCCAGCACTCAGCCCGCTGAGGTAGGAGGACTACCGTAAGGCCAGCCTGGGCTACATAGTGAGAGCTCTAGGCTAGCTGGGTAAACTAGGAAGACCCTGTCTCTAAAAGAAGGAAGGTAGGTACTGAGCTAGGGAGGGCAGGAGGAAGGGACAGAGGGAGGGAAGAAGAGGGGACAAACAGCTTCACAGAGCTTTCAATGCATGGACTTGCCACTCTCACGCCACGGTCACCTCACTCTTCCCAAGGACAAAGTCACTATCTCCCAGCCCTTCTCAGCCCAGCCCAGCCCAGGGTTCTCAGACGTGAGTAGAGGGTGATGGGCCTCTCTTGAGGAAGGTCTGCACCCTGGCAGGCCCGTGGGCTGAGCCTCCTTCCTCCCCGACATCAGGAGCTACAAAGACCTTGGGTCAGTTACCTGGTTCAGTGTTCCAACCACATCCTCTTTTTTATGGTTCTTGTAAACCTTTGCCAGCAAAAGCAAGCACTTGACCTCATTCATCAGGGATGGAATGTCCTTGACCCCTAGAGAGAGACACCCACAGTCAGCTAATCTGGCCCCTGGGTTGGTGGGAAGGGCTGGGTTCAGATCCCTAGCTAATGTGGACAGGGGTCGGAGCGAGTTCGAACGCCGCCTCACCAGAGTCTCGTTCCAAGGCCTGCTTCAGCACCTTCTCTGCCTTGTGATATTTCTTCAGCTTCAGCAGCAGCTCGGCCAGTTCGCAGCACAGGAAGTCCTGCCCACTGATCTTCTGGGCAGCTTCATAGTAATTAATGGCCTTCGTGCACATGGGAAATACTGGCCTCAGCTTGGCTCTGAGTGGGGGTTGCTGACACCATGTCCCTCCAGCAGCCACCACATCAGATCGCCCCATTCCCGCCTCCCAGCGGGGCTCAGGCCTCAGGTGAAGCAGGGAGGGCAGACAGTGCAGACTGGTCTGCTCACCCCCTCCCCGCACGCTCTCAGCAGGAAGCTGGAGCGAAAGGCTGTCCCTTCCCATCTAGACCCCCAACTCGTGGGCTTTCTAAGCTCTTTCCCTGCGTGGCTGGCCCTCCCTAGGGGAGCCTCACCTTGGCGTAGTGGTGGGTCTTCATGTAGGCTTGTCCAATCCTGCTGACCAAGGAGGCATCGTGAGGGTTCTTTCTATAGGCCTCATCGTACACCTCCAGGGCCTTCTCAGGCTGGTGGGGAAAGTATGGAAGGGCTGTCTTTCTCTCCTCTCACCAGAGAAGTGATCCTGGGAGCCAGTTAGCAAGGCCCGGAGAGTCTCTCTCCTTACCTCCTGAATGTTCATGAAAGCGTCGCCCAGTAGCAGGCTGCTGTGGGGGCCAGGCAGGTGTTCACAGAGCTCCCTACAGGAGAAACCAACTTCCTCTCTCAGGCCTGGGCCTGGCGAGTGTCCATCCGTTCATCATCTTGAGTCCCAGAGATCCTGGAGAGCACTAATAGCCAGGCTCGTACCCGCCGTCTGTCCGGATCATGGCCGAGGGCCACCCCAGCCCTCTGGTCTTCTCCATGAACAGCCATACTGTTTTGCATGTTTGGACTTGGTTGTTTTTGAGCCAGGGTCCATGTCTCAGGCTGATTTTGAACTTCTGGTTCTCTAGTTTCTACCTCACATGTACTGGGGTTAGAGCGGCGGGTCGCCCCGCCCGGTCTTATGTCACACTGAATACTGAACATAGAGCTAACGGGATGCTAAGCAAAGCACTCCATAACTGGGCTACACCCCCAGTTATACTTCCTTTTCCTGAGATGCTGGGTTGGAACCCAGGTGGTGGGAGCCACTGAGCTCCATCCCAGCCCCACACTGCTTCCCTCAAAGTCTAATCCCTTGTTGGTCAGTTCCTACCCTCCCAGTTCCTTGAGCCCCAGACTGCCTAGTTTCTCCCAGAGAAAGGGGCTGGGAAGGACCTCTTGAGGTTCCAATACCAAATTCTAGGAGTCAGGGTCGGTGCTTCCGACTTCCACGCTTTCCTCACCCACCCCACACTGATCACTCCTGAGGCCCTGCACCAAGGAAAGGCAGAGAGCAGGGCCAGGGTGTGAGTTGTTCTCACGGTTCCGTTGGCACCAGTGCTGGGATCCGGACCTATATGCTCCCACCATAATGTAAAACACACAGCGCGGGGGAAGAGCTGAGGGTCCTCGGAACTCACCCTCAGCCAGGGAGACCTACGATGTCTAATGTGGTCTAATGCACTCTGGGGATACACTCTGGAGACCAAGTTGAAGGCATATAACAGGCGGGAACCCTCCCCAGCCTCCAGGGGAAAGCATGCCAGCCGCCTGCCGCGTGGGTGGAGCTTACATGTAGCAGCCTATGTAGAGGTGCATGTCCTTGCGTGTGTGCAGGTAGATGCTGGCCATCTTCTCCTTGGCTTCCGTGTAGCAGGGCTGCTTGGGCGTGATGCCTCTCAGCATGCTCAGGGCCAAGTCCACGTTGCCTTTGCTCAGCGCCAGGTCCACGTTGGCGACTGTGATGCGCATCTCCTCGGGCGTGCCGCTGAACTCATTGATGGCATCCTGCATGATCTTGGTGGCCTCGTGCTACAAGGTGGAGGACCAAACAGCCCCTCTCTTTGTTAAGATCTATTACAGGTGACCCAAGGACATTTATACCTCCATTCCTGTCCCAGCCCAGGGGTGCACCTATGCCAAGAAGATACTTGGCCACCTGCAGTGCAGCTGTGGAGGCAATGGCTGGTCATTAGAACACAGAGATGTTGCTGTCATGATTGTGCCTCCTCTAATGGGGACAGCTCATCCAACCACACCCTTTCCACTGGAGTTTCGCTGGGAGGCCAGTCATGATGACCAACACCCACAATTCTAACGCTTGAGAGGCTGAGGCAGGAGGATCATGAGTTTCATGCCAATCTGGTGAAGGGGTGACAACGCGGCTCAGCAGGTAAAGGTGCTGGCTGCGCAGTTCAATCCCCAGGTGCATATGGTGGGAGGAGGGAGCCAACTCTCATAAATTTGTTCTCTGACCTCCACGCATGCATGCATGTATGCATACATGTTCATATATGCATATATACAAAAATAAATAAATGCAACTTTAAAAGTTAAAAAAGCAAAAGCAAAACTAAACAACCAACCAACAAAACAACCAACCAACCAAGCAACAACAACAAAAAACCAAGTCAAACAACCCTAGACCCCCAAACCTCAAAGTGCTAGGCTATAGTGAGAACACTGTTTGGCACTGTTGCCCCAGACTGCAACCTCCTCTGGGAGTGCCTTTTAAGGAAGTTGGGCAGAACCCTGGGCTCACAGCTCACGGCCCCTATCTTTGTCTGACTGAAGAACTGACTTTCAGCTTATCCCCTGCTTGTTCTCCTGAGTCGAGGATGGACGGAGGCAGATGTGCTGCATTTGAGACCTCTATCTGCCTGGATTGGAGCTGGCCACCCGAGGGGTGTCCCTGTGCTCCTGGGCGCAGGGGAGGGGGCTGTCTCACTCCATCCCGGGCCTCACTCCGTCCCCAGCCCCACTCCTCTACTCTCTGTCCCCAGTGGGAACATCTGGGTTTGTTGTCCTTCACCCAGTTCCCTTCCTGATACCTGACAGACCAACCCTTAGCTTTAGGAACAGCTGCGCTGTCAGCTGACGTTGGACGGGCAGTTCCTGGTTCTGCACAGGTAGAGCATCTGTCTCTACCTGTCTTGTGTTCCTTTGGATAGTTTTGCTTCCATGTTCACACATTTATCCAGAGAGTTGTGTGTGTGTGTGTGTATGAGTTACAGCTGCATGCTCGAGCATGAGCAGGCATACCAGCACATGTGACCACATGTCAGGGGTCAATCTCAGGTGTCATCCCTAGGAGCCACCCTCTTGATTTTCTGAGAGTCTCTCATGGCCCTGAAGCTTGCTCATTGGAGTGGGCTGACTGGCTAGTGAGCCCCAGAGATCCTCTTAGCTCCACTTCCCCCGATCTGGAATTATAGTCATGTACCCCCAAGCATGACTTTTTGAGCAGAGGGTTTCTCTGTGTAACAGCTCTGGCTGTCCTGGAACCTGCTTTGTTTATAGATTGGCCTTGAACTCACAGAGATCTGCCTGCCTTTGCCTCTCCAGTACTAGTGTCTTAGTTAGGGTTTCTTTTTATAGATTTATTTATTTATTATGTATTCAGTGTTCTGTCTGCATGTATCCCTGAAGGCCAGAAGAGGGCACCAAATCTCATTACAGATGGTTGTGAGCACATGTGGTTGCTGGGAATTGAACTCAGGACCTTTGGAAGAGCAGGCAAAGCTCTTAACCACATAGCCATTTCTCCAGACTTTAGTTAGGGTTTCTATTGCTGTTAAAAGACACTATGACCACAGCAACTCTTTTTTTTTTTTTTTTTTTTTTTTTGTGGCTTTTTCGAGACAGGGTTTCTCCGTAGCTTTTTTGGTTCCTGTCCTGGAACTAGCTCTTGTAGACCAGGCTGGCCTCGAACTCACAGAGATCTGCCTGCCTCTGCCTCCCAAGTGCTGGGATTAAAGGCGTGCGCCACCACCGCCCGGCCACAGCAACTCTTATAAAGGGAAACATTTAATTTTGGTGGCTCACATAGTTCAGAGGTCTAGTCCATTATCATCATGGCGGGAAGCAAGGCAGCATGCAGACAGACATGGTGCTAGAGAGGTAACTGAGCATCCTTACATCTTGGTCCAAAGGCAACAGGAAGTGAACTGTCTCACTGGGTATGACTTGAGCATATGTAAGTCCTTGAAGCCCTCCTTTAACAAGACCACACCTACTCCAACACCTCCCATTAGTGTCACTCCCTTGGGGTCCATTTCCTTTCAAACCACCACAGCTGGGATTAAAGGCATATGCCACCATGCTGCCTCCCTGCTGTGGGACAATGGTTTTACCCTGTAAAGACTTGATTCTTGTACTTGTTTAATAAAATGCTGATTGGCCAGTAGCCAGGCAGTAAGTATAGGTGGGGCAATGAGAACAGAAGAATTCTGGGAAGAGGAAAGAGTTAGTCTGCAGTGGTCACCCAGCCACAGAGGATGCAAGATGTGACTGCCTCACTGAGAAAGGTACGAAGCCACGTGGCTAACACAGACAAGAATAATGGATTAATGTAAGATGTAAGAATTAATTAATTGGAAGCCTGAGCTACTAGGCCAACCAGTTTATGATTAATGTAGACCTCTGTGTGCTTATTTGGGACTAAATAAGCTGTAGGACCTGGTGGGACAGAAACATCGGTCAGCACCTCCCCTTTCCTCCAGGATCCAACTCAGGTCCTCACACTTCCATGGCAAACACTTTACCTACTGAGCCATCTTCACAGTCCTTTATTTTGAAAGGGGGAAAAAAACCCTTTCAGGCTAGTTTTCCATCTCAGTCAGGTGCATCACAAGGGAAGGATATGGGCCTTGGTCACAGAGATGGTCCAGGGCAGACCGCATCCTGTGAGCTGGCAAGGCTGCTGAGGCCAGGGTATCATACAGATTTCAGCTCCTCCAAGCCTTGCTCTTGCCTCTTGCAGAGGCAGGGGGATCTCTGCAGGTTTGAGGTCAGCCTGGTATATATAGTGAGTTCCAGGACAGCCGGAGCTACATTAGAGAACCCTGTCTCAACCAAACCAGAGCTTGGCCCCAGGCTGGTCTCCTGGGGCCTCCAATGTGCCCCAGCCCAGGGAATGGGAGCAAAGCAGTTTTTTCTTTGTTGCATGTCTATGTGTTTGTTGTGCACGCATGTGTGTATGCATGTTGGCATTGGGGGGTGGAGGCGTGAATGTGCAGGTGCACACTCGTATGTTTGCATGAGCAGGGAAGAAAATGACATCAGGTATCATCCTCTGTGATCATTTTATCATCAAGGTCAGTCTCTCTCACTGAACCTAGAACCCTCAGACGCACTGGGGGTCCTGGCAATCTGGACTCTGGTCCCGATGCTTTCATGACCTAATCCCCAGCCCCATGCAAGGCATTTCTCACCAGCTCCCCATTCAGTCGGAGGGCCTCTACTAGCTCCAGCAGGATGGATGCCCGCTCACTGGGCCGTACGGAGGGGCCTCGGCTCTTCCTGCTTTCTTCCACCCTTGTGGTGGGCAGTTTTACGATCATCTTCAAGGTTTTTATGGCCTCGGCATAGTCACCAGTCTTGTTGAGGGCCCTGGCTTTGATGAAGTGGTAGAGGGGGTAGTCTCGGACCTAGGAGAGGCAAAGCGGAACTGGGGCTAGCTTACCTCTGCTGCTCACACGGCAGCCTGGGAAGCTTCTCTGGGGGAACCAAAGAGCCTGCCCTGCCTGTGGGCTAGCAGAGTTCCTATGCCTTTATATGCTCCCCCGCCCCAGCAATGGTCCAGAAAGGGGTGTTCGATTGGCCGCAGAGTGTAGAGAGCTCCCACCTGGAAGTTGTGGCTGACACCCAGCTCTAAACAGTGGGAACACATGGCAAAGTTGCCCTGAGCCAGGTAGATCTGGGACATGAGGAGGTGGGCATCCACAAAGGTGGGATCCAGCTCCAGGCAGCGCTGCAGGGTGCTCTGGGAGTTCTCTAGCTCTCCTAGGGACACAGAACCAAAGCCTGAATAAGAGCTTTAGGAGCCCCCGAGACCCAACAAGTAGAGGAAGAATGGGTTTCACGTATGTGGCCATTCGGAAATCTGGTATTTACAGAAATCTCTGTCAAATGTTGGTATTTTACCCAGTTTTAGAGAGAGAGAGAGAGAGAGAGAGAGAGAGAGAGAGAGAGAGAGAATATGCAGTGTGTGTGTGTGTGTGTGTTGCACGCCAGAAGCCAACTCAGGAGCCATTCACCTTGTGTTGAGACAGGGTTGGTCTCTGGGCTGGAGCTCAGCATGCAGGCTAGGCTGGCCAGCCAGCCCACCCCGGGCTTCTACCTGTCCCTGTCTGCCTCTCCGGCACTAGGATCACAAGCAGGGATCAAGCTTAGGCCATTGAAATCACAAGAAACATGCTTTAATGACTGAGCTCTTGCTCTGCCCTGGCAGGCCTGTTAAAGTCTGACTAGACTTAACATCTGCACGACCCTGTAAGTTTTGTTTCTGACCCTTGTATTTTATCTTTATTTTTCGTGGTTCTGGGAATCGAACCTAGGACCTCGTGCATGTTAATGAGGCCATATACCTGCTTGGGCCTTGACATACTGTCTTTTGGATATGGGATTCAGGATGTAGTCATGTAAGCCAAGGGTCAAAGTCTTCATTTAAACTCAAGCCCATGGAGGTCTGAACTCCTGACACTAGACTTAGGTGCCCCCTCTGAAGCCAGGCAGGCTGTCCTGGTTTGATAGTGGCAGCTTAATGCCAGGGTGCAGAGGGCTAGGAGGGGCACTTTCTCCTTCTGTATCCAGGCCTCTCCATAGCTGCTGCCTGGAAGCCATCACCTGTAGGTTGGGGTATACCTTTTTTGGGTCCCAAACTCCCTCATCTTTTCTTGTGTGCTGTGGAGAGGAAGAGGTCACCATGGCAACCTCACCTCTTAGAGACTTAGCGTTGGTTCCAAACCTGCTGGTAGCTGCTAGCACCTCTGGGACAGTTCTTCTTCCCTGGCCTTGGACCCAGAAGACATTAAAACTATGAGTAAACCTGGCCCAGAGAGCCTTGAGGACGAAGTCTTACGAGCCTTCAGTTGAGTGAAAGCCCTCAGTGTAGAGACAGCGGGAGACGTGGGAATAGTTGGTTACGCAGGCAGGGAGATGGTGCAGGCCCTAAGCGAAGTGCTTCAGGGAAGGGCTGTGTATCGCAGAGAACAACTGGCCGCCCACGGAATGTTCTTCCCTTTCCTCTCTCTGATGCCTAAACTGGGACACGGGAGAAGTTGGCAGACCTGACTGCAGACCTGACTGTGGCCTCAGTGAAAGCCTTGCCATCTGGGGCCTCATGGAAATACTCTTCCTATCCCACGTGGCCTTCCAGTTTCCTCACAGCGGTATTCTGTGTGTGTATGTATGTACGTACGAAAGTATGTATGTATGTGGGTATGCGTGTGTGTGTCACATATACAAACAGGAAAAGAATCCCAGGCAAGGAGCCTGTGGCTACAACCTAAGGCAGAAGCTCCACCAGGTGTCTGCTAGCGTTCGCTGCTCACCTGAGAGGAACTTGACCTGAGCCGTCACAAACAGTGGGTCCATCATGGCTGGGGCTACCTTTACCACAGGACTCAAGATCATAGCGACTTGTTTAAGAAGTGGAGACACAAGCTGGCCAGGTGACCGAGGCTGTGGGAAGATCAGAGGCTAAATGTGTGGCTGCCTTATTTCTTCTCCTACCTCCTCTTCTTCCTACCACCGCCCCCCCCCCTCTGCCCAGGGTCTCATGTAGCCCATGACAGCCTTGAACTCCCTGTACAGCCAAGGACGATCTTGAACTCCTAACCCTCCTTCCTCTGCCGCCTGAGAGCTGGGATTACAGCTCCTGTCAGGACAAGGACAGGTGCATGGCCAGCCGGTGTGCTGCCCCACCCAAATACGGAGCCTGTGCCCCAGCTTCAGACAGGCCTGGGAACTTGTGAGAGAGAGGACACTGCGCATCACCTGGGACATCCGGCTCTGCACCAGAAGAGCCTCTGAGGTGATCTGGCTTCAGCCCGTTCCTGTTTGAAAAGACCTGGCACAGGCTGGGGCTGTCACTCAGGGGATAGTGCACTTGCTTTGTGGAAGCCCTGAGTTCCATCCTTGGTGCCCCATAAACTGGGTGTGGTGGCAGCTCTCAGGATGTGAAGGCAGGAGGATCAGGGGTTCAAAGGTCATCCCTGGCTATACAGCAAGGTAGAGACGAACCTGGGCTACAGGAGACCCTGTCTCAAAAACAAATCAAATAAACACCACAGAAACACTAGATTCCTGCCTGCTTCCTCACAGTTCAGCCGGGCTTGGTGGCTGGCCAGGTAAAGCCCTTGTTTCTGTCCAATCACACTTGTATTTTAGGCCCCTGCCGAGAAGATGGGTCACCCCCCTAACCTGCTTGGGGCAGAAATGCAGATACTCCTTGGCAATGCAGACCAGAAAGAGGGGGTCCAGCTTTTCGAAGTACTCGGGGCTCAGGGCCAGGCCCTGCATGCTGGAGAAGTGCAGCTCCACTGCCTCCTTCAGGAGCGCGGTGGCCTCTTGCTCTGGCTTTTGCTTCTTAGATGCCACAAGGGCTTGCAGGAAGACCAGTACCTGTGGAAGAGAGGTGGAAGAGAGGTTTGGGGCCTGGAGCAGAGGCTGGCCCGAGCAGTGCGGCCCGCCACTGGGATCGCCCTCTGCTGGAGACTCCATAGGGAAGCCATCCTTGCCTATTAGCTCTGACCTCAGACTTCCCGAGGGACTGCTGCACCTCCTTGAGGAACTCCAGCTGGTGCGCCGCCTCCTCCAGCTGGCCCTGCAAGATCTGGCACCAGATGCTCCCTGTAGATGGGACAAGAACGAAGCTGAGCAAGCAGCAGAGCCAGCCGCCGGGCAGATTCAGGGGCAGACTGAGACGGGAAAGTAGGGGCCCAGGCAGGAGGTCGCCTCACATCTTCACAAACTGCAGGAGCGAGGCAGGTGTGGGGCAGAGAACTGAAGCAGAAAGGCTGAGAGAGAATCATCCCCCATCCATGTGTTGGCTTAACAATGGCTCCAGTGAGAAGCACCATTAACCATGTGTGGTTTAATCCTTCCCATGGTTTCTAAGTATTTGTGACTAAAGTACACACAGCAATATGCAACCCGAAGATCTACAGATTTAGGGGCTCAGGGCATAGCATGCATGGGCAAGACTGTGTATGTGCAAGCACATGCGTGAGCTCGTGTGCCATGCGGTGCATGTGGAGGTCAGAAGGCAACTGTGGGAGCTGGCTCTCTCCTATGGGGTCCCGAGACGGAACTCGGGCTGTCGGGCTTGAAGGAGGCCACTTTACTACTCAGCCATCTTGCCGTCCCTGCTAAGAATTTAAACATGTTCCAGAGGACCCGAGTTAGGTTCCCAACCCTCACAACAGAGGGCTCACAACTGCCTGCAACTCCAGCTCTGGGGGATCCAACACCCTCTTCTGACCTCTGTGGGGGGTGCGTGCGCATACACACACTCACACATGTACACTCCTCTCAGGTATACACACAATGTCAAAGGACCAAAGGAATGGGTTCTAATCCATATTCTCCTGATTATTAGGGGGAATAAACATATTTTTATATCTTTACGTTGGTGATGTTTCTTTCAATCACACTGGATTTGCTATTTGTAGCCCCCCCTTCTTTTCTTTTAGGGTGACTGTTTTTATAGTGGTGGTGTAGTAGGGACTGGGGGGCTTACACTGGCCAGGCAAACACTTACTAAGACATGTCTGCCTGTTTTATAGACTAGGGTAATTAACTTGTTTTTGATCATTATTTTCGAGACAGGGTCTCATGTAGCCTGGGCTGGCCTCCGAAGCTCTACATAGTTGGGGATGACCTTGAACTCTTGATCCCTGGCTTCCACCTGCTGGGATGACAGGTGCACACCTACACACCCAGCTGATTGTGCCCTTTACTTAAGGGACAAAACAGAGTATTCCACAGGGGCTGGAGAGATGACTCAGGGTTCAGAGAGAGCACTGATTACTTTTCCAGAGAACCCAGATTCAATTCCCAGCACGAACATGGCAGCTCACAACTGTCTATAATTCCAGTTCCAGCAGACCCAACACCCATGGAAAAACGCCAAACTGCCCATCTTTGCTGATGTAGGATGTGGGTGCTCCAGCCACAACATGGATCAGTCCTGGGCTTCCATCTAAATCGGTGGCTTCACTGGAAGATCCCCATAGGACGGTACCCCCTAAACTCACACACAGTCTTGAGAGCAGGACACCACCCTGCCCGGCCCGTGGAGACCTGCCAATGCAGCCAGCCGGTTCTCCTCCAGCTTCATGGCCTCCTTGTACCACAAGCATGCTTCCTTCACTTGCTGCTGGAGGATGAAGAGATAGCCCAACTCTGTGGCCACCAGGGCACAGGAAGGTGTGGTCATGAAGATGCGCTCCAGGAAGCCGCTCACAAGTCGCTGGACTGCCTGGTGCCTCCCGCACTGCCAAGAGTGGACAGATGGGAAAAGAGAGTCAGTCCAGCTGCCTGGGTGAAGATAACGCCAGAAGTGGGGACATTACAGCAGAGCTGGGAAGGACTCAGAGAGCCCAAGAGGTCCCTGGGATCTGTGTGTAGCTAGCTATCCATCTCCTGAGGAACCTGCCTCCAGTCATAGTGTCCTCCAAACACATCTTGGCTGGCCACAGTACTGACTTTTTTTTTTCCTTTGAGAGAGGGTTTCTCTGTATCCTGACTATTCTGGAACTCTCTCTGTAGACAAGGCTGGCTTCGAACTCACAGAGACCCACCTGCCTCTGCTTCCCGAGTGCTGGGTTAAAGGTGTGTGCCACCACCACTTGGTAGTAACTGATCTTAGTAGTTACCAACAGGTTGCTTTGCGTTTGTGACAGGGTCTCATGTAGCCCAAGCTGGCCTTTAACTTGCTACGTAGCTGAGGCTGGCCTTGAACTCCTGATCCTCTGCCTCAACCTTTTGAGTGCTGGGATCATAGGCATCACCACTCCCAACTTATTACCAGAAGGTGGGGTTTGGTTTTGTGGGTTTTATTGTACTGCATTGGTTTGTATTATATTATATTTATTTATAAATAGATTATTTATTTACATTTTATATGGATTGGTGTTTTGTTTGCATGTATGTCTGTATGAGGGTGTCAGATGCCTAAGAACTGGAGTTGCAGACAGTTGTGAGCTGCCATATGGGTGCTGGGAATTGAACCCAGGTCCTCTGGAAGAGCAGCCAGTGCTCTTAACCACTGAGACATCTCTCCAGCCCCTGTTTTTATTTTTTATCTAAAGCTTGTTGAAAAGCTATTTGAGTTTGGTGATGGGAAGTGGCTGTAATGAATCATGTCCCATGCCACATAAGGACACAGCTGAGAAACTTAGACACACACATGGAGGGGGACAGTCACCCAGCAGCACTTAGCAACCCCGTTTTGGTCTCTGCAGCCCAGGGTTGGCCTCATTCTTAGTTTTTCCTGTAAACCTTTTTTTTTTTTTTTTTTTTTTGAGTGAATGTTCTTACAAAAGACAAGTTCTTTGGCGACTTTGTTTGGACCTTCGATGCCACGATGCCAGAGGCCCAGGTGGACTGTCCCTTAGGTCACTCCTATGAGGAGGATATGGATCCTGGAATAGGGCTGGCTTCGTTCTGCATAGCAGAGGCAGTGGTACCTTCCCCCATGGCTGAGCTATCACTCTAGAAGCCCTTCAGACCCCATCTCTCTGGTCACTGTAGCACCTCCGTGGGGCACCTTGGTGGAGAACATCTGGTCATATTATGTCTTTGTTATCAGGGGAAGGGGTGGGTGCTCAGAGCACAGAGAGAAGCCAAGGTCCTCTCATCAGGGGCATGGTCAGAAACCAGATGCTGCCCACTTACCAGTCTACTGACCACAAGAATCTTCTTAAGGTGGAGGCTGGGATTCTGGGGTTCTCCAGTCTCTAGTGCCTTGATGAGATTTTTAACATGATCGGTGGCCTGCAGGGACAAAACAGACAATGTGGGGGGTTGAGGACATACCTTAGGTGGTTGAGTGCTTGCCTAGCATGCATGAAACCCTGAGGTACACAGCATATAACCAGGCATACCTGTAATACCAGCACTCAGGAGGTAGAGGTAGCAGGGGTGGGAGAGAGGACATCCTTACTACACAGGAAGTCCCAGACCCTGTCTATAAATGGAACAAAGCAAAACTGAATCCCAAAACACAAAACCAGAGTTGCGCAGAACTTTTTTCAGTCTTGGCTGCACATTAGACGGGCGATTGGGGCCACTCCACACTTAGCTCTGATGCCACCCTCTGGGGTTCGGCTTTGCCTGTCCCAGATGACCAAGACAACAAAACTATTTCAAAGCCCCACAAGTGGAGCCTGAAGGGACATCATTCCCTCCAGGGGTGACCCCGGCCCTTGCCCTGAGTGTGAGAGGAAGGTGCCCTGACAGCGCCACCAAGGCAGAGGTCGTTGCTCTAAGTGACCACACGGTTGCCCTTAAGTCCCTGCCTGCAACCTGTAGCAGTCAAGTCCTCAGCTCTGTTCTGAAATGTGGGTAACAGGGCACCCCTGTTGTTCCACTGGACCTTCTACAGTGCTGTAAGTGGGTGTTGCCGTCCCGACTCCCCAGCACAGCAGAGGAAGCACCCAGGAGCTTCCATTGTGCATTTGACTCTCCTGCCCACACCAGGGGCTCAGAGGGAAAGCCTGACATCATGAGTTCTAGACCCGGACCCACACGGTGGAGGAGAAGGTTGGACACCCTGCAGGTTATCCTCTGACCGCTACGCATTTGCCCTCCTGCCCTCTGCCCCCCACCCTGCTGGTCCCCAACACAGATC
This sequence comes from Alexandromys fortis, assembly GCF_014885135.2. Classification (NCBI taxonomy): domain Eukaryota; kingdom Metazoa; phylum Chordata; class Mammalia; order Rodentia; family Cricetidae; genus Alexandromys; species Alexandromys fortis. The sequence goes on from NW_026067921.1 coordinate 4,044,131, forward strand.
CAGAAAGTAAGAGAGAGGGAGAAAAGGGGGGAAGAAGCCCAGCTGGGGCTGCTCTCCTCAGTGAGACAGGATTAGAAGTACGCAGCCAGGGTAGCCAGGGAGCTTGCCCGGGAGGCCCCAGAACTTGAGATAGGGGTGTAGATGGGGCACGAGATGCTGACCTATTGCTATCAGGCCTGATGAAGGCCTGTCCAGGGTTTTCCGCTGGTACGAACTGTCCCTCTATGTCACCCCATCTCAGAACTCTGCCCATGGAAGGAACCAGAACTTCCTTCCTCCTACGGTGACCCCCTTATTTTCTGCTTTGCCGTCTTCATCAAAGGATGGTGTATTTCTGGTTATTCCAAAGGCAAAGCCAGAGTTGGGGTGGAGGTGGGACTACAGTGGGTTCCTCTTTGTATCCCGTCTGTCCGGTGCTCCCTTCTCACTCAGCGCCTCTCCTCCCTCCATCTCTTTCTGTGGGGGTGGGGTGGGGTCTTGACCTGACCTCGTATCTGATCATCCTGCCTCAGCACTGAGTATGAAGACCCGTCCCTGGCTCAGCTTCTGAGCCGTGGGGTGACTTACCGTGGCCGTGTTTCCTTCCCTCACAAGCTCGTGCACAGTTAGAATTTGCCAGGCATCAATATTGCTTTCGTCTTTTTCAAGGATTCTGGAATCAGACAAGAAGGACACCGACTGACAGTGTTCACAGCTCAGCGAGGATGGGATATTGGAAACATCTGATTGTCTTTTAAGAGCCATTCCTTTTCATTTTAGTTTTATTATTTTGTAATTATATGTATGTGTGTATGCCTGTTTGATCCCCTGAAGCTGGAGCTACAGTTGTTATTGTAACTCAGGGTGGCTTCAAAATCCTTCTGCTTCCACACTCAGAGAGCTGGATTACAGGTGTATGCCACCACACTTAGCTCACACTTAGCTCAGGGTTACTCAAATTAACAACAAAATTGCAATGTGACTGGGGTAACCCACACTGAAAGAGGTCTGGCCAGCGCTAATGACTCCGAAAGCATGGAGACCCCAAGGCAGGAGCTCTTGCTGTTTTTCCATTTGGAAGCCAAAACCACAAAGCAAAGCAACACAACTTTTAGGTGGCTCAGGGGATAAAGGCAGCTGCCACACAAGAGGGGTTCTCTCCCTAGTCCCCAGGACCCACATAAAGGGTGGAAGGAGAAGTCAACTCCACATTGCTGTCCTCTGACCTCCACACTTACCATGGTACATGTGAGATTGCACACACACAAAACATACACACACACGAGAGAGAGAGATAGAGAGAGAGAGATAGAGAGAGAGAGATTACTGCAAGAGCAATCAGTGTTCTTAAACTATGAGCCATTTCTCCAGCCCCTCATTAAACTATGGTTTAAAAATCGAAATTGAAGGGTTGGAGAGATGGCTCAGTGGATTAGGCACTAATTGCTTTTGTAGAGGACTTAAGTTTGATTCCCAGCACCCACACAATGACCCATAACCATCTCTAACTCTAGTTCCAGGGGATCTGATGCGCTCTTTAGGCTTCAGGCACCAGGCATACATGCAGACCAACACCTGCATGCATAAGTTAATAAAGAACAACCGTGGTGGCGCCTGCCTGCTGGTCCTCACGGTAGCTGCTCCCACGCCGTCACTGTGCCTCATTTTGGTGGCTCTGTCTGCACAAGGCCAACAACTGTCCCCCTTCCTCACCCCTATACCAGGCTTTCTTTTGGGTCCATGGAGACTTCTTATCAGCTATGAATGCCTGGCCTTATCTTAGCTCTTATTTTATTCTGTTTCTATTTATCTACGTTTTGTCTGTGGCTTTTTACCTTTCTTCCTTCCTTTGTTCCTTCCTTTGTTCCTTCCTTTGTTCCTTCCTTTGTTCCTTCCTTTGTTCCTTCCTTCCTTCCTTCCTTCCTTCCTTCCTTCCTTCCTTCCTTCCTTCCTTCCTTCCTTCCTTCCTGTATATCTTATATAGATCTTACATTTCCTGCTGTCTCCATGTCTGGCTGGTGGCCCCAGGCATGTCCCTCTCTTTCTCCCTTATTCTTTTCTCCTTCTTCTCTCATTCCTAAATTTCTCTTCCTACTTATCCTCTCTGCCTGCCAGCCCTGCCTATCTCTCTCCTGCCTAGCCATTGGCCATTCAGTTTTTTATTAGACCAACCGGGTGCCTTAGGCAGGCAAGGCGAAACAGCAACACATCTTTACATAATTAAACAAATGCAGCACAAACAAAAGTAACACACCTTTACACAGTAAAGTAATATTCTGTGGCATAAACAAATATAACACATCTCTGTCTAGTTAAAATAATAATCCACAACACACTCCTCCAGTCAGGACCCAGGAAGATGCAATGAGTCAATGTTCAGTTGCTGTCCTCACCCCTCTGCCCTGGAAGCCGACCCTGTCACCACTCACAGCTTCTCTGCCTCATCTTGCCCCCCCCCCCCCAGTGTAACAGGAGCCACTTTGGGGGCAGAGCCAGGAGGACACTGAGTTCAAGTACAGTCTGGCCTTCATTGTGATACCTTGTCTCAAAAGCATTAAACCTAAATCTAGAGAGAAGGCTCAGTAGGTATGGCATTAGCACAAGCCTGAGGACTTGAGTTTGACCCCCGGATCCACACAGTGGGAGGGGAGACCCGACTCCGGGAACTTGTCCTCTGACCTCTGCACACACATTCGCGATGTTGGTGATAATTAACAAGCAAAGCAAAATTTGAAAAAAGAAAAAGAAAACCAAGCCAGGTGTAACTCCAGCACCTGGGAGGCTGAGGCAGGAAGATTGCCATAGGCTTGAGGCCAGCCTGTGCTACGTCAGAACAACCTAGACTACAAACCAAATGTGAAAAACAGGCCAGTCATGGTGGCTTAAGCCTATAATCATAGCTACTTGGGAGGCTGAGGCAGGAGGATCTGCCTAGGCCACAGAATGAGTTCAAGGCCAGTCTGGGCAACTTAGACCCTGTCTCAAAATAAGAGGGCTGAGGCTATAGCTCTGTGATAGAGTGCTTCTGTAGCTTGAAGAAGGCCCTGGGTTCCATCCCCGGCACCCCAGAATACCTAAAAGGCAGGAGGCCTGGCACGTGGCTCTTCCCTCACCTGTGTCCAGTTTCAACTGTCTGGTCCCAATCTTGCCGAGCCAGGAACAGCCTCATCTTCAGGACTAAGGCCGGCAGGAAGTTCCCTGAGGCCATAGTGACCTGGTTCACCACCTCCAGGGCCCCGGAGAAGTTCTGCTGTATCAGGTAGTATGTTGCCTGTGGGAGCCCGAGAGAAGAGCCCCCACCAGTGATGCAGGGGCAGGTTCAACCTCAGGGGATGGGGGGCAGGATGGGCAGTCCAGATCCTTCTGACCCGCCTAGAGCCCAAAGACCCAGAGTTTAACTGTAGGGACCCAGCTGTCAGGTAGCCAGCTGGGAAGATGTTCATTCTGTGTGACTGGGGACTCAGTGTTAGTCACCGTTCCCCTGGGGTGTCCCGCCAGGAGCTCTGAGGGCCAGAGCAGGACTTCCAGAGAGGCTTGAGGGCTGGGATGGCTCAGTTGGCAGAGTGCTTGCCTAGCATGGGTGAGTCCCTGGGTTCTATCCAGGCTTGGTGGTGTCTCCCAGTCCCTCCTGTCCCTCTGTGATCTAATGACGATGTAGTCATTTTGTAAGCACAGACAGACAGACACATAGAAAGATAGTAAGACATCAGTTTTCTTCTCTCAAAGACGGAGCCAATGAGTGTCACAAAGGAAAATAAAAAAAAATTCATTCAAATTAAGATCAGGAAATGCAAAACGGGCAGAGTGCATGCCTCCCTTTTCTTGTGGCTGCTAAGTCACTAACAAGTGTGGGGAGGATGGGGGTAGGAATGGGAGGAGTGAAAGTCAGAGGTGGAAGAGGCCAAGAGGAAGGCGGCCTGACCCAGCCCCAGGCAAACTGAGGAAGGTACTGCCAGGCCAGGAACTCAAGGCTAGCCTTAGCTACATAGTGAGTACAAGGCCAGCCTTGTGTACACGAGAGCCTATCTCAAGACACCAAATAGGGACTAGAGATGTAGCCCAGTGACAGAGGGCTTGCCTAGTGCGTGCAAAGCCCTGCGCCCAATTCCTTAGCATCCAAAACACAGAACAGAATGAGGACTGCCACACAAAGCAAGGATGAGTGGGCTCTGGACTGGCGTGACGTGGGCTGACTGCTGCCCCTTTCTGGGCCTGCATCTCGGATCTGGCCTGAGTTCACCTGGCAGCTCTCTGGCTCTAGTGAGCCAGCCAGAGACTCCCCCACTTCCCTCTGCCCACCTTGCCCATCAGCCCCAGCACATCTTTGGTGTCCTGAGTTCCTTGTTCCAGGTACTTGATGGATTTCTTCACGACGTGGGGCTTATTGGAGGTGAGGTCCACCCAGCCTTTGAGCACATAGCCCTGGGGAGAACAAGCGGGAAAGGTGAAAGTCCGGGTCCTTCACAGCCTCTACCCGAGCTAGCTCCCTCCCGCCCTCTACCATCTTGGGCATCACCTCGTGCAGATCCCAGGGGGCTACCTCCTCTGCTGGGTGGTCACTCCTGCCTGCATTGCCTGTGACATCCTGCTGCCTCTCACCTTCCAAATCAGTCCGCATCCATCTCCTAAGGACTCGCGGTTTAGTCTGGCAGCTCCCCGCTCCCCAGGGACCTCTCCTTCCTACCTCCCCACCACTCCCCACACCCCATAGCTCTCTGTCGCTCCTCACTCAGGCCCCTTTCCCGTATCTGCAGGGACTGGTCACCACAGTCAGGTCATCAGCCCTGGGGCTAGGGCGGGGCTGCTCTTGGTCCTTCGACCAGCACACAGCTTCTTCCAGTCACTGGGAGGGCTAAGCCTGGGAAGCAGCATTGGAGGAGAGGGGCACTTGGGTAAATCCCGGCCTGGAGCACCCCTTGATAGTCCAGGGCATGCTTCTCTTTTCTCTCCTAAGGAGACAGTGACTCCCTCTAGAGCTGCGCACAGTGCATCTGTTCCAGACATGTCAGTACTCACCCCTCCCCACGGACGAAGGCTTACACTCGTGAACATTGCTACGAGGTTTCCGAGAATGTAAAGCCTAAAAGGCTTCCAGTCTCAGCATCAGCACCAACATGAGGTACTGACCACTCAGGTCCATCAAGACACTGCAGAGAGGGCAGAGCCCAGGGTGCCTGACAGCTCACTTGGGTTTTCAAAAGAACCAGGGAACCTGGACTTTCCCTTCTTGCTTCTTTCCTTTTGAGATAGAGTCTTGCCCTATAGCCCAGACTGGCTTCTTGCTTGCCTCTCAGGTGCTACCATCATGCCATGCCTGATTGCCTATTTACATTTTATGATTTCTTTAAAGTGTTTTATTACATTCATGTATGTATATATTAGTATGTGTGTGTGTATGCGTGTGTTCACACATGTGCCACCATACGGGTTCCAGAGATCAAACTCAGGTCACCAGGCTGGGTGGTAAATGCCTTAACCTACTGAGCCACCTTGCTGGCCAAATCATCTGATTTTCTACATGTCAGCGACTAATTCAGGATATTTAAAGAATACGGTGGCAGAGGGTGCTCGAGAGATGGCTTAGTAGTTAAATGCATTGGCCTGCTCTTCTAGAGGACCCTGGTATGAGTCCCAGGACCCACATGGTAGCTCACAACCATCTGTAACTCTAGTCCCAGGCATCTAGCATGGTGCACGGACATAACAGTGGTCAAAATATCCATACACATAAAAAATAAGTTCAAAACAAAAAAATAAAAAAAATGTTGTATTGGGATGGGTACATACGGCATGGTGCCTGCCTTGGTTTCATTCCCAGCATTGGATGAGTGCACCTCCAGCACTCTGGAGGTGGAGGCAGGGGAGCAGAAGTTCAAGGCTATCCCTGGCTACAGTGTGAACTATGTACAAACTTGTCGAGCTGCAGGGTCAGGCTTTGAGTACAACAGCCGGTGCCACCATCACCAGAAGCAGCTGTAAGTGCTTCTCTCAAGAGCAAGGCTGTTGTGTTTGCTCACAGAAGGGGTTGGGAGCCTCATGTAGACCAGCTTGCACCTCACTGCTGGGTGCATGTCATTTTGCCCTAATTACAGGTGGCCTTGTGGTTATGGGAGGTGCTAAGGTACATATTGGGGGGGATCCTTTCAAGAGAGACTCCATCTATGCGGTTATGGGAGATTGGTCATTCAGGCTGTGGTGAGGTTGTTTTGGTTTGTGTGGCTGCTTTGGGGTCAAGCTCAATAGACTCACTGTTCTACCAAGTTGGACTTCAGAGGATTTGGTACTTTGGTCTGTCCTTGATGGGTGAGAGTGTGCTTGTTTGTGTCTCTCAGGAAAAGTTTATGCACAGACCCTGTCTCAAAAAAAAAAAAAAAAAAAAAAAAAGATAGGCCATAGGAAAGCAGTCTAGAAACAGGACGCTGCGCACGAATGTGACGTGGCTTTAGACAAGGTACAGGTGTGAGGTTCAGTGCCCGGATGTGGCCCTGGTCCCAGGGCTCTCAGGGAGTAACCCTGACGATGTGTCTGGATACTGCTTTGCTTGGCTGTGGCCCTAAGATGCTCTCGTACCTCTTTGGAGCCACTGCAGACCTTCAGCATGTGGTCAACATATTCCCTGGCCTTGTCGTGGTGGCCTATGAGCCAGAGGAAGAGGCTGGCGTAGTACAGGGCAGTGTCGCTGGCCGTCTTGCGGATTTCCTTCAAGCTGCTCTCCAACTCCTGAACTGCTTCTCTGTCTACATCCAGAAGAGAAAGAGGCTGAGTGGAGACCAAGAGGTTCTCATCTGCACCAGTGACGACTGCCCCACAGGAGTGTGTACGCGTGGGCTCAGCTTACTGTCTGGAAGGCACCCCTCCCCACCCCACATTCATCGGTGTGCTGAGCAGACCAACTGAGCCCGAATCCCTAAATGAGGTCCATGCCCTATCCTGAGCGAGAGATGGGAGTCTACATTGGCACTTCTCTCTGACCTAGAGACTCGAGATTAAAAGCACAATGCACAATTATTTAGAATGGCTGGCTTTCTTTCTTTTCTTCTCTTCTCGTTTTTTTTTTTTTTTTTTTTTTTTTTTTTTTTTTTTTTTTTTTTTTTTTTTTTTTTTTTTTTTTTTTTTTTTTTTTTTTTTTTTTTTTTTTTTTTGGTTTTTCGAGACAGGGTTTCTCTGTGGTTTGGAGCCTGTCCTGGAACTAGCCTTGTAGACTAGGCTGGTCTCGAACTCACAGAGATCTGCCTACTCGGGATTAAAGGCGTGCGCCACTATCACCCGGCTTTCTCTTCTCTTCTTTCTTTCTCTCTTTATCTATCTATCTATCTATCTATCTATCTATCTATCTATCTATCTATCTCTATCTCTCTCTCAGAATCTTGGGCATCAGGTCTTCTCTGAGGCCTGTTGGGTGAGCATGAGGGAAGGTCTGTTTTGGCTGACTAACAGCAGATCCAAGTGCCCGGTATATGCCCCTCCTTCAGTAGCCCTCCAAGGGCTTTGTCTGTGCAGTGGCTTTCCCCCTAGGGGCCCGGTCCACTCACCAATGGTGTCGCAGCACTTGTGAGCATAAAGCAGAGCGATGACAGAGCACAGGGACATATCTGGGTGGCTTTGGATGCTCTCCAGCTCACTGATGGCATCATGGATATGGTCTGTAGGAAGGGCGTTATACACTGGGGTCCCAGACAGACAACAGGGGACCCCTGTTAGGTAAGTGCTGCCTGCGTTCATACACACAATCTAGGGACAGACTGATTTGAAAGGTCCCCAAGAACCCACACTTCTGGAGGGTGAAACTCTCTGAAGGCCATCGGCTTTGTGGTCCAGGCTGGCAAGGGGAGGTCTGTGTGTGTGTCTGTGACTGGAGGCCAGAGGATGACCTTAGGTGGCTTGGGTTTTGTTTGTTTGTTTTGTTTTGGTACAGCGTTTCTCTGTGTAGCCCCTGGCTGTCCTGCAACTCACTCTGTAGACCAGGCTGGTCTCAGTCTCACAGAGATCCGCCTGCCTCTGTCTCCCGAGTGCTGGGATTAAAGGTGTGCACCATCAACGATCGGTCTAGTAAGTGCTCCTTACTGGTGAGCCATCGTCTCTAACCCCCACTTTGTATTTTGTCTTTGAGAAAGGTCCTCATGTATGTCAGGTGGCATGGGACTTGACGTGTAGCCTAAGATAATACTGAACTCCCTAGTGCTAGGACAAGCACACGTCACTACGCCTGGCCCACCGGCTAAGAGCCTTGGAACCCGGAGGTGTGCTGTAGAATGAACCTGGGAACCCTAGGGGACTGGAGTCAGTTCTGAAGAGGGACAGGGCATTCTCAGTTCCATTTACCCTGAATGTCCCCAACATGGGCCACAGGCTGCTCAGACAGGTCTCAGCGTCTGGGCTGTTTAAGTCCCTCCCTCTCACGTCTATGCCCCGCTTTCCTGTGCTCAAGCCTCCCACTTCTTTCCTGAAGTTCCAGCTCTCAGCTTCCGAGCCCGAGGAGAATTCAAGTCATGTAGCCCCCTCTCAAACAACTCATTCTGCAGATAGGGAAACTGAGGCTCATGGCAGGTACAGTGAGCCAAGGTCTCAAAATCCAACCTGAATACGGACTTCACGGGTTGGTTATCAGCAGGACTCTGCGGGTAGCGTGAGGCTGTTTCCATGGGAACTAGGCATCGGGATGCTGCCAGAGGATAATGGCAAGGATGGTACCCGGGGTCAGCGCAAGGCCTTACCTTCCCCAAGAACTCCATAAGCTTTGAAGAACTGCAGTACAGGGTCATTGCTGTACCTCTCTAAGCCCACACTTGCAGCCTGCTGCACATGGTGGAAGTACTTTTCCTGGCTGTAGTAAATGATCGAAGCCTATGAGGAAGACATGGTTGGAATAGCATGGGTCCCCCGTCTCTGTTCTGACCCAGGCAGGCCTCTTCAGTTCTACACTCAGGAAGGGAAAGGCAACAGCCAGGCCTTGCCTTCTCCTTCTGCAGCCCCGGGAGTCGCTCCAGGTAGTTTTTGTAGGACAGAGTTTATAGGTGATTGGGCGGTGGCAACAGATTCTGGCTAAGATGCAATGTAAACAAACTCAGGCTTGTTATGGGGGGAGGGGAGTACGGAGCAGTAATTGGAACGAATGTAGGAATAGCTGCAGGGACAAGCTAGGGACCGTTGTCATGGGCTCTATGTCCATCATCGTCGTAGTCAAAGAAGCTGAAGGCCAGGGAGATACAGCTCCACAGAGATCACACTGAGATTTCAAAGTCAAGTCTCACTTCCTCTAAGGTTTGTGGGTGTTGAATTGAGGATAGATGTGGTTGGGTCGCAAAAGCCTCACAGGCCATTTGAAAGAGCCTAGACATCAGCTCAGGGCACCAAAGAGGAAGCAGTTGGGAGGTTTAAGCAGGGGAGTAGTGCTCTCAGATTTTTAAGATTGTTTTGACAGAGTCTCCTTTTGACAAACTGGCACCAAACTCAGCTACTTAACCGTGGATTACCTTGAACTCCTGACCCTCCTTCCTCACCTCTCAAGTGCTGGGTTTTCAAGCAGATACCACCAGACCTGTTTTGTATGGTGGTAGGAATCAAACCCAGGGCTTGGTACCTCCTCTAGGAACTGAGCTATGGCTCCAGGCACCTCAAATGTATATTCTAAAGAAACGAGTCAACGTAGGGAAACCAGGTTAGGGGTGTCTAGGGGAGACATGGCGGCTCTGGCTTAGGAAATAAAATCAAATAGGGGAACCTTGGAGACATCTGACTTGTTGGGTTAGGACTAGGGTTGAGAGGTGGACACAGAAGAGAGTAACAGCTCATAGCATCTACTGAGACAGGGCCGGGACACGGGAGAGGCTTGGGAGGGAGGCTAAGAGGAGGATATGACAGGATAATGGATATGGGTTTAGTTTGGGGAGCACAGGGGACAGGGGCAGGTCAGGGTGCTAATTTGAGGGGTACAGAGGACACAGGAAGCAATACATTGGCTAGGGAGTTGGGGAAGATAGGACGACTCATTGATGCTGTCAGAGGAGTGGACAGAGGGGTAGGGATGGTTAGGGTTGGAAGTGTCCAAGAGTAGAGATGGCCTGAGGGTAGCAGGGCGTGTAGTCAGGCAGAGGAGGGCCAAGCGCAGATGAGGAGGGAGCAGAGAGGTGACCCCGGAGTAGAAATGGCCAGAGAGGAGAGAGGTGGCCCCGGAGCAGAAATGGCCAGAGAGCGGAGAGGTGGCCTCGGAGCAGAAATGGCCAGAGAGCGGAGAGGTGGCCCCGGAGCAGAAATGGCCAGAGAGGAGAGAGGTGGCCCCGGAGCAGAAATGGCCAGAGAGCGGAGAGGTGGCCCCGGAGCAGAAATGATCAGAGAGCGGAGAGGTGACCCCGGAGCAGAAATGGCCAGGGAGAAGTGGCCCCGGAGCAAAGAGGTGGCCCCAGAGCAGAAATGGCCAGAGGGCAGAGGGACAGGCCAGGGCAAAGCTGTCTTGGCAGCAGAAGACGCCCGGGCACAGGCGGCCCAGTGCTCACGCACCATGAGGGAGGAGTCATCGCTGCTCATTGCTGCAGCCCGGCTCAGCTGAAGCCTGGCTGAGCGGGATTCCCAGATCTGGCGGCCCAACTCGCGACCCGGCTCGCAGCCGGAAGTCCGAGGCGCGCGCGTCCTTGGTAACCTGGCAGCCGGCCTGTTGCTAAGAGCTGTGACATCCGGGAGGGCGTGGCCTGACCCACGTGACCAAGCCACGCAGCGGAGCGAGAGGGCGGCCATGGGGTTAGGGGCGAGCACGGAGCAGCCGGCGGGCGGCGAGGGCTTCCACCTGCACGGGGTAAGCCGCTGAGTCGGGGTGGCATCGGGAAGGGTTGCACAGCTCCGGGGCCCGCGGTGACCTCCTTGCCAGCTTGAGTAAGCTCAGCGCACCCGAGACCCAAAGCCCCTTCTGGGAGACGCAGTGCAAGGGGCTGGAGGAGCGCGAGGGCTTCAGGAAGACTGCAGGAGGGTGAGGTGGCCAGAATGACTGGAGTCGGGGTGGGCAGTGGGACCCCAGAGTGAAACACTCCGAGACTTGGGGGAGGCCTTACGTGTCACTTTCAGGGAGGTACGTACGAACGAACAGGCTTATGGGAAGTAGAGACAAAGTGGTTTGTAACCTGGTTGGTAAAAGAGGTGGGGGAATATGGTGTTGGGGATAGGAAGGGCTTTGAACCCAGCTCCCCTACTCTTCTTCCTTGAAAAGTGGGTAGATGCAGAGCTGTGTGCAGGCAGGCATGTTTATCAGGTTGGTGCCCGGCTGTTGGTCAAGCTGCCTGCCTGCCTGCCTTCTGACAGGGTCAGTATTGTAGCTCAAGCTGGTCTCCAACTCTCAGGAGCCTTCCTTTCTCAGCCTCTTTTACATTTTATTTATTTATTTTTATTTTTTTATTTGCGTTGGTTTCACTATGTAGCCCTGACTGGCTTGGAACTTGCTATGTAGACCAGGCTGGCCTGGATGGGACCTACAGAGATCCACCAGCCTCTGCCTCCTGAGCCACCGTGCTTCTCTGGTCTTCAAAGGAAGGCTGGCATCAGGGCTAAGAAGTGGTTCCTAGCAGGAAAGCCGCGGTGGCTTCGCAGACCGAAGGAGACAAGATTTGTGATTGGGGATTGGTAGACATTGGAATGCATCCAGCCAGGGGTGTTTTAAAGCATATTCACACAAGGGGTATGGGTGGTGAGGTTGTGGGTGCCAGGGAAGGCAAGGGGGGGCTGTGGAAGGGGGACAGGTTGGTTAGGTCAGAGGATGAGAACCCTTCACAGAGGTGCGCGCGCACACACACACACACACACACACACACACACACACACACACGTGAGAGTGCCTGTACAAGTTGGAGTTACAAGCATTTGGGAGCTGCCCCCCATGTATGCTGGGAACTGAACCTTTAACTCTTTAACTGCTGACCTGTCTCTCCAGTCTCTTTGTTTGTTTGTGTTTGTTTTTGGATATAGGACCTCTTGTAGCCAAGGATGGCCTTGAACTCCTGGTCTGTTCTCCCCCCCCCCCCCCCCCCCCCCCCCCCCCCCCCCCCCCCCCCCCCCCCC
>NW_026067921.1:4056201-4098412 GCF_014885135.2 Alexandromys fortis
CCCGGCGTGCCTCCCCCCCCCCCCCCCCCCGCCTCCACCTGAGCACCTGCACACCTAGCTATAAGACGTGTTTTTGAACATATGCTCTGTGGCAGGCAGAACCTCAGGCACTAGAGGAAACACAGGAGACAGAGCATGTCTATTGGAAGCAAAACTGTAGAGGAGGAAGGCCATAAGAACTATGTGTAGTGGGGTGCGGGGTTCACCGCTATCATACTGCTGTTTAGAGGTAAAGGCAGGAGGACTTCACGTGTGAGGACAGTCTGTGTTATACATGGAGACTCTATCTCGGAAACATACACGGTAGGCTGAAGAGATGACTCAGAGTTAAGAACCCTTGCCTTCTGGACAACCCAGGTTCAGTTCCTGGCATTGTGTGTTTGCACAAGCAAAAGTAACTACACTGGGTTGTTCACATCTTCTGTAGCTCCAGCTCTAGGGTATCCAGAGTCCTCTTCTGGCTTCCATAGGCATCCACATACACCTGGCATCTACACACACGGGTGTACAGGCATGTGCTTGTGCACACGTGCACACAGATCTTAAACATACAGATAAACATGTGCTACATGGTCACTGCTAGCAAGAAAAATAGCTTAGGTTAGGGATGAAGAGTGGTACCTGAACGGGAAAGATGTCTGCTCAACGTTTGAAAGGAAAGAGTGGAGGGGAGAGCAGCGGGGGCAGGTGGCGAGAAATCACACCGACACTGGCTGGTGTGCAGCATGGTGTGGTCAGGGGAGTGTGGAGGATGAGGCCAGGCGTGCAGAGCCTTCCATGTTGTCCTGAAGACTTGGAGAGCCTTTGGTTTTGCAGTGTGGGGGAATCCAGCCTAGGCCTCTGGATGCCGGGGATGTCCCCATCTAAGTCCCCAACTTTTGAGCTCCTGGGTACTGGGGATGCCGCTGAGCTAAGCCCCCAGGTCCTGAGTTCCTGGATGCTGGGGTTCCAACCTAGGACTGCTGGCTGCCCGGGATGCCGCCCAGTGCCTTCCCCAAGTCCGGAGACTTGGTTCTGTATTTGGAGATATTGGTTACTGTTTTAGATTTTATTTTCATTTTTATGTGTAAGAATGTGTGTATGTGCCTGGTACCCACAGAGACCAGATTAGGGTGTTTGGTGCCCTGGAACTGGAGTTGTGGATGGTTGTGAACCACCTTGTGGGTGCTGGGAACTGAACCCAGGTCTTCTACAAGAGCAACAAGTACTCTTGACCACTAAGCCATCTTTCCAGCTCCTCTCAGAAGATTTTACCTACATACATACATACATACACACACACACACACACACACACACACACACACTTTTTAAAGGGCTTTTTTCACTTGTATTTGTGGGTGTATGTATGCATGTGTGACGTTTCATGTATATGTGGAGGTTGGTGGAATTGGTTCTCTCTGTCCACCATATGGGTGCCAGATTTGGTATCAAGTGTCTTCACCTGCTGAATCACCTCGCTCCCTATGTATGTATGTATGTATGTATGTATGTATGTATGTATGTATGTATACATATATGTATACAAAATATATAAAATTTTATATATATATTGGAGACAAGTTTCTCTGTATAACACCCTGGCTGTCCTAGAACTTGCTCTATAGACCAGGCTGACCTTGAACTCACAGGTGCCTGCTTCTCCTCCCAAGTACTGGGATTAAAGGTGTGCACCACCACTGCGCCACCACCGTGCCACCACTGTCCAGCTGCCATTTATTTATATTTTTAAGAGCTGAAGAACAGGGAGGTAACGCGTCTGAATTTTGTCATTCCCGATCTTCCCAGGCACGCTGGTGATGCCCTTGCCCTCAGCACTCAGGCAGTGTGCAGTGGTGGACGATTCACACACACAGAAAATGCTGCTGTCACTAGGTTGTGTTTTCTAGGCTCAGATGGCCAGGTTACATCTCCTCTATAAACTGGAGCAGTGAAACGGCCTACAGACCGCTTTAAAGCATAGGAGATGTTAGCATCTGGGATACTTGGCACCCAGCTCCTGTCGAGAGTCTTTCCCAGTTTATTCCTTAGGGTCCTTAGTTGGGAGGTAAGGTGTGGGGTGGGGGCAGGGGCGCACTGGGAGGTGTCAGAGCAGGGTGGAAAGGCAGTGGGTTTTTCAGGCACAGGTTAAGTTGGGCAAGAGCCTAGATCATTTCAGCGGTTGGAGCTTTAGTGGGCAGTGTAGACAGTGTGGAGAACAGATCCACAGGCCTGAGTGGGTGGAGATCGCAGATGGGCAGGGACACCAGGGCTTCTGGACCCCATTACTGTTGTGGGTTGCTCACATCATGTGAAGGACAGTGACACTTGCCTCTTAGGAGCAAAGTGACCTTACCCAAGGGAGTTGGGGTGGTTTGGAAGTGGCCCTGCTTTGGGGGGACCCCCCCTAATATATTCTAGGCCTGTGGTCTTCCAAAGCCTCTACAGCAGTGGTTCACAACCTGCAGGTCGTGACCCTTGCATGGGTTGAACGACCCTTTACAGGGGTCTCCTTAGAGCATCAGAAATCAGATACTCACATTCTGATTCATGACAGTAGTGAAATTACGGTTCTGTGTAGCAGTGGAAACATTGCTAGGGCTGGGGTCAGTACAACATGAGGAACTGTGTTAAAGGGTCACGGCATTAGGAAGGCTGAGAACCGCTGGTCTAAGAGGGGCAGAGGGCAGATCTCAGAAGTAGGGCCCCCAGAGGGATGGAGCAGGACTTGAAGTCCCTAAACAGGCCAGAGGCGGCTTGCCCTTGGGAATGGGCCAGCAACCAACATGGGCTTACTCCCATTGGCAGCTGTGGCAGCTCAAAGAGGTGGCATTCAGGGACTCAGCTGGCGCTGCCGTTAGGAGGGGGTTGCCATGCCAGGGCGCAACTGGCCTTGCACTGGAGGCACCTCAGATACTGTGTTCTTATCCGGCTCCCGGAAAGTTCTCCTTCATCCTGGGGAATCCAGTGAAGCACCAAGGATCTGAGGTCACACAAGTCCTGTGCCTTGTCACCTGACCTGTCACCTTGAGGCCTGGCTGATGCCTGGCCCAAGGAGCAATCAAGTGTTCCTAGCAACAGGCTGGAGCCAATGGCCGTGGTACATCTTTAGGATTCAGGACCTGGGGACAAAGGCTGCATGGAGCAAGGCACTGTGAGGGTGCTTGTTGTGTGTCCGGGGACAGCTTGAGATGGGGAGCTGGCTGGACTGGCTGTTCTTTAGTGAGCTGGTAGTTGAGATGGGCAGGGAGCACCCAAAGGGGTGGGAAACTCCTGGAGCTGAACTCCTGTAGAGGCCGGTCAGGTCCGGTCCAGTCCGAGCCTGGGATCTGCTTTCCTTCCTTCCCCATCAGGCTGTTGTCCTTGCCTGCTGGACAGGGGCGAGGATGACCACTCAGGGACCAGCAGGGCCTGACAGCATTTCTCCTGCATGTCTGGGCTTTCCTGGCCAAACCCCCTGACCTCCTGGTCAGCTGCAGCCCAGATTTTGGGTGGGAGGCCGTATTCCCGGGTGTCCTTTACTCCCAGGGCGGTGGGAGTCTTCTGGAATCATCTGTATGTCACAGTCAGGAGAGGCCATTTTCCTCAGAGGAATCTTGTGTCTGAGGAGGTAGTGAGCAGGAGCTGAGGGGAACCTTGGCAATGGCCAGAGAAGTTGTGCACGCCTGAGTTCTTTTCCCTGGAGCAGGGCTTCTGGAATCTGCGTGAGTCGGGGCGGGGCCATGACTTGCTTCTGCCCTGTGACAGGTACAGGAGAACTCGCCGGCCCAGCAGGCAGGCCTGGAACCCTACTTCGACTTCATCATCACCATTGGGCACTCGAGGCTGGTGAGGGTCCCCGCTTCTCCCTATCCCCACGGGATGCCCAGCCTGCTTTGTGGTGGGTGGTCGAGGGCCAGAGGGACTTCTGGAGGTAGCCACCAGCCCTAAGAAGGCGGCCTTTCAAGGCATACAAGGCCTTTGGACATGGGCCTAAGAGGCCTTTTGCTTGCTTTGTTGTGCTTCCTGGCAGGCTTAGGGAATGAGGCTTGGTAGGACTTGGGGTGCCTGGAGCTGGGTAGTGACAGTCATGACCACAGTGGCTGCAGGCCCAATCCTAGCCCATGCAGCTGGACCCAGTATTGTTCGAGCATGTCCTCACACAGGCCCTCCACGCCCTGACCTGTGTGGAGGGGTGGGCAGCCTCAGACTGAGCCAGCCCCTCCTGGCCCATGCAGAACAAGGAGAACGACACACTGAAGGCCCTGCTGAAGGCCAATGTGGAGAAGCCGGTGAAGCTGGAGGTCTTCAACATGAAGACCATGAAGGTGCGCGAGGTGGAGGTGGTGCCCAGCAACATGTGGGGTGGCCAGGGCCTGCTGGGAGCCAGCGTGCGCTTCTGCAGCTTCCGCAGGGCCAGCGAGCACGTGTGGCATGTGCTGGTGAGTACCGGCAGGGCGTGGGACTGGGCAGGGTGGGGGCATGCAGAGGCCGGCTGGCCAGGGCCGGTGGGAGGGGCAGGGAGCAGAGGGCAGAGCAGAGCCCTGGGATATGGCTTTGCCCCAGTGTCCCTGTCCCCAGAGGACAGATGAACATTGCTTCTGTTAGCTGTGTGACCTTGGGCATTCCGGTTCCATTTTGTTGTGTTGGGACATGGTCTCACCGTGTAGCCCTCACTGGCCTGGAATGTATCGACTGGGCTGGCCACAAACTGCACAGACCCATCAATCAGCCTTTCTCGCCCGAGTGCCAGATTAAGTGTGCGCCGCCACCACACCTAGCACCTTTGGGCATTCTTAACTCTGTACCTTAGTTTCTTTCTTTTAAATTTTGTTTTATTATTTTGTGTATATGGGCGTTTTGTCTGCATGTATTATCTGTCGTCTATGCGCCACGTGTGTGCAGTGTCCCTGGAAGTCAGAAGAGGACCTTTGGTCCCCTGGGGTTGGAATTACCAATGGTTGTGAGCTGCCATGTGGGTCCTGGGAATCAAACTTGGGTCCCCTGCCAGAGCAGCTAGTACCCTTAACCTCTGAGCTGTCTGTGCAGCCCCACGCCATGGTTTCTTTTGAAGGGTGGGGCAGAATGAGCTGCCCCACATGGTAGTTTCTGTGACCTGTTGCTGTATAGCAGCCACATGAACCAACCTCAGTAACAGCAGCCCCAGATGTTAGCGTTCAGTGACAGACAAACACGCACACCTGGCACCTGTGTGCTTCGGTGGCACCCGAGTTCTCTGATGCTCAGTCTCCCGGGTTGGCAGAGGGAGTGCCCTGATGGAAGGTTTGCTGTTTGGGGTTCTAGCTGCCTCCCACGATTTATTTGGGGCATCTTTGCAGTCTGACTGCAAAGACAACTGTGTAGGAAATGGGCCGGTAAAGCAGCCCCCCGAGCACTCCTTAGGAGCAGTGGGGCCGCTTCTGGCTTGGGTGACATGTTCAGGGGTGCCTGGCTTTTCGTGTGGGTTTTGGAAGTGCACCTCTTCCTTTTGTGGTGTTAGAGCGTGCTTTTGTTATCTACGAAGCTCACGCTACCAAACCACAGCCTGGTTACAAAACAGCTCATAATTAGTGCTTTTTTTTTTTTTTTTTAAATCTATCTTATCTATCTATCTGTCTGTCTGTCTGTCTATCTATCTATCATCTATCTATCATCTATCTATCTATCATGTATATAACATTGTCTGTGTGTATGCCTGCAGGCCAGAAGAGGGCACCAGACCCCATTATAGATGGTTATGAGCCACCATGTGGTTGCTGGGAATTGAACTCAGGACCTTTGGAAGAGCAGGCAATGCTCTTAACCTCTGAGCCATCTCTCCAGTCCTCTAGTGCTTTGTTTTTATTCACAAATAGTTACATTTATTTTGTGTGGGTACAAGTGGGTACATGTGTGCCCTGGTACACGTGGAGGTCAGGACAACACTCCTTCCACCACGTGGGCTCCTGGGGGCAGAACTCAGGTCCAGTTTGACATTCTCTGCACTAAACTGGCTCGCTAGCCAATCCTGTATATATATGTATATATGTATATATATATATGGATGTATATGCACATGGATACGTACATGCTCATTTGTGAGTGCACGTGGAGACAAAAAGACAATCTTGGGTTCATCCCTGGGAATCTTGTTCACCTCCTTTGAGGCAGTGTCTCTTGCATTGGCCTGAGTTCAGCAGCTGGACCACACTCCTGGCCTGTGAATCCCTGGGCTCTGCCTGTCGCCACCTCCCTAGCCCTGGCGCAGACCACCTGGATGCTGGGGCTTGAACTCAGGTGAAGCCAGTGATTTACTGATGGCTCCGCTCCCCACCCCCTAATAGCTGTCCCGGGCCGCATGTGGCCATAGGCCATGGGCTGGACCCCCGAGCTCCAGTGGACCTCTCCTAGGAGGAAGGAAGGAGCCGCTTTCTTAGTCCTCATGTTTCCAGCCTCTGTCTGCAACACGGGCAACAAGGCAGCTGAGCTCAGGGCGCCAGGCTTTGTGGCACATACCTTTACCTGCTGTGGCAGCCCGGTGTCACGCTGGCACCTTTTCTCTCACGCAGTACCTTTTGAGATGGGTTCCTCCCTTCAAACCCCTGAGCTCATGCTTACACTCCACCACAAACCAGCTCCCTCGCCCCTGGCTTTCTTCTGTGGCTCGCTCAGCAGCCTTTTCCCAGGCCCTGGCCTGTGACTGGTATGGCAGTGGAGCCGCAGGTCAGATTTGGATTGCAGGCAGGTGCTGCCCTCTGCTGGCTAGACTGTAAACCTGGGGGAGGCAGAGAAGTGGGCCCTGTAAGAAGGAAGTCTCTCTTGAGGCTGTGCTTGGCAACAGAGGACAAGAGTTCTTCTTCCTAGAGAGACAGCCCCCTGCCTCTTCTCTCCGCTCAGCCGTGAGTCTTAGTTTTTCTTTCTTACCTCAGGATGTGGAGCCCTCTTCACCTGCTGCCCTGGCTGGCCTGTGTCCCTACACAGACTATGTGGTTGGCTCTGACCAGATTCTGCAGGAGGTAAGGAACCCGTGCCGTCTGTTTCCAGGCCCCCTGAAGGGTCGTGGACAGATGTGTTGTGCATAGGTGTCTCATTTGAGGCTTCCAGGCCAGCGCTGGGAGCAGCCCTCAGACACTGTGTCTCTCCTAGTCTGAAGACTTCTTTTCACTCATTGAGTCCCGTGAGGGGAAGCCCCTGAAGCTGATGGTGTATAATTCTGAGTCCGACTCCTGCCGGGAGGTGACTGTGACTCCCAATGCAGCCTGGGGTGGAGAGGGCAGGTACTTCCTGGGGTCACGGGGCTACAGGGCTAGATGGGTGGGCTGGCCCAGTGGGCTTGGGCTTCTTGCATCCCTTGGAGGAGACGGAACTGTACCCCAGAGTCCTGAGGTTCATCCCTGCCCAGGAGTGTCCTTGCTCAGTCATGGTTGTGGGTGGGGGTGGTATAGGTAGGGAGGGCTGTGTCGTGGACAACCCTGATTGAATGTCTCTGGCCTTCCGTAGTCTGGGGTGTGGTATCGGTTATGGGTATCTACACCGAATCCCAACACAGCCCTCCGGCCACTACAAGAAGCCAGGCGGGACCTCCCCGTCTGGTACTCCAGCAGCTAACACTCCACAACCTAGTGACGTGCCTCTTGGTGCCCCGCCACCGTGGCCCATCCTTCAAGATTCTTCCAGCCCAGAGTTGGGTTCCAGGCACAGTGACTACACGGAGGTTTGTGGGGAGACCTGTCATGGTAGGGATGGGAGGAATTTCTGGGGAAGCCTCCCTATGGGCCTGTGAGCTTCTTGTGCCTGGAGGAGGCCCATCTGCCCCGGTATGCAGTAGAAGCAGAGAGGCTCTGCTTGGGTTCAGGGAAACACGCTTCTGACTCAATTGCGCTGGGAGTAGAGATGAGGCACTGGTGCTCATTTTGTGAGTGGGAAATTGAGACCCTGAAATGGACAGAACCTTGTGCTGCAGTGAGGGAGGGACGGTCGGGCCAGTGGTGGACACGTTAGGATGCATGGTCCCCATGTGTACCTGGATTCAAGTGAGGCTCAGGGAGTATTCCCAGGTATTTGTGGATTACCCCCCCCTCCCAGAGTGTCAGAACCCTTTCTCAATGTGTCTGTTGCAGGGAGTATCTGGCCTGACCCCACCACTCATAGAAACCAAGGGTGATAACTATCTATAGTGCCGGGTGGGCCGCAGTCAGGCTGGGCACCTGCTTCTATACTGAATCTTTATTGGTACTGTCTTGACTCCCACTTTCTTCCTTCCTGGCATCTCTAGGCCCTGACACAGGTCCCCAGTGGCTTCACGGAAGAGCAGCTCCTTAGTCCTGGGAGTCCTAGCCATGGTGCTGCTGACTTTGGGGGATGCCCACGTTCCATGGAGATCCCTCTTCAGCCTCCACCTCCAGTGCAGCGGGTCATGGACCCAGGTATGGGACAGGCTCCAGGGGAGACCTGAGGCAGCTAGAGCCCTGGTGCTGAAGTGGGCTGCAGGCTCAGGGTTACACTCGTGTAGCAATGCCCCGGCTTTCCTCAGAACCTGCTAACCTGTGTTGTCCAGTCAAGGGCAGATGGACAGAAGCAGAGAAGGGTCTGGGCCCATTGCCATGGTCTACCCCATGATGTTCAACTCTTTTTGTCCCTCAGGGACAGCCTCCATAGCGTTTGGTGGAGGGTATTGGTAGGGCCAAAGGCAAGTTAGGAACATGGCAGGGGGAGACAGGCTCCCAGATTTCCAATAGTTGGGGTTTTATGTGAGCAGAGAACTGAGCTGCTCTCCTCCCCAGGCTTCCTGGATGTGTCAGGGATGTCTCTCCTGGACAGCAGCAATACCAGTGTGTGCCCCAGCCTGTCATCCTCCACAGTGCTGACCTCTACAGCTCTCTCAGCCTCGGGACCAGAGGACATGGGTTCCAGTAGCAGTTCGCATGAGCGGGGTGGTGAGTGACCTTCAGTGACGCCCCGAGAAACCCTGGGTTTGGGGAGGGCTGCCCTGAGATTCGAAGGTAGGTTAGGGGTTCACATGCTGTCTAACCTCCACCACAGCCTGACTGCAAGGGAGTGACCACTGAGCTTGGGTCTCCTTGGCCCTACTCTGTTTCAGGGGAAGCCACGTGGTCAGGTTCCGAGTTTGAGATCTCCTTCCCGGACAGTCCCGGTGCCCAGACCCAGGACCACCTGCCCCAGCTGACTCTCCCTGACGGACTCATCTCTGCATCCTCACCGGATGGGCTGTCTGCAGAGCTGCTGGAGGCACAGACTGAGGAGCCAGCAGACACAGAGACTGAGGAGGTCGCCCCAGAACCGCAGCCTGGGCTGTGAGAAGGGTCCGTGACCTTTGGTGTTGCTTAGCTTGTCTGTGTAGCTCCCAGAGGCATGGGCTTTGCCGCGGTCTCCTAGGGTCCCACCTTTACCCCAGTACATGGTCCTGGACTGAAGGGGCAGGGAAGCAGGGAGCAACAGCATTGAAGCCTCATGGGTAAGGAGAGGCAGCAGGGCCCGATCTTGAATGAGTGTGAAGACGAGGGACGAGAGGCTGTGTCTTCCAACAGCCCTGCCCTGTACTGAGGTGGGATTCCAAGTCCCAGGGGCCTCCCTTCCCATTCTAATCCTTATGCTGGAGGAGAGAGGTGTATACTTGGCCACTTTCTTCTCAAGTTGGAAAAGGCCCTTCTCAGGGATCTACCTGTGCTAGTGACACCTTCCCCTCCCCACAGGAGGGCACACAGTCTAGCTGTGGTGTCCCGTGACCCCTCCTACCAGGTCCCACATACAGACAACTGCCTGAATGCAGAAGGTATTCAGCCAGGTCTGATGGCTCATCGAAACCCCTCTACCTCTTTGCTAGAGACCAGGTGAGAGTGGGTAGAGGCCTTCTGTGTGTCCTTAGTATGAGGGAAACTCCCGAAAACTCTAGGTGCCTTGAGTTTAGAGGCCAAGGCTAGGGGAGGTTGTGGGCTCTGCTGGCTTTCTACAGGTGGTGCCAGGCATGTCCTCTGCAGCTGCAGTCTCCTGCATCATCACTGTAAGCGGCCTTTGGTCGTTTCCCATCTGTGTCCACAGACCGCATGTAACTCTATGTACAGGGCACTCACTGTGCTCAGAAGCACCGGCCCAGGTCCCAGATGGGCACTAGGAATACATTTA
The DNA here is from genome assembly GCF_014885135.2 of Alexandromys fortis. NCBI lineage: Eukaryota > Metazoa > Chordata > Mammalia > Rodentia > Cricetidae > Alexandromys > Alexandromys fortis. The sequence continues at coordinate 4,066,281 of NW_026067921.1, forward strand.
ATGAGGGAGGCATCCCAGGGCCTCTTGGTGAGTGCCAGGAATGTGGGCACACAACAGGGCCTCCACCACAGGGCTGCTCTGGGGCCAGCTCACTTTAGCTCTGTAGCTAGGCACTCTGACCCCTGGTAGCCCTAACTGGAAGGTTCTGTTCCTGGAGAGACCCCCATGAGCAGGTTAGGACGGATGCTGAGGGTGTTTTCTTTCCCCGTAGTCTGCTGTGCAGGAAAACAACAAGTGGAAAATAAACGTGTAAGACACCGAAGTGTTTTAACTAAAGCTTTATTCTATACAACCCGAAATACAGACTGACCCTTCCGGCATTGCAGACTGTCCAATTTTCTGGAAACTTATTACTTATTTTGACTAGAGGGGAAAAGAAAGTACAACCATGCTGGGAGGTAAAATCCACCACAGGGGCACAGCTGCCCACCACTCAGTGCTGGGCCATAACCAGTAGAACCCTTAGTGCAGAGGCCCTTCCTGCAAACAGTGCTGAGGGCCAGCACCCCACCCCATCCCTTGCTTTAGTTCATGACCATCACTAAAAACACGCACCCCGAGTGCACTGTTGTGTCTAACACAGACAAAAAGGACTTCAGTAAAAAAGCTGTCAGTTGCTCTGAGGGAGAACATTTTAATGCCTGGGAAATGTCTTTGCTCACTTGAAGGTGTGGAGGCCATGGCATGTCTGTGCTCCACAGTTAGCAGTAAGGGGACCCTGTTCTGCAGTTGTGCGGATCGATGCCTCAATTTGTAAGGAACGGACCTGGACCCATCAGCTGCCCCCAGCAGAACCGGTGAAGATGTAGAAAAGCCAGCCCTCCCCAGTCCCTGCTCCTGTGGGGGACAGGCCACGTGGATAGGAGGCCACTGGACTGGAATAAACTGCCCCTGAAGGCACTTGTGCTTCTGGCTTTGTTCAAGGCTGTCTTCTGGAGTAGGGAGGGTGGGACCATCGATTTGTCTAAATGAGAATGGCCTTGGGAAGAATCCAGAGTTGAAGTATTTATCCCCAATAAGTTAATACTCTGTACAAGATCCAGTGAGTCTACGAAAGCTTTTGATTGTTAGAAAGACAGAGGAAAGATCTGGACGCAGGTATAACAAAAGCCAGCGTATAAAACTGGAAAAACAAACATGGACCACGATATAAATATCAAACCAACTCACTGTGAGATCTCTTTACTCTAATAACAAACTCTAGGTAGCATTCAAAGGAAACGGAAACTTCAGCATGGCCTTAGTTTTGACAGCGTCATGCTGCTCACCCAGGGCAGGAAGCTGTGGCTCCCGCTGGCTCTGCCTGTGAGGAAGACTGGGCGCTGGAGGAGAAAGAGTGGCCACAGCTGCTGTGCTGCCAGGTGACTACGGGGCAGTACTTCACTACACAGGCTGCTGCCTGCAAGTCCGAGTACTGTGCCCTAGCCTTGGAGTGGCAGGTCTTCCTACAGAGCAGAGCTGAGATTCGGTATTTCATGGCCATCTCTCCTGAAATGGGCTGGCTCTTGAACTGTGCAGCAGTGACAGTTCCCATTAGAAATAACTCTTACATGATGATGAAAACAACTTTTGTTCTCTGTAATGACAAATTTGGAAAAAGCCTTCATAGGTACTGCATGAGTGGAATGTACTTAGAAAAGCTGCAGAACTCGTGGGTTTGAAACTGAAACGCGCTGACAGATGGCCCCGCTGATGTTCTCTACCAAGTGCTAAGAGACAAAGGTGGGTCCTTCCAAGGAGTCAGCCAAGTCTGCACTGGCCTGTTGCAGGTTCTCTGTACATCTCGAAGGACAGTGCCTGGGGCTCGTCTGTCCTTGCACTGATCCCTGGGGACACCTTAACCTATGCATGGAGCCTGCTTCTATATTACATCTCGATTAGTCACGTCATCAAATCGGCCGGCGGAGTTCCTGCTCCCAGTAGGGCTTGGCGGGCTTCCTAGGACTACTAGGGGCCACAGAGGAAGGTTGATGAATAACCCAGGAGCACGGCCCACTCTTCACGTGGACTTCTGACGGTAATGGAGCGTGAGGTCTCCACCACTCTTCCATATGAAGTGCTTTACTGTTCGAAGGTCCATATTTGGGTCCAAAACCTGAATAGCCAAAGTGCATTGAAAACATTAAGGTCACTAACAGCTAAAGGCATCCTTAACCAGGGGCTCTGCCAGGTGGCCCAGTGTGCTCCCCACTGCCCTGTCTCTACTTCCATCCATGGAATCCGAAGTTGTGCTTCTGCTGCTCCACCAGCAGCACCGGCTCAGCCCTGCCTGAGGACACACTGTGCGTCTTGCTTGTAATTCCATCTTTTCTCCACCCACCTCCATTCCAAACTCTTTAACAGGACAGATGCCACCCTGCAAATCAAGATGCCACTGCCTCTGTTAACCAGGCACATTACAGATGTGGGCATCTGTAAAGCTGTGTCCTCTTCCTGTGCATCTATTTCCTTAAGGTGTGCTGAAGAACTTTTCCGGGAGACATGGCGGGGAGCGAGAGGCTCTTCAGAGCCCCGGGAGGTCAACGGCTTAAGAATCTAAGCCCGCGGTATTGGACTTTGTGGTTATCTCTGCAGGGAGACGACGAAGCTATGCTCCTCAGGTCCACTCACCTGGTCCTGGCACAGAAGTTCAATTTTCTCCTCTGCCAACACAGCAATATCCTCTTCCTTCTCCTGCTCTGGCTTTTCGTTATTAGAAGAGCTGGTGGTCTGAGACTCGTTGTCCAGGTTGATGATCTTCTCATAGACATGCTCCATCACCTTCCGGACCTGCAGCATGTCACTGGCAGAGAGTCTGTCTCTAGAAAAGACAATGACATGTTTTGACATCATGAAAACTTCTATTATTTTTCATTGTGTCAGCAACTCAAGTCACACAGACATCTAAAATCAATATATGTATTTAGTCATGGTCTTGATCCATTTGAGAGCTGTCAGAGTTCCTATGGTGCCCTCTAGGGCTCATGCACACACAATGGCTACCTGCATTTTACTCCAAGTACTGCCTGAAGCGAGGGCAGCCCTGGGTAGACCCACCGATTACCCAGGGCTCAGTGTTACTTCCCACTGCTGTGCCTTCAACTAGAAGCAAACAATAAACACCCCAGGCTAGACACTAAGCCACAGCCTGCTCCAGACCATAAACCCAGCAGCTGGCTTGTCATAAATTACACAACCAGAAGCCCTTTTTACTAAGCCCTTATCTCTGGTATGAGTCAATCATCAAACCTCTCAGCAAGGTTTAAACTCTTCAAGGAGCCTGAGGTTCAGTCATTAAGTCTACTTGAGAAGTGATGTCTGCACCTTGTGATCCAGTGTGTGCACGTGTGCATGCAGGCAGAGGTACAGATGGGACAGAACATTTAGCCACATGGTGGTCACTCCTCAAGTGTCTTGATTGGCCAGTGGGAACTGGTTCCTCTGTGTGAGCTCACGAATCTGGTGACAGTTCAGCAGTCCTGCTGGTTGTACTTGCTAGCACATACATGCTCATGGTTCACACTTCCTTGCTAGATTTCAACCTCTATGACGTTAGCCTCTCTTGGAGCCACATCTACCTATCAGGAATTTCTGGTGGTATGTCATGGCACGCTCTGCGATCTGGCATACAATCATGTCTTCCTCCTCCACCCCGAGCGGGAACATGCACCCCCATACCCATTTTTGGTATCTTGAGGCTGTTTCTGCTTGGGAATTGTGTCTTTGGCAGTCCACCCATCTGCACGTGTTCTGGTGATTCCTTCTAGAAACCTCCTGGAAAGCTCTGCTCAGAAGCTGGTTATTTTCCCATTCTCTTTCCTCCCTAAGTATCTGTAAAAGCAGCCACTACACACAGGTTTGTCCTTTAGAGACAGTCTCCCATGGCCTTGAACTGATCCTCCTCTGCCCACCTCCTAAGAGCTGGGATTACAGGTATGTGCCGCCACATACAGATTCCTTGGTCTCGGCTGGGCTGGAGCTTACTATATTGCCTCGGCTGGCCTCCTGCCTCTGCCTCCAAGTGCTGAGACTACAAAGGCACGAATCAGCAATTATGGGCTAATCTAAATTTTGGCAGGAGACTAGCTCCACAATAACCAGCCTCCGACCTAGCACCTGTCTCCCTGGTTACGAAGCAACCATAAGGACAGAGGCATCTGCAGTGACTGGATAAGGAAGCAATAGTTACTTACTTTTTTAAAGTTTTTGCTCCTGAAGATGCATGAGGTTGGAGGTAGAAAGGAATTTTGTTGAATTTGGGCATATTTTTCTGAAATATTAAAAGTTGAAGAGGTATAATACTTTCTATTAGCTGATAAAACTAAAATGCTGTCAATATGAAAACAAGATTTACAAGTAGCTATTTTTTACAATGACTTAATGTAATCTATAGTAAGTTATCAACTAAATGTGCCTTAAGAGAAAAATTTATCACCAAGTATGTTTAGTTTATAGTAAAAATAGATTAAGACAAATTATATGCAGTATTTGTGCCAAAAATAGGTTTTGTGGCATGGAATTTTAAAGCTGTATAAATCGAAACATTGGGGCTGATGACTAAAAGTCCAACCAGAAGCTTAAGCATCCTGAGAGAGCCCGAGAGCCTTCACTTGCTGCATGGGTGGCCGTCACCAGTGGGGGCTCTCCGGCTATCCCCCTGACAGACAGAGGTCTACCATGAAGAAAATACCCATTCTCAAATGATGGCTGACATCATCTGGTCATCCTTCTCAGGGCATAAGCCATGCCACAGGGTCAGTAATAGTTCTACATCCAAAGGAAGCAGTAGTTTATGGGAAGCTTGGACAGAGAAGGCCACAGGTGTAACATTGGCTTTAAGTTCTTAGGGTTGTATATCTGGGGTAGAAAGCAAATTTTTGAAAGCTTTAAGAGATTAAATCCCTTTTCATATGGCTTTAGGAATATACAAAATAGTCAAGAGGATGTAAGAACGTCTAGAAACAGACTGAACAATGTCTACAGGAATTTAGTGCATGAACTGACACAGCTTCCAGATTAGCAGAGACGAGAGACTTCACAGGCTGCACCAGCACAGGTAGAGCCTTACTTTACACCAAACACAAGAATAAATAACATAGGTACAGAGCCTAAGAAAGGAGGCTCTCCCACACCTATCCTGGATTAGGAAATACCTAACAAAACATGGAAGAACCCAGAGTCATAACTTAATGTGATTACACAAAAACTAGGTTTCCACCTGGGAAGGAACCTTGAACAAAGTAAAAGTTTAATGAAGGCACAGAGGAGTCAGGTTAATATGCAACGGAAGATCACCTACAAGTCAGTCAGAGAATGACCCCATTAGAGGGACGGCAGAGAACACAAACAGGCAGGAGATGGGGAGATGCAAATGGCCAATATGAAAGACTCTTAACCTCACCATGAATAAAGGGAAATGCCACATCAAAGTCATCAGACAGTATTCGCCTATCGTACAGCAAAGCTAAAGTGTCCAGTGTTGTGTGGCTGTGGGAACTGGACATTCGCACACTTGGCTCAGAAGTAAATTGCCTTTGTGAAGGGCAATTTGGCATTATCTATCAGAGTTTAAAATGTGCATACCCTTTGATCCAGCAATTCCACTTCTAGGAATCTATCCTAAAAAGCACACAAAGATACATGTACAAGGACATTCACTGCAGCACTGTTTGCAACAGAAAACACTGGAAACAACCCAAGTCCACTAATAAGGGGCTGATCAAATACAGAATGCTGCATTTACACAACAGAATAGGGTGCTGTCACTGAAAGGGAACAGTCCATTGAGTACAGGCATGAACAGATGTCCAAGACACACTTTTAGTAGAAAAAGTTGTACAACACTGTAAGAGATCTTGTGCAAAATAAAATGAGCTATACACTTGCACATGCACACATAATATATGCTCATGTAGGTGAAGAAAGGAGCCAAGGCCGTGTCAGCCTCCTAGTAGGTGCTGGCTCTGAGAGGAGGGTGAGTGGCAAGAGGCACCTCACCCCAAACACCAATCTTATAGAATAAGCATATATTATCATAACTGAATCCTGACAAATAAAAATCGATATGTAAACCATTATCAGATGCATCTACAACTTGAGAACTTCAGAAAAGCAGAGGGACTCCACTTGACAGGTGACTTTTGCTACAGTTTAAGACTGTGCTGTCTACAACAGTCCTTAATGTCACAATCTGGGAAAAGTCAGAGGGCGAAGTGGGGGTGGGGGACACTTACATCCACAGTGATGTCAATTACCCATTGTGGTACTGTCTCATTGAGAAGCATCGCCTCAGTCTCGCCCCCGGAATCCCGGCAGAGCAGCCTAGACACAATCCATCAGGTAGTCAGTGTCATGACAAGGGGACATCAGAGGAGGAACCCTCACAGTGCTCACTGAGGACAGCAGAGGTGGCAGTAGATAGAGCAGGGAGACTTGGGTCACCATAGGGCCTAGCCGGTGCCATGGTGCATGACACGGACTTCGCCTGCACTGAGGGCTCTGGTTACTACACTTGGGCAGGACAGACATCTTCCACACTTCTGACAACTATGCGACACTAGTGAGTTGCCCAGCTCCCCACAGCTGTGCTGGATGTGAGCCACATCAGCTTTTCCTTTCCTGGGGGGTTCAGAGAGGATTTCCCCGGCAGCCCAGGCTGAGTCAGTGCAGTTAACGGTTCCCAGGGGCAGCCCAGCCTGTCTTGTCTGGTCCAGTCCCCTGTAGGCAGGCATCTGAGGGGAAGGGGCTGTGACACTTGCCTTGGCCCTTCTGTCGCATCACTCACTGCACCAAGCATTTAACTATCTCAAGCAGACGGAAAAGCCAACTCCAGACATTCTTACAAGTTAGTGACACACTGCTCACGCCTGAGCCAGCACTTCCTACCAAAAGGGTTGGACTATCAAGCAAGGTCTTTCTCAGGCAGGCCTCTGGTCCTTCTCATCCATACCTGAACAGTGTGCGACCTCCAGCTTCGCCAAAGATCACAGGGGTGTGGGGGGGCACTTGGAAATATCCATTTCCCTTCTGGACTCTGCTTTCTTGCTCCCCGCTCACTAGGAAAGACAGGCAGGCTGTTAGTGCTGAGACCACAGCTTCTGAACACTCATTACAACAGGCTGTAAACACGGCTCAGTGGTTAACAACACTGACTGCTCTTCCAGAGGACCCAGGTTAAGTACCAGCACCCACAACCATCTGTAACTCCAGTTCTAGGGGACCCAATAGCCCTTCTGTCCTCCATGGGCACTGCACACAGTGCTGCACATTACACTAGCAGGAAAACACTGATACATTTCAAATTAAAAGCCAAAAAATTAAAAGTTAAAAATCTTGTTACTTAGAGTTAGAAAAATTGGTGGAGGAAGCTGGAAAAATGGCTCACAGATAAGACTGCTCTTCCAGAGGACTGGAGTTCAATTCCCAGCACCCTGCAGCTCCAGGGGATATGATGCCTTTGTGTGGCCTTCACATACATTCTCACGTATGGCATACACATATAAAAGTTTTTAAAAATTAAAAATTAAAAAATAAAAGTAATAAAGGTAAAAAACATTAAATTCCTGAAAATAAGAATTTGGTATTTTATATTGACTGTATTTTAGAGGATCTGATCAGAAGTCAGCATGCTACCAACTGTAAATAGAGTCCCTTTGGAGGGTTTTAATACAAGAGAAATGCAGCTGACCCACTGCCTGCCCTGCATGCATGTGCCCTGCCAGCCTCCAGCCCCCTGTAAACCGGAGCACAGTGGCACCACCTGCCATCCCAGCACTTGGGAGCTATAGGTGGGAGGAGCTATGGCAACTGTGAGCTAGTCTGGACTACAAGAATCCTGTCCAAAAAAAGGAAAGAAAAAAAAAAAAAGGGAAGGGAAATATTATTTATAAATAGTTGTCTTGCCAGGCAGTGGTGGTGTCCACCTTTAATCCCAGGACTTGGGAGGCACAGGTATCTCTGGGAGTTCGAGGCCAGCCTGGTCTACAGCATGAGTTCCAGACAGCTAAAGCTACACAGAAAAACCCTGTCTTGAAAAAAAACCAAACCAAACCAAACCAAATCAAAACTAACAACATACCAGGAATCTTAACTGCCCCCGCACAGAAGGAGCTGGTCATGTTTCTGTTTTATTTTTGCAAGGATTAAAGGTGTGCACCCCACCACCACACAGCATGTTTCTGTTCTGAATATCAAACATGGGGTTTCTTTCACCTGTGAGAGCTACACCCCACAGTGGTCTCATCTCTGTAAGCTGTCTCAGTCCACTTGACATTCACTCTGGTGCAGAAAGGAGACAATGAACTGGGCACACCACAGATACACGTCACACTTTAGCACACTGTGTTAAGTACCCTTTGACCCCAAGCTATTCTTGCTTTTGTGAACATACACACTAACCGTGGTTGACTTCATTTTCTTCTTCGTCCATGGGAGTCACATGTGTTCTCGGCCAGTACTCCAGAAGCGCCTGTAGTAGGAGTCCTCCTAAGTTCACTGCAAGTCAACAGGAGAAACAGGAGAGAGTGTGTCACCTCCAAGCTCAGACAAGGAAGAGCGATGTTCGGATGTTATATCTGATGCTGGAGAAGCCAACTACAGGCAGGGCAGGCTAGGAGCAGGGCAGCTGGAGACACCCAAAGGGAGAGCAGGTTCTCGGGAGAGGGGGCGGCATTGAGTGCCTACAGCATTCCACACAAATCTGGTGGCTTTTACAGCGGCACTGTCTTTTCTTTGTGAGTTCAGCCTGGCCTTCGATTTCTCATCTTCTTTCTTCCTACCCCCAAGTCCAGGGATGATTGGGAGTTGCTTTCATGCTGGGGTGCGGATGCAGGGCTCAGTCAGACCTCCACTCTAAGATGCTGATGCAGGGGAACGGCTCTGCTCTTCACGAGTCACACAGGGTCCTACACGGTAGTTAAGGCTGCCCTGGAGCTCACACTATTCTCCTGCCTTAGCCTCCTGAGTGCTGGGATCACAGGCAATGAGTCACTATGCCTGGCTTAGCTATTCCTTAAAAACTAAATAACATGATGTTATTTACGGAGATACTCTCCTGACACCGGCAATACTTTATCTGTACATATGTGCTGGTTTCTATACACCAAATTCTTACAAGAATGCTGAGGAAGGGGCGGGAGAGATGGCTCAGAGGTTAAGAGCACTGATTGTTCTTCCACGGTCCTGAGTTCAATTCCCAGCAACCACATGGTGGCTCACAACCATCTGTAATGAAATCTGGTGCCCTCTTCTGGCCTGCAGGCATACATGCAGACAGAACACTGTATACAAAATAAGTAAATAAATCTTTTTTTTTTTTAAAAAAAAAAAGAATGCTGAGGAAGATACAATAATTGTCCTATATGCTGGGCAGTGATGGAGCACACTTTTAGTCCCAGCACTCAGGAGGCAGAAGCAGTTTAATCTCTAAAGTTAAGGCAGCCTGGTCTAAAGAATGAGTTCTAGGACAGCCAGGGCTATACAGAGAAACCTTGTCTCAATCGAACAAAAAAACAAACAAAAAACCCCACACCAAACCACAACAAAAAAAGGGGGACACTACAGAGATGCCTAGCTCCACCTAAACACTTAACTCACATTTTGGGTCTGAGCCGTCGGGACTGCTGAAGCCAGCGTCTTTTGCAGAAACCCAGGCAGCAAAGCAGTCACTTTCATCCAGAGTAATCGTCAGCATCTGCCAGAGACAACGACATCAGTGTGCGCCCTCCCTTCTGCAGCACCTGAACCTGCAGCATCTGCACACTAGACTAAGGCATCAAGCCATGCTTCCATGGGAATCAATGCCGCTATGGCTCACGTTACTCAAATGTCAGAGGCTTCAACAACAGTTTATTAACATGGGGGGAAAAGGAATTGCACATTACTTAAAAACATCAAACTCCATCAGAATAGTTAGGGTGTGCTAGGGATCTGCAGCTATCCAAAATTACACAAATACTGATTGCTAACTCACCCCTGTTTTCAGATCTACTGAGAACCAATTTGGAACATACACCATTTTAAATCTTTTCTTAATTTCGTCTTCGAAGTCCACTTTGCCCAAATCTTCCACTTTGCACGCCTGCACAAGGAAGCACAAGGGTCAGGATGGAGCAATGGACCCACTGACACTTCACACTTCCAGATTTTACACTTGTTTAAATAATTCTAAAGTATACTTTAAAAGAAGAACAGAGCTAATGGGCAGTGTGGTGCACACCTTTAATCCAGCACTCGGGAGGCAGGGCAGGTGGATCTCTGTGAGTTGGAGGCCAGCCTGGTCTACAGGCCCCTAAGCTACACAGAGAAGCCCTGTCTTGAACTCCTCCCTCCCCATAGGAGCCGATTTCTTTTATTCTAAGGTCTTTAAATAACCTGTTAGTAAAAATTTAAACTACTGAGCTGGAAGAGATGGCTCAGTGGTTAAGAGTACTTGTTGGTCTTGAGAAGAACATGGTTCAGTTGCCAGCACCCACCTGGCTCACAATCATCCAATTACTCCAGGTCCAGGGAATCTAGTGCCCCCTCTGATCTCCCTGGGTACCAGGCACACACGGTACTCAGACATGCATGCAAGCAAACACTCATACACATTAAATTTTTTAAAAATTTTTTGAAAAGGAAAACAATCTTTTCTAGGGGGTGGGGCTGTAACTTATTTCTGCTAATACTAAACTGCCTTCACATTCGCCCAGTGCCGCAGTCGGCTCCTCACGGGCAGGCAGACATGGACTCTCCCACATCCCACTGCTCCCTCCCAATGACCTAGGGAGAGTTCACACCACGGCAATGTACTCAAGCCCCCGGAACGTCAATTTCCCAGAAGTCTGTCATTTACTGCACTGCACACACACTCCTTGATGCAGGCCAGCACCCCACCCCCAGACCATCTCCTTTCCTCTCTGGAAACCCAAGTCCTGGCTCCACTCAGATGCAGTCATCACAGGCTCTTGCCTTCATCTGAGCTACAACAATGCCCACATGGAGAACACACAGGATACATTGCCCGTCATACCTCCACCACATAAAGTCTGCAGCACAACAGACCATCCCTGCTATCTGGAAGAGCACGTGAGTGCACAGGCAAGCGTGGACAGAAAACCTTATGTCTTTCTCCCAGCGCAAGAAAAAGGTGCCCTTGTGGGTGTGTTCTAGCCCTTCCTTCCTGGGAACCTGTAGAGCTTTTGTTGTTGTTTTCCCCTCCATGTCAAGGTTTTTCTGTGTAGTCCTGGCTGTCCTGGAACTCACTCTGTAGACCATGCTGGCCTGAAACTCAGAGCTCTGCCTGCTCCTACCTCCTGAGTGCTGGGATTGCTGTGTTGTTCTATCTAGTACCCTGAGGACTGCGTGCTGTCTGCCCACGACAGCTCACACCATTCTGTCCCGAGAACTGGGCTGTCATCTTCTCCCTCTACCACTCCACCCACAGCAGACCTGAGGACACATCCTCATAACCTTTCTCCTTCACACTCTCCACTTTCTTTCTTCCCATCCTCTTTCCCACCCATTTCGTTGCAGCAGAATGGTGCCTGGGCGCTGAGCTCTGTGTTGCAGGGTTCTGAAATATGCACTTGACATCACTAGGAAATGGGTAAAAGCCATTTTGGGGATAAAGTCCAGCAAATGATGTGACTGGCCACTGGCTACAGACTAGAACACAGCTCTGCCGATTCTGCATGTCCCCAGGCTTCCTTGTCTTCTTTACCCCCTTAGGTTTAGGATACCAGATCATGTGACTTCAAACCTTTCAAGGTTCATTATCTGGACATGGGAAGCTGTTCACACTACCTCAGAGCTCCACCCAAGCAGAACTAGATCTCATTCGGACAGTAGGTTTCTGCTGAGAGCAGCTAACCAGACCAAGAGTGGGCAACTGAGGCCACACACAGAAAACCAGTAGCTTAACTTTACAGAGATGCTGTTCTGACAAGACTCTCGGGTGCCGTGGAAATAGTCAGTGCAGGGCAGCATGACCTAAGGTTGCACCGGGGTGAGGTTAGGTAACCAGGGAAGAATCGAGCAGTTTTGCCGATGAGTGATTGAGGCTTCTCTGGATCTGCTCAGTTACATGGGGCCCCTTGTGAAAGAAAGGGCAGGACAGAACCCCCATCCCTACAGTCAATGAATTATGCAGCCTGAAATGCCAATAGCACAAAGGACAAGAACTCTGGTGGACTCTTTTAAAGTAAGGCAGCTTTTTTTTTTTTTTTTTTAAAACAATTCATAATATAGCAACCAGGGAAATGGTTTAGGTGCTTAAAAATGTAAACTACCACATCATGCTATATCTAAAGTATCCACCCCAAATAAATCTTGATTGTCATGTACAAATAAGGAAAACTAGGGGGAATGCATGGTCCCATAACCACCAATCTCAAAGACGCTTACCTTCAACACGTCCCAATATGCCACGTTGTTATTTGTATCTTTGGTTAATATATGTCTCTTATCATTAAGGATGTGACATTGAATGATACTAGCGCCACCTAAAGAAAGAAAAAAGAACAATTGGTGAAAGAAAAAAACAATGCCTTTCTACTCATCCTTAGAATGTATGTAGAAGGTACACATGTATGTGGCCAGGTGCCAACTCTGGAGCTGGTTCTCCTCTTCCACCTTTACATGGGCTCTGAGGAAAGAATTCAAGCTGTCAGGCATGAGCAGCAAGTACTGGTCAGCGTGCCAGCCTGGCATATGCTCTCGCTTCTCTCCGTGGTCTCCTTCAGTCCTTCTGACCAGTTTCTACCCATTCTTATCTAGCGGGAAGAGATGTAGGAGGCTAACCCTGGAGCTAACATTAGATTTTTTTTTCTCAGCTAGCCAAAGCATAGAATTTGAGGCTCACATCTGACAGTCTGGTGTGTGCCGTGCTGAAAGACAAGATGAGAGGTATTTTACACGGCTACTGTACTATAGGGTAAGAGACGAACTTGAGAATGGTGCCAAAATACACATGGCATGAAGCTCTTGGGTATACTGAACACAAAACTTGTCACGCCCTGTTTGCAGCAATCAGAACTGAAGATGCTGCGGCAAACACAAGCAGAACACCACAGCTGTCACACAGATCAAACACACAAAGCCATCACTGAGTCTGGGAAGGTGGCAGAGGGAGGCCAGATCTCCTCAGTGCACATGCAAGTACTGAAGCCCCACAGAAACCCCTGATCTGCACTATTCTAGACATCACTCAAAAAAAAAAAAAAAAAAAAAAAAATCACAACCACACCCCTGTGCACATGGGTGGCACTTATGGGACCAGGAGGTGACTAAAGAAATCTTGCATGGGAATGTGCTGAGGTAGTGTCCAGCGAGGAGAGATGACCTGGGAACGGATAGGATGAAGATACATGGTACACATATATGAAACTGTCAAAGAATAAATCAAAAATATCCTTAACCTCCACCCCCCCCCCCCATTTCTCATCCTAAGCACACGTCTCCAGCAGCACTGCAGTCACAGAAGTGCGGTGCCTTTATTTCCACCTCTCTTGACTCTACCTCATCACAAGTGTGTGCTGCTGTGGTCTTCTTACCTTTAATAACCTGGTCGGGCTGTGTGCAGAGGGGGGTTATAGGATTTGTACAGTCGTTGTCATAATCACCAGAGGCTCGGAAATTATGAATTCCCTTCAGTGTCTAAAGGAACAAAATTATCAAGTCATCATTTTATGCTCTCCAGTTTGTCACTCTGAGTCAGCGAGGAGACTGAGAGCCACAGAAGCAGCAAGCGCTCAGGGGTCACACTGATCAGAGCACACCATCACAGCAGGGAACCACAGGGCCAAATAGCAAGAAATCCCCAGCAAACAGTAATGAGGAAAAAAGACAATGAAAACAAAAACAAAACCCAAGGTCCCTGTGCTGGTCTGAATGAGAATGTTCTCCATACGCTCATGTATTTGAACGCATGGTCCTCAGTTAGTGGAACTCTTTAAGAAGAATTAGGAAGTGTGGCTTTGTTTGAGTATAAGTGTCACGGGGGGTGGGCCTTGAAGTTTCCAAAGCCCACGCTAGGCCCACTCTCTCTGCCTTCAACTTTTAGACCAGATGTGCACTCTCAGCCACATGTGCCACACCTGCCTGGCACCACATTCCCTGCCACAACTGGCCCCCAATAAACTCACAGGGAGAGCACTATTAGGTGTGGCTTTGTTGGAGGAAGTGTGTCACTGTGGAGGCACACCTTGTCAAGCCATGCTCAGTGACAGTCCACACCCCGTGGCCTTCTGATGAAGATGGAGCCAGGACCATGCCCGCCTGCACATTGCCTCTCCCCCTCCAGATGATAGTGACCTCTGAAACTGCCAGTGAGCCACTCCAATGAAATACATAAGAGTTGCCATGGTAGCCGGGCGGTGGTGGCGCACACCTTTAATCCTAACACTCGGGAGGCAGAGGCAGATGGATCTTTGTGAGTTTGAGGCCAGCCTGGTCTACAACATGAGTTCTAGGACAGAGAAACCATGTCTCAAAAAACCAAACTAAAAAAACAAAACAAAACAAAAAACTCAAACAAACAAACAAGAGTTGCCATGGTCATGGTGTCTCCTCTAAGCAATAGAAACCCTAACCAAGATAATAGTCATGGACTAACCTCTTGAAACTAAGTAAGCTTCCAATTAAATGCCTTCTGCTCTAAGCTGCCCTGGTGTTTATCACAGCAACAGAATAGTAACTAAGCCCCAAGCAGGGCTGTGTTCCAGCGAAGACTATCACTGATGGGCAGAAGAACAGGCCCACAAGCAAGGTAGCTGATCTGCGCATAAACCCTTTCCACTAGCTCCCAGAGTCAGCTATGCAAGGCAGCTCAACTCCTTCACTTAGACTTGGCTGCCCGATCTCCTTCTACCCCTGCTCTCCATGCCATGAAGACAGGACATGAGTCAGAAGCCAACTTCCTGCTCTATTACCCTTAGAAAAATGGGTATATGGTCTGCCTACTTCATTCCTTTTGTGTTTAACTGAAACAGCCAGCGTCTTGCTATACAGCCCAGGCTGGCCTTGACTGTGCAGCATTCCCTCCTGTCAGTCCCAAGTGCTGGGCTATAGCTGTGCACCACTGCACAGCCACTCTCAGGTGCAGCTTAGAGGCCAGCACCGTCTAACACGGACAGCTGCAATCAGGCAACAGTCTCTGCAAAGCACAGCAAGCACATAGCCTAGCTGGTGACAGAAAAAGAAGTTTAATGTCATCCAGGAAATTTCAGGGTTACTCTCACTCTCAGGGATTACGCCTGAATTCACAGAGGCACATTAACAAGGCCACACAGAGTCTCTGCTGCTGCTAACTGGCGTATCTGGGATAGCAAACCAACCACGCCTACAGACTCACCACAGCACGGTCACACACTTACCCACTTGTTTACTGTGGACTTTGTTGTTGCAACCCAGACTGCAGGAGGGGGATCTGCTGATCTGTCAAGCTCCATCTGAAAGCCAAACACAAAGTCTTCTTTGCCAAGAGCTCATGCCTCTGCTGTTATCCCAGAGATGAGCTATTAGCCTGGTGAGACACC
Organism: Alexandromys fortis; assembly: GCF_014885135.2. Lineage (NCBI taxonomy): Eukaryota > Metazoa > Chordata > Mammalia > Rodentia > Cricetidae > Alexandromys > Alexandromys fortis. The sequence goes on from NW_026067921.1 coordinate 4,081,775, forward strand.
AGGAGTACCTACCAACTCCTCAGTCAACAACTAAACAGTGCCTGCACAGGCTTCTAGCAGTGAGCTACAAACGCACAGGGAAGGAGGTCTCCACCAAAGTTCAGTCTGGTAACGAGAGAGTCTCGTAAGACTTATGTTATGTTAGGGCAGACAAGTATCCCTCGCACCAGTGAGCTACATACAGCTATCCACTCATGCCTGTGTACACGTACACAGTTAGATATTTTTAGAATCTCACTACATCAGCCAGGCTGGTTTTGAACTCAGAAGCCTCCTGCAACAGCTGGTATATAGACAGGTACCACTGTGGACAGGCTCAAGATTTCAATTTAGATTAACTGTAGGGACCTAAGTGGACACACTCAAAATGATGAGGGCTTTCTGGAGCTAAAGCAACACTGTTTCTGCTATTCCAGTTTTTATATTGTGTGTGTGTGCATGCACACGTACACAATTTTCTGAGACAGGCTCTTGTTATGCCCTTAAAGCTAGCCTTGGATGGCCACCAGGCTTGGCTTACATTCTTCCCTTAAAGGCAAATCAATTTCTTCCTTTTTTGAGACTGTTTGTAGAAAAAAAAAATCCTAACAACACACCAAATGCGAAATTAGCCCTTGCTCAGGAAGGGGCTCACCGGATCCCATCAGCACATGCGCTCTGGTCCCTTCAGAATGTCGTACACGTAAGATGTCTATTTACACTAAACAGAACCACCCTTCTTCCTACAGCAGGAGACTGCAGCGGGAGGGGCAGGAGACATTTCTACTCGGTGTGTGTCCCCACACCTGCAATGCTCACAGGGAAGAGGCTCTTTCACGCTTGCTACCTCCACAGCCTTAATGCTCTGCTCCCCAGAGGATGGTTTGCTGGTCATCAAGGCACCACCCAGATCACGTCTCCTGCCCACTCTAAGCCTTGTGGGCTCTCCTCCTGCACGGCTCTTCCTTTCCTCACTGCAGAGGCTGGAACCTTGTTGTCCGTGCCTCTTTTTCTGTCTGCTCATGTCCCTCCCCTTAGGGAGGGCAGGAGAACTCAGCAGCATGGCTGACATGGTATCATCAGGATTTAGTTCCCAGCAGGAAGCCATCCATCCATGTGCCAGAGGTGTGCCCCAAAGTTAGTTTGCCGCCTCGCTGGCCTGAGGGTCTATATTGAGACACTTTCCTACCCTGTTGAGGATGGAGGGTCTTCCCACCCCCATGTCTGGTCAGTGCGTAGTGCAGATTCTGCCACATAGGCCTAACCAAGGTCACAACCTCAGCTGGAAAACTGGAAAACTCAACACACCTTGAGAACTGGTGCCTTTTCTTCACAAATCAGCACCCGAATGTCAGGGTTTCTTAGGTCTGTGCAGTAAATCTTCCTGTCCCGTCCTCCAGAGTACACATGTGTGAAGGCATCGTTGACTTGGAGGGCCCAAACGCCTTCATCGTGTACTCGGTATGTTGCTATACATCTCTGTTGGCCAAGGGACCACAGGCGAATTGTCCCGTCAGAACTCCCAGAGAGGCACTGTGAACAGAGAAACAAGGTGAGGGTGCTCCCAGGAGCATGCCAGTCCAAAATGACCACAGACAGCGTGCACGCTCCATCAGGGACACCTGAGGGACCTGCCCTAGTCCTCTTTAGCCAGCGCCTGCTGATTCTGTAAACCCTAAGGTGAGTTGTGTTTGGATGCTCAGTTACTGAGGTAGACAGAGTTGGACAGCAGCTGAAGGCAAGGGGGTAGGGAACTCAGCATAACACCATTCCTGAGAACTTATTAAAATGTAAACTCTCGGGTCCCACCCAGACCATGGAGGCAGGACCACAGCAGGTCCAACGATGCCCAGCAGGTTTCCTGGGAAAGTCCCATGCTCTACGGCTGACGGCAGTGCTCTGGCCAGAGCCTTTTGGGATCTTGTGTCACAGTTCTGTCCCACCCTCTTGCTCATGGCTCTGGATTTCTTGTGGATCAGACAGGAACCAGAAACAAGGTCTAGCCAAGGACGGCACTGACTCCTGTGATTCTGAACGATTCTCACATGAGTTGTGAGTCAACACTAGTAGTTCTGAACATTCTCAAGGTCCAGGAGAATCAACTACAGACAAGTTGGAGGCACACAGATTAGGGATGAGTACACTGAGTTAGACAGAAACAGGCTGACTGAGTCATCCCACAGCCATACTGGGCATGCTCAGTATTCCTAACTGGTTGCTGTGACAACTTGTAGAAAGCATAAAAACTTAATTTCCCTGGGAAAGGACAAAGCAATTGCTGGTGCTGGAGGACGTGACTAAGCAATAGCTTCAGAGGAGGCAGCTGTGGCCCAGACTTGGTGGTTCTTAAATAGATGGGTGGGGTAGATTGTTAACGTAACTGCTCCACCTCTTGACTTGAGGAGCCTGTGAGACTGTGGGCAGGTGAATTACATGTGGTGAGAAGACTCCCTCACCAACTGCCAGGAGCACCAGAAACTTAGTTACCTCTTCCAACTAGTTCACAAGGGGATGACTGATCCAACCTGGGTATGGGAGGACTCAGACATTCTTTGGGATAGAGCTAAGGAGGGCTTGCTAGGGCAGAAGATGCTACTCTGACACGGCCAATCTCTCAGGAAAGCTCCAATCCTTCAGATCCTAGAACATATGCCCACAGACAGCAAGGTCTGGCAAAGTGGTGCTCTGGAAGTCCAGACACTGAAGATGTGCAACAGTTAGTTACCAGATGCAGACTGCATGGTGGCAGAGGTTGGGTCACATGAACACACAACACAGAACAATCGCAACAGCAGCCAGCACTCTGCGGTTACAAGGTGAGCAAGCCACAGGAAAAACACAACCTGCTAATAAAGAGCCACCGACACCCAGCACGAGGCGGGCTCAGGGATGCCCAGTGCTGTAAGCACCCTCCTCCTCAAGGTCCCTGGTGACACTCCCTGTCCTATAGGAGCTGGCAGGACCCATAAACAGTTCCCACCCTTCATTTTTACCTCTTTCCTTCCACTGGCTAAGAATGTGAGATATCCAACAAGAAATTATTTCAGACAAATGCAACACTATTAAACCAGACATTCCTGTCTCCCAATGACAGCAGTAGGAGGGGCCTATGTGTAGAGGACCTGGCTACTAGTGGAAAAGTTGCCTGACATGATCCCAGACCCCTAAGTTAGGTCTGAAACTTGAATTACCAGAAGAACCCTGCGGGTGACCCACCCTAAGAGTGAACTGGTAGCTTTTAGAACCAAGCCCCACTAACATTACTGGTCAATAGCAAATACAGCTGACTTTAAGGGATCTCCACCCGACAGTTAAACCGCCCCATACAGAAGAACATTATATATTACAAAGAGGACACAGGACCCAGACTGCAGTGGCTAGGAAGAGCTTTAGGCCTTCTAGCCACTGCTGGAGACTTAAACCTATAGACAACACAAACAACAACAAGGCAACTGCCCAAGCCAGACAACAGAGACCCTCCACTAACAGGCAGGCCAAGGCTTTGACAGCAAGGCTTCCTCCTGCCTACAAGGTCGGCACTTCAGCTGTGGTGGCCTCCATGCAGTTACAGCTGCATTAGGACTGAACTTGGTAGCTTTCAACTTAGCTTTTTATTTTTTAAAGATTTACTTTATTTTTAGATGTATGTGTATCTGTGTGAGTATATGTCATCTGTGTGCAGTGCCCACGGAGGCCAGAAGAGGGAACCTGATCCCCCCAGAGCTAGAATTACAGAGGGCTATGAACCACTGGACCTGTGTGCTGGGAATAGAACTCCAGTACTCTGCAAGAGCAACAAGACGCTGACCACTGAGCCACAATTTAGTAATCTACAGACCAAAAATTAGGATATAAATTACACATGCAGATTATGGTTCAGGTCAGCCTCTCCAATCATGCAGACAGAGGAACTTCCGCTAGAACCATCAGCTGGGCCTGAAAGCGTGCCTACCTGAGTGCCGTCCCTGTTCAGCAGCAGCGCCTTCACGTTGTCCGTGTGCCCTTTCAGCTTCATGAGCTTCGCGCAGGTTCTCGGATCCCACACTCTTAGAACCTGCCAGTGTTTATAGAGTATTATACAAACCGAACACAGATACAGCCAGCTTCTGAAAACAGCTGACTTTCATATCAAATGTCAACTATTAATTCTAAGGAGGAAACACTGCTGCAGCCAGTGTATGCTGTCCAAGGCTGCTAAGCTTAAGGACACCTTTCTAAGGCCAAAAATCACAGTCATCTCCCCACGCCACGTACAGCAGTTGCGCAGTTACACTCTGATGTATACAAATAACACTTCTTTCATCATCCACTGGACAAAATCACTGTCTTTATTATTTTATTCTTTAGCATCTTTTGAGACAGGAATTGGTTGTACTGTCTAGGTTGGTTGTGAATTTCTGTACTCAAGCAAAATCTTCCTGCCTCAGCCTCCCGAGTGCTGGGACTACCGCATGCTACCTCACCCAGCTCTGGGCATGTTTTTAAGGGACTTCATTTTCTTAGGTTCAGAGACACTAGCCAGGCCATCCTTACCTTTTCAGTGGACCCTGATACAATGATTGTTCCCAGCTGGTTCATGGCCAGGCTATAAATGGAATCTTTGTTTCCACTTAAGGAAGACGCTATTGAGGATAAAAGGAGTTGAGTATTAACAAAGTGACCAGGTGTTCAGCAACTTGTCAGCAAAGATCACAAGCTTATACATTTGACCCAGAAACTTCACAAACACTTTAAGGACGTGAAATCTATGTATACTAGAGATAATTCCAAATAACAGTATTATCATCAACATTTGTTTTTCTGGATTTGCGTATGTGTAGTGTTCAATATCTGTCAAGTGGAACTGTACTGCCATTTAAAACTGACCCACATAAAAGCAGTGTATTTCCAAAGACGGGCCTGACTTGTTCCAAAGCCACTGTTATTCAAAGAAATGCAAAATGACACCATTTCATACATAAATCAGATTAAAAAAAATAAAAACCCAAACCCCCAAAATCTAAAGCAACACTTTTAGCCAGAATCATGTCCATACCCTTTGATTTGGAAGCCAAAGCAAAAGTGTTTCCATGGTAACCGGCTCACAAATACACACCCAGTGGCCCAAGAAGCAAGCACAGGTGAGAGGTTTAGAAATGCCTGCTTATAAGTATTTCAACAAAGGTAACTATGATTAGCATGGGTTCTACACTCATAAACCTGAGTGACAGCCTCCCTTACAATCTAAGTAAGCCCAGCTATGGCAGGATCTATGTTCACTAAGGCCAAGTTTCTATTCCTGTGTACCTTAGAGGCAGGCCTTACAAAGAGAGGCCTAGGACAGACCAGGCAGGCCTACCTGCTGGATCCCCGAAAAACAAAATAAAACCACCAAACAAAAAACCCCAAGGGAAGAAGGGGCAGAGCCCCTTTAGATCCACACTACTGGGAAAACCAACACTGAACAGGTTGTAAACGCAGTCTCTCTAGGGGTCTTCCCTGCAGACTTGGTCACACTGTAACTATCTCAGCCAAGCCATGGGAGCCCTGGAGTAACATAAGCTGAGACCATACAGCGCAGAAACCTCGCTGTCTGAGTCTGTGTCTTCAACACCTCCTCTGGTCGAAGTTAGGCCAAACTCTGCTCCCATAGGAAGTCCTCAGACATTCAGTCTAGAGGCTTCCATAGGCTGGGCTATTGTAGTATCGAACTTCAAGTCAAAAGATCTGTGTAAGCCTGACCTCGAAGTTTATCAAACAGCCACAATGAACACATCTACATCTCTCTAGAAGCACCTGAGTCTTACTGGGCTTTTCTAGAACTGCTGGATTCTTTCAGGCTGCTCTGAACAGACTTCTCAGCTGGTATGGGAACATTCTCTTCTGGGTATCTCTCATCTTGGCCATGAAAAGCTCATGAATACAGTAAGACTCTGAAGTCAGAAAAGAGCCTGCACTGCCAACTATCGCCTTCAGAACACTGGCCGTGTGTGTCTGGGGCAGCAGCACTATGGAGGTATACGGTGTGACAAGACAGATTCTTCTGCCCGCAGGGACTTACACCATAGCTATGTAGCTAAGAAATACACATGGAATAGTCAGGTTCCATCTGGAGAAGCTACTCAGTCTACAGCGCAGCGATGGGCTATCTCCTAGTTCAATCACAATTCTGGGGGCTAGAAGCTGTATGCAGAAGTACTCTCAAAATATGAGCCACCATCTTGACGCAAACGTATCCAAGATGTTGTATAACATTCTTTATGACAACTTAGATCACTTTCAAAAATGTTTTTCAAACACCTTACTTGTGACAGTGTTATTTGAGGCAGTCAATGCTGTCAGAGTATTCACATCCCAAAGGAATATTTGTCTGTCCAATCCAGCCGATGCTACCAGCTCTTTATCCTTGGCATATGCTAAGGCCTTTACATAGTCCTATAACAGAAAAGACACACTATGATCTATGCTGTAAGAACACGAGTCCCACAAAGAACTGAGCTCCCAACACGACAGGAAGACTGAACCGTGGACATTACCTTGTGTGTCCTGAGTGTGGACATGCAGAATCCTTTGTGTGCATTCCACACTTTGACCGTCGTGTCAGAGGAGGCAGATATTACTACAAGAGACAGAGTCGAGCAAGGACTTACTAGAGGGGCTTGAGCTTTGGGCCACTTAACAGCTAAGTGATGCTACCACAAACACACACACACACAAAGAGTATTGCTTTTAATTATACTGGTTTTAATTATACAGAACAAACTGTTCTAATCTCCCAGGTATAAGTCCTTAATTTAATTGAGAAATTCAGACTGCAAAACCAAGAAATGGAACTCATCAAAATAACAAAAACGTAATACTAAGGCTAAAAAAATTATATATAGTATAGAGTTCTATTTATCTATAGTTCAAATTTGTGTCAAACTAATGTGTGCTCATGCTGACCAGCTAAAAGGAAGGTCTGGAATGGCACAAGGAGGCCTCTGGTAATCCTGCTATATCTCACTGTGGTTTCAGTATGTGTGCACTTTTCTGCATGTATGTTGGTGTCAGTGAAAAGTCTTACAGGGGCTGGGGCATGGCACCAAGTAAGCGCCTCCTGTGTAGGCATTAGGCACTGCCAACACCCACATAAAAAACTAGGTGTGGAAGCACACACCTGAACCTCTTATAACTTCAATGCTGGAGAGGGGTGGGGGGTGAAAGCAGCAGATTCCAGGAGCTCAGGAGTTAGCTAATCTAGCAATCAGTGAACTCTAAGATCAGTGAGAGATGCATCATGGAAGATGACACCTGATACCCACCTCTGGTGTCCACACGCATACAAACCTGCACACATACAGACTTACATAAAGAATGAAAGTCATATAAACAGAATTTAAAAATTCAAGAAGCCCGAGAAGCACTTACATGTTTTCCCATTGCAACAGAGCACGACATCATTCACCCAGTCGGTGTGGTGCTCCATGGATGCTATGTATGGATCTTGCTGAAACGAAAAACCAGAGTTTACAACAGAGAGCACAATCATGATAAAGTAGAACCAAGCTCAGATTCTTCAGTTAATGTGATACCAACTTAAATTAACTAGAGTGACACTCCCCTAAACAGGCGATGCTTCCAGAGACTTGCTGATTTAATAAGCAAGCTTGTTTCAGGATATTAACCATAATAAAAGCCTAGGTTCCCAAGGTTAAGTTTTATACCTTGTGGTGGCAAAATTGACAGTTCTGGGCTAGGCATGGTACAGGGCACAGAGTGCCGGAGGACAGGTAGGGATTTCTTACACCAGCACACCTGTGGTTCTCGAGTCTGGCCTAAGGGCTTTTATCGGTGAGTCCCAAACTGCTTGTCCTTCAGAGGAGACAAGGTGCAAGGGCATCGGCACCCCAATCCAGTGCCAGACTCCTACCCCCTGGCTTTTACCAGAGCCTTTTAGACACAATATCAAGTTATGTCCCACACCAACACAAGCAAGTTTACACACTTCAGGGGCAAGGGAATAGCTCTTTTGCATATCTAAGAACTTGTAATAAAGACCAGGAAAAAGATGTTTGAGTGTAGGCCAGATAGACTACCAGATTCTAGGTAATCTGCATTTTCCCTTAATTTGTTCAAAATACTGGAAATTCTCAAAAAGTTAACATTATAATTCAAAGAATTTCTACAGCACAGCAAAGGCAACACACTTTTCTTATTTTCTCCTCAAGAACTCAGCCTGCTAGATTGAGTCCACTGCAAGAAACCTTATCTGGCAGCTGTGCCAATGACTCCCTGACTGCAGTGAATACCGGTTTGTAGGGCTGGCTAAAAAGACACAAACTTAAAAAAAAAAATTCAGGTGCTGGCACCAGGGGTCTGTGATTAGGCTGAGTTCCAGTTCACTGCCTGTGAGTACAAGGGACCAGACACACAGTTGAGAGTTGTGTAAATGCTCCTTTCCCTCCCCAGTGCCATTCTCTGTATCATTCACTAAGCAACACTCAAACAAACGCTGGAGTTCCCTCCTATTCAACTGCAGACCCCTTTGCATGTCAAAATATTTGAAAAATCTCTTGATTATGATGCTGAAAATAGAACAGAATGTTGAATTATGTACTTTTACAAATATTTAATTTCCTTATAAAAAGTGATTAAGGTCCCTACAACATGTTAGTGTCTTCTTGGCTAATGGCGGTGTGAAACCACGAAGGCTGCCCTCTCCTTCCACTCCTCAGGCTTCTGCAGACATCACTATCTGTTTTGCAGTGCTGAGCATCAAGCCCTGGGCCTCGTGCATGCTGGACAAGCACCCTGCCACCCGAGCTACACCCTAGCCTTGAGAGCCTCGTGCTTACAGAATGAGGGACTGTAAATGCACAGTTATCAAGAGACTTTCCAAGTTCATAACGACACCAAAATCCTGTGAAGTGCTCATTCCCCGCCAGCCAAATATTTCTGCTCCTTTGTGGCAAGGGACTCTTAAGGCAAAATAATTTATGGAGACCCTGTGTTAATAAAGGCATTTTCTCACAGCTTTACACAACTCTGTGGATAATGTCTTCATAGAATATATTATGAAGCTCAGTGTTCAGAGATTAAAGCCAGAGCTTAAGAAGAAGCCCACCAGACAAAGCCACTGGTTCAAGCCGCCTCACCTTGTGCTGATTGACACTCCATATTCTGATGATGGAGTCGCGCCCTGCGGTGAAGAGCCTGTTGAGTGCTGGGTCCAGCTGCAGGGCATTAACTCCATTGCGATTGTACTTCTCCACTTCATCTCGAATAACATAGGAAACCTGGCAGACATCAACAAGAGCCAGGCCATGGTGAGGTGTAGCCTACTAGTGGCTAGTTCCAATAGCAAACTAACAGTTTCTGTCTTTATCTTACTCCACGAAGATTACAGGGCACCTCGAACCCAGCTCAGGATAAGCAGGACTGCCGCTGCACCTGGATACCTCCCCAGCCTCCTGTCTGCCTGTATCTGTCTAATCCACTCCACCAACCTTCAACCACCAGTACCCCTGAGGAGGACAGTCGGTCAGGAAAAGGAGGAAACGTGGGAAGAGAAAGCTGCCCCCAACCCCTCCCTGGTTTGCCTATCGCTGGCTGACAGATGCCAGGACAAGACCTGTAGTTCCATTCTGAGAAGACTATGCAATGGCTGGTGCACCGAATGCTCTCTCCCAGCGTGCCCTTCTCCAGCGGCCCAGGAGGAGAGATCACCAGAGCAGCTTTTCCCAAAGCCTAGCACAGGTGGAGCAGCTTCCTGCTTTTCTAGGCCGGAGCTCTCACTGCTCCTAGCTCAAGGGCACCACCTTGCCTCACTCTGTAGTTCTGGGAAGAGTGAAAGCCTACATAGCCCTGGGAGACTTGAAGAAAGTTTGGATACGAGGGCTGACTGAGAATTGGCTGGCAAGCGCAAGGCACTGGGTTCTGCCTCAAGCATGACAAAGAAAAAACACAGGGAGGCAGAGGCAGGCAGATCTGATGTGGGAGTGTCATATCAATCTGTTGATTTCATTGGCTGAGCAATAAAGAAACTGCTTGGCCCTGATAGGTTAAAGCATTGGTGGGAGGAGTAAACAGAATAGGATGCTGGGCGGAAGAGGAAGTGAGGTCAGACTCTGCTCTGCTCCAGGACAGGATGGACGGAGGCTAGAATCTTCCCGGTAAGCACACCTTGGGGTGCTTACACAGATGATTAGAAATGGGCTAGTCCAGGTGCGAGAATTAGCCTGTAAGGGCTAGAGTTCATGGGCCAAGCAGTTCTTTAAATGAATACAGTTCGTGTGTTGTTATTTCGGGCATGAGCTAGCCAAGCGGCCGGGGTGTTGGGGACGCAGCCCCGCCGCTCTTATTTCAACACAGATCTTTGAGTTTGAGGCCAGCCTGGTCTACAGAGTGAGTTCTGGGACAGCTAGAGATACACAGAGAAACCCTATCCCGAAATAAGAAAGAAAGAAAAAAGAAAACCAAAGGTAGATGTCCATGCACAAATCCTCCTTTAGCTCCTCCAGCACAACTGTTCCTGAGCCTATGCCTTCAGTCTCCTTCAAAGCGGCCTCATTTGTGCTCTATCCTGGACACCTTACTGTAAAACTCTACCGGTTCCGTTCCTGCATTCTACTCGCTACAGGAACTAGGCTGAACATTTAAAATTGATGTGGGAGTGATTTCTTATTAATAAAGAAACTGCCTAGGCCCATTTGATAGGCCAACCCTTAGGTAGGCGGAGTAAACAGAACAGGATGCTGGGAGAAAGAAGCTGAGTGAGGAGTCGCCATGATTCTCCCACTCCAGAGAGACGCAGGTTAAGATCTTCTCTGGTAAGCCACCTCGTGGGCTACACACACAGATTATTAGAAATGGGTTAGATTAATATGTAAGAGCTAGCCAATAAGAGGCTACAGATAACGGGCCAGGCAGTGTTTAAAATAATACAGTTTCCGTGTAATTATTTCGGGCATAAGCTAGCCATGCGGGCGGCCGGGTGCCGGGGACGCAGCCCTGCCGCTCCTATTACTACATAAAATCATACACACACAGACAGAGACAGACAGACAAACAGGGCCACTGGGACATCCTTGAGACAAGAGTGCCAAGAATGCCCCTTTTCTATATAATTATGGGCAATCTCTCAGCGGTCCCTTAGTTCCCAATCTTGCTGAGGGCCTCCACTGTCAGACCCGGGTGTCTGTACTACAATATGGTTCTTTGCCTGTAGCTCCTGTCAGTACAGGAGCGGCCGGGAACTGAGCTGAGAGACTTAAACATACACAGGCACACAGAGAGACACATGGAGATGGAAACATGGGTCACTCTTGATACAGGAATGCCAAGATTATTGTGCTCAGGGGTAGCTTATGCAGGGCTCTGGCCACACCCAGCTCTTGGGATCTTTCAGCTGCAGACCCACCAGCCTGCCATCAGGGTCTCATGCTCAGAGCAGCAGTAAACAAGTTGTTTTGTTCAGTTCACTCCAGCAGGTGAAGGGTCTGAGGCAGGCAAAGATAATCAAGGGGTGAGGGACCTATAGCTCCCAACACCTTACCCTACCCCAGGCCATCCCCTAATCTAGGATCTTCTTGTGTTGTGACATTTCTGGATTTTGTCCTTTGACCATCCACTGGCTTTGCTATGCATTTAGAATGCCCTTTCAATTTAGAGTGTGGTCCTCATGCCTGCAGACACCCTTGTGTGCAGAGTGTGGTCCTCACACCTGCAGACACCCTTGTGTGCAGAGAGTGTGGTCCTCATGCCTGCAGACACCCTTGTGTGGAAAGTGTGGGGCTCACGCCCTTGTGTGGATACTGCTGTGCCTGCTGTCTTTGTTCCTTCTTGTCCACTGGTGGACAATGGAACTTTCTTACTGATCCCTGTCTTTAACACAATCTGTATCATCTTTTTTCCGTTTACTCTTGAAAAGACCTCCTTTTCTGTGAGTTCGAGACCAGCCTGGTCTACAGAGCTAGTTCCAGGACAGGCTCCAAAGCCACAGAGAAACAAACAAACAAACAAAAAAAAACCCCCAAACACCCCCCCCCAAAAAGACCTCCTTTACTATTTATAACCCTATTTTTTCTTTTGTTGAGACAGGATTTCACCATATAGCCCAGGCTTGACTGGAACTTTCTATATAGCCCAGGGTGGCCTTGAACTCCCAATCAATCCTCCTGCCTCAGCTTCTCAAGTGCTAGTACTGTTATTAAGTGCTACCATACGCAGCTTCTACCACTGCATTTTTCCAATAAACTGTAGTATGATGAACAATAGAAAGTGTCCTTAATAATAAAAGGTTACACTGCCATACACTGGGCTGGCGAGACGGCTCGTCAGGTAAAGGTGCTGGTCACACAAGCTGGAACCTGAATCTGGTCCTTGGGAGCCATGTCAAGGTGGAAGGAGAGAAGTGACTCCACAAAGCTACCCTCTGACCACCACATGTGCCATGGCATGTGACCCCTCCAGCACAGTAATAATACCAATATTTAAAAACTGACTCTACAGACACACTATGCAGTCACTAAAGGGAGAAAGAGAATTTATAAAGTTATAAGAGTTTTTTTCCTTTTTGGTTTTGGTTTTCTCAAGACAGGGTTTCTCTGTGTAGCCCTGGCTGTCCTGGAACTCACTCTATAGACCAGGCTGGCCTAAAACTCAGAGATCTGCCTGCCTCCGCCTCCCAACGTATGGATTCTTAAGACATTTTACATTAAAGTCCAGCAGTGACAACCTGCCTTCAAAACTGCCTTCAGAAGAGAAGAATAAACACAGGGGCCTGGTGCAGAACCCCAGTTCCTACTGTGAGATGTCCGGGACAATATCAAACCCCCAAGGTCTTTAGCCATGCACAAATGCTAGTCTTATATGCTGGCCTCCATTACTGTCTGCCAGAGAAGCAAGACCACAGCAGGGGGATTCTCAGGAGAAGCCAGGCCTGAATCAAGAAAGTGGAACCACCCCAATCAACTCACTGTGGTTATTAAGAAAGAAAAAAAAATGTCTAGATACAGAAAGACAGAAAAAAACAGAACCTAATTCATGATTTTTAAAATTTTAATTATGGGCATATGCATGTAGTCTGTGCATGTGTGACTGCATTGTCCATGGAGAGCAGAAGAGGGTGCTGGGAGCTGGAGTTACAGGTGGCTGTGAACTGCCTGACATGGGTGCTAGGAACTAAAGTGGAGTCTCCGCAAGAGCAGTATGTGCCCAGGCCTGACATCCAACACTCAACAACTTCTAAGTAATTAGCACCAGTTGCCAGGTGGAGGATTCTGGGGAGAGAACAGAAGTCCTCCTGGTATGGTGTTCTAAGGGAAGAGCTTAACTGGAAGTAATAGCAGGCCAAGAGAGGCAGACCTGGGCACACCTTAGCAGGCAACAGTGACTTCACTATAATGATATTGTGACAACCAAAGGCAGAGAGGAGAAGTCATACCTGACTATTCTCATCTGCCCGCAAAATCAGACAGACACAATGTGAGCTTTGTAAGGCAACTTTTAATAAGAAACATGTATTTTGCAAGGGCCAATTAAAGGGACTAGGATAGGAGAAAAATAGCAGGGTAGTAGACCCCCCCAACATGCCACATAGTAAGCACTGTCTAACTCATTTCTTCAGCAGCTATGTGGGAGACCCACCTCCATCTGCCTCAGCATCTAAACCTCAACAGCCCCGAGGCCACCGACAGTTACTGCAGACCAACCAGAGAACGCCTCCCTCTGCTGATCTCAAATTTCTGGTTCCCAATGAAACAAAGGCTTTCCTTACCCCATTTCATCTCACATCACCATCTCAATCTCTCTCTCCTTTTCTCCTTCCTTCCTTCCTTCCTTCCTTCCTTCCTTCCTTCCTTCCTTCCTTCCTTCCTTCCTTTCTTCCTCCCTCCCTTCCTTCCTTTTTCTTTCTTTTTTGATACAGGGTTTCTCTGTAGCTTTGGAGACTGTCCTGGAACTCACTCTGTAGATCAGGCTGGCCTTGAACTCACAGAGATCCACCTGCCTCTGCCTCTCGAGTACTGGGATTAAAAGTGTGCACCACTATTATCCGGCTTCATCATCACCATCTCTTGCTTCAAGGAAACTAGCTAGGATTTCCATCATAACTGTTATAAATGACCACAAACGTAATGGCTTAAAGCACGTCATTCTTCCCTTTCTAAAGGTCGAAGCCCAGGCTGGGCTTAGGAGCGCCCCGTGAATCTTGTGAAGGGACTCACAGGCTCAAATGAGCAGTCAGCAGGTCTGCACTCTTTAGTAGAGACTGAGAGAGAGCATGCTTCCAAACTCATTGGGGCTGCTGGCTGTCTTATGGTTTCTACTGCTCTGAAGAGACACCATGACCATGGAAAGAAAAACATTTAATTGGGGTGGCTCCCTTACAGTTCAGAGGTGCAGTCCATTATCATCATGAAGGGAGCATGGTGGCGAGCAGGCAGATGTGGTGCTGGAGCTGAGAGTGCTACATCTTGCAGGCTACAGGAAGTCAACTGAGACACTGGGTGGTATCCGGATCACAGGAAACCTCAAAGCCCGCTCCCACCGTGACACACTTCCTCCAATAAGGCCACACCCACTCTAACAAAGCCACACCTCCTAATAGTGCCAGCTATATGCAAGTTACCACCCTTGTGACTGTAGCCTGGGTCCTTGCTTCATTAGCTGTCAGTCAGCAGAGGTCAGTCCATCTCGGCTCCGTCCAGCTGTCTGCATTCCCTCGCCTGCTTTCCCCATGGTCTTCAATGGCTTGCCATAGAGCCTGGCATTCAAATCTCCCATCTCCTCAGCCTTCCATTTCCAGGTGGGGAAGCCTCTGTTTGAGGGCTCCCGGGATAATTCCCATGACTTGTAACCTTGTCACACCCACAAAATCCTTACCATACAGCACAACAGATGCACCAGGACCAGGGAGAAGGGCACCAGCCTACCACAGCAACACAACAATTTTCAAATAAAAATGGCCATGGCCATCTTACAGAATAAAAACAAAATTCACTTTTAGAAAAAGAGAGGACTGAGGAGGTGGCACATTTAAACCCAGAGGGCTGGTGAGATGGCTAAGTGGGTAGAGGCACTTGGTGCCAAACCTGATGACCCAAGTTCCATCCCCTGGACTTACATGGTGGAAGGAAAGAATCAGCTCCTACAAGCTGCCCCTCCTCAGGCTCGTCAAGGCTGAGCACTAACTAACTCATTTCTATTTGGGTGTCTGAGACAGCAGATGAGAGCACACCAGCCCCCCAACCCCCCAGCTCCACACTTCCTGTGCTCTCGCATCTGAGCTGGTGGCCGTTCTACTCTTCAAGGTTTTAGTTCGTGGGTTACTCGTCCCTGAATTCACTTCTATCCTGTTCAAGCTGTGGCTGACTGAAGACACACACACAGGGGACAGCAATGAGGAGGAAGGAGTGTGTGCCACACTCCTTTGCTCACAACTCGCTACTTACTCCTCACCACACTCAGCTTACTACCACAGGACTCAGCTTACTACCACAGGACGCGGGTCTCTGACTCCATCTTCTACTCCTCTTTCCCTAACCCCAGGCCTCTTTACTGTCCACGAACAGGCTGCCATTCCTACCTCAGGACACGTTCATTGGATAGTCTCACTGGAGTGTTCTTGGTCTAGACAGCTTAGAAACTGTCTCACTGCCTTTCCTCCAAACCCTTTCCAGTCACCTCATGCAGAGCTTCTCTGGTGGCACAGACATGAAGGCAGAGACAGGCAGGCCTCTGAGTTTCAGGCCAGCCGGGCCTACACAGAGAGCCCCATCTCAAACCATCAGCACCATCATCACAACGTGTTTCTCCTACTGCTACCATGATCAGCTGTTTGTTTGGTAGCCTTGGATGCCCTGGAACTCACTCTGTAGACCAGGCTGGTCTTGAACTCACAGAGATCCACCTGCTTCTGCCTCCCAAGTGCTGAGATTAAAAGGTGTGGGCCACCACCACCCGGCTATTCCATGGTCAGTTTTTAATCCTTGGGGCCTACGTACCGTTGGAAAGAATTCTACAACGAAACAGCACATGCCCACTCCACACACGTCAGCTAACACTGTCCACATCTGCTCCATGGGATCCACCCGCCACTCGATTCATCTCATCCTCTCACATCTTTCAGACAGCAGCACGTCAGGACACCTTTCTTGAGACACTGAGGCACACGTGCCGCTGTCTAGTTGCTTATGTTTTTACTGTTTATATATAATTTATTTAAAACAAAATTCACAGCGAAACACATCTAGATACATGACAAATCAACACACCTGTGCAATACAAATCTTACAAAGAGAACATTATTACACCCTACAAAGTTCCCAATTTACACGCTCCATCCTTAGACAATCTAACTCTAATTTTATCACTACAACAACCTGTTAAGAGGATCACACAGCTCCTGAGCAAGGCTATTTCTAGAAAGCAGGCTAGTCTAGTTGAGTCCAGGAAAAACTGGCCAACTATAACCACGATCTCACAACTGTTCCTCTGTCTAGTTCCACAATGACTTTCTATTTGTAACTCTATTTCAGCTGACTTTTAAAAAGTATTTTAGGGCTGGAGAAATGGCTCAGTGAGTAAGTGGCTTCACTTGCCACAAAAGCATAAGAATGCAGTAGAATACCCAGAAACCATCAACACCAGGCCGAATAACACACATCTGGAATCCCAGTGCTTATATATATAAATAAT
>NW_026067921.1:4100312-4120003 GCF_014885135.2 Alexandromys fortis
TTTTGGTTTTTCGAGACAGGGTTTCTCTATCTGTCCTGGAACTAGCTCTTGTAGACCAGGCTGGTCTCGAACTCACAGAGATCCGCCTGCCTCTGCCTCCCGAGTGCTGGGATTAAAGGCGTGCGCCACCACCGCCTGGCTATTTGTTTGTTTGTTTTACTTTTTGATAATTGCAAAGTAACCCACTACATGAATATTTCATATTTTGTTTGACAACTATATACATTGAGATTTCCAAACATGTTTATTTAGTTTTCCACAATAACAAGACTCCTAAAAAAATAATCTTATATAAGTAGAGAGAGATAAAGACATATGACGTGGGATGTCCTGTATATGTGTATATGTGTTGCTTTATTGGTTGATGAATAAAGCTGTTTCAACCAATGGCTGAACAGATCAAAGCAAGGCGGGAAATCTGAACAGAGATATATAAAGAGAGTAGGCAGAGTTAAAGAGAAGCCATGAAGCTGCCAAGGAAGAAAGACATCAGCCAAAACCTTACCCAGTAAGCCGCAGCTGCATGGCGAAACAGATTAAGAGAAATGGGTTAAATCAAAATATAAGAGCTAGCTAGAAATATGTTTGAGTCACTGGCTAAACAGTGTTTTAATTAATATAGTTTCTGTGTGATTATTCGGGTCTGAGCGGCTGGGAAACAAATGAGTGGTCTCCGCCAACAGATATATATGTAATTTTTGTAGAATAATTTCTTTTAAAGAGATGGTCTCACAAAGTAGCCCTAGGTACCTAGAATGTGGTATGTAGATCAGGCCTGCCTCTGCTTCCCAAGGGTGGGGATGAAGGGGTGTGCCACCAGGAAAGGACAGAACACATTTTTATAGTAAGGCACTGTGAACTAAAGGGGCTGCCTTTAGGTTTTGTCAAGGCAGGAGACAAAGCAGTAAGTGCTATGGCTCTGTTTAAAGTAAGCTGTCACATAAGTCAGGCAGCAAACTGGGAAAGCACAGGCATGGCTCTCATGCAATGTCACTTCTGCCCTTACGGGAGGATAAGTCCACCCAGTGGGCAGGAGTCAGGATAGGACCCTTAGCTCCTTCAGGGAGGACTGAGCTAACCTGAGGTGTGGAGAGGGGAGCCCTAGGGTGACGCAGGACACAGTTGCTGCCTTGAGAGAGTGGAGGACAGCAGGACAGGACTGCTCTTCTTGCAGTGGGCATACATGTCCCCACTTCTTTGCACAACGAGATGAGATCATCTCTGTGGCTTCTAGCACCGTTCCTGTACCTACCGGACAAATTCTGAACTTTCTCTTCAGCAGGCTAACTTCACTCTTGTTAGGAAATAGTGTCTAGTTACAATCTGCTTGTTGCTGAACAAAGTGCTGAACACCACACTCTAGCTTCATTCTGAGTGGTTAAGAGCAGAATCATCTCCTCCATCACCCTCCCTGCACCGACCACCATCTCCTCCGTCACCCTCCCTGCACCGACCACCATCTCCTCCGTCACCCTCCCTGCACCGACCACCATCTCCTCCCTCTCATTGCATGCACTGGCCTATACCCAGCACAGCTAAACTTTTGTTTTGTTTTTGCTTCTGCCGTGTTTCATTTTCATCTTTACTCTCCTTGATCCCTATTGTCTTACTTTTTTTTTTTTTAAGATGCTAGGGACTGAACTCCAGGGCCTTGTGCAAGGCAGATGAGTGCTCTACACTGAGGTATATTCATAGCTTTGTCTTTTAGATGCCTTATTAAAGCATGTGTGCATGTGTGTGTGTGTGTGTATGAATGATGGTGGTGCCACAAAGTACCTTTGGAGGTCAGAGGATAACATGGTCAGTTCTCACATTCTACCATGTGAGTCCCAGAACTCAAGTGTTCAGGCTTGGCAGCATGCACCTTTCTTCCCCAAGCCACCTTCCCATCCCTTGTCTTTTAAACCTTTGCCCCCAAACTGAGAGAGGTGATAATCCTTACTCTATTGAGAACCAACATCCTAGTGTGCAGAACATGGCTAAGTTACAGCTTAGTTGGAAACGGCATTCTCACCACCTGGCCTGGAAGCTGGGGTTACTGCAATCCCATCACGAATGCCCTTTAAAAGAAAAACAACACCTATTCAGGGAAAGCTAAGGGATTTTAGATTGCTCTAATTTCACTTATTCTTTATTTTTTTTTATTATTTGTGTGTGTGGGGGTGTACAGCACATGCAGACACATGTATGTACACGAGTGTGGAGGTTGGAGCTTGGCTTGGGTATCTTCCTTGGTTGCTCACTGGACCTGGAGCTTCCTGACCAGCAAGACTAGCTGGCCATGAAGCTTCGGGGATCCTCCAGTTTCTGCTTCCTGAAAGCTGAGATTACAAATGTCAACCAACATGCCAGGCTCCCTTTTAAGTGGGGACAGAATTTTAGATTACGTTTGTGTCCTAGGCCCTTTACCAGACTGAGCCATCTCCTCAGCCCAATTGCAGTCACTAACAACCACCTACTGAATACACAGGAACACTGAAATGGCCAGTGAGATCAGGAATCTAAAGAGGATATTTATTCAGAAAATTTTACAGGTCTAGAACCTTATGTTGGGGTTACTGTCCTCTGGTCCCCTCTTCTGTGGAGTGTTAGTGACTGTGGAACCCTTTCAATCTCTTTCCCTCTTTGGGCCCAATCTATGTACTCAGTACTTGTCTGATGACACAATGCACCTTTCCAAGCCGCACACAATCTACCTGCTGGCAAACACCTGCAAACAGGACTTCAAAATAAATTCCTCCATCTTTAAGATAAAAGGTAGCAGATAACATTATTTTTTTTTGAGCCAGACTGACGTGTAGCTCGGTCTGCTCTCAAACTTGTTAGGTACCAGAGAATGACCTTGAATTTCCGACCCTCTTGCCCTCAACACCACGCCCCTTGACCCGTAAGAGGAGCTACTAGTGGAGGCAGCAGGCAGGTTCCACCGGCCTGGTTTCCTGTGGTGCAAGGGGGCTGACCTTGCTCAGGACAGGAAGTACTGTCAAATGAGCTCCAGGACCCAGCCCCAAAGACAGCAAGGAGAACTCAAACATACACCACACCTAAGCGATTTAGGGAAACCCACAACACCCACGCTGTGGGTTAAGGAACTCATCATCCGCTATGCCGACGCTACGGAGACGGACTGGAAGACGCACAGGGAGGACCGTGGAGGGGGAGGCGAACCCCACTGCAAAGGAGGGGAAACTGTCATTTCCTCCAGCGCACGCTCCCACGTGCGGCCCAGACCCGCCACGCCCCCGCAAGGCCCCTCGCTGTCGGGGCTCACCCACCCGTGGGCGCCGCGTGGCCTCCGCCGCCGGATCGCGGCCGCTCCGGAGGAAGGCGGCTGAGAGAAGAGGCTGGTGAGCGGGCAGAAGGCCCATGGCGCCGCCGCAGGCCCGCTGTCCCGGGACGGTGGTTCCCCGGGACGGCGGCTCCCGGCGACCGCTTGCGGGGCCCGCGCGGGAGCCCAGTCCGCCCAGCCGCCGCCTCGGGCCGTTGGCGCCGCGGCCCCACCCCTCGCGAGGCTGCGCCCCGCCCCGTCATCCTCCGGCCGTCGAACCCCGCCAGTCGCGGCCCGAGGCATCCGCCCGCCCGCGGGGGAAGCCGACCCGACGGCGGCGTCGCCAAGGCTGCGGAGCCGGGCCGCCATACCTGCACTTTCCTCCGCCCGGCTGTGTTCTGCCGGTGATGGGCCGCCATCTTGCATGTTGACACTCCGACGTCACTTCCGGGAGAGGCTCGGCGCCGGCGGATGTCCCTCCCTGTTCCCTTGGTTGGGCAGAAGGTAGGCAGGGCGTAGGCTTTCCGGCCGCTTGCACCTCGGAGAAGGAGCCACGTGCGAACTGTAACGCTGCTGGAGGCAGAGCCGCCGCAGACGCCAGCATGCAGAAGAGAGGCTGCCCCAGCTTTATTATGAATATTTTTTAATTTAAATTTTATCGCTTATTTGTGTTTTGTCAGAATGTATGTATGTGCGCTGTGAGCACGCAGTACCCAGTGAGGTCAGAAGATGGCGTCGGATCCCGTGGACCGGAGTTACAGTTGTTCGTAAGCATTACGTGGGTTGTGGGAGTCGAACTCAAGTCCTCTGCAGGAGCAGCTAGTGCTCTTAGGCTCTGTGCCATGTCTTCAATTCATCTCCATATTTGTAGCTTTTAAATTAAAAACAAAAAAACAAAAGCAAAACTTTTTTGTTGTTATTTTCTGAGGCATGGTCTTACTGTGTAGAATATGCTGGCTAGGGTGTGCTATGTATGTATGTATGTATGTATGTATGTATGTATGTATGTATGTATGAATGACTTCAGACTCATTCAGAGGTCAGAAAACAACTGTGGGAGCCGGTTCTCTCCTTTCAGTATGTGGGTCTTGAGGCTCTAACTCTGGTTTGGCAGAGGGCACCTTTACCCAGTGAGCTATCTCACCAGACCCCATACTCAAGTGCTGGAATTACAGACTTGTGCCACTATAGCTGGTAATACGGGTCTTAGAAGTTAAGCGAGGTAATGTTAGCATTGTCCCTGATTGGAGACAGTCAAAATATTTCAAATCATCACCTTGGCTAGGAAATACGGCCAAAGTATTATAACTGTGGGGGCCAGCCATGATAAGCTAAGTAGGGACAGGTCACCCAAAGGAGATTCTTTACTTCCAACCATTATCACCGGCCAGAGTAAAACTCGGTCATCGATAAATTTAATAAGAGGCCTGAGCTGGCTGCAGAAAGAACCCCAATCTGAGATTACCTAGCACCACTCAGAACAGACCATTCAAAGGAAATGCCTGGCATTCCAACCGCTGTAGATAGGATCTCCTGCCAGCACACACTCACCAGGACACCCCTAGACAAATGTCAGCCAATCAGGGGTTCTAAACCTCAGAAACCCCTCACTCTCGCCCTTACTACTATAAATACCCAATTCCAGGGACTAAAGAAATGGCTCAGGGGTTAAGAGCACTGACTGCTCTTCCAGAGGACCCGGGAATTGCACTCATATGGCAGCTCACAACTGTCTCAAAATCTAGTTCCAGGGCATCTGACACCTTCACACCAATGCACATAAAATAAAGTTAAATAAATGATAAAAAATTTAAAAAAGATCCTGAACAAAATATTAAAAAAAATTCTAACTGAGCTTGGAGCTCTCTGGTTGTTCCAATGTGTTGGACATGTGGAGAGACCGAGTTTGCAAACTTGAGTAAAATAAAGGCTCTTTGCTTTTACATATGGGACTCGGTCTCCTTATTGGCTTTTGCGGGGACTTCACGGATTTGGGCATAACAATAACCCCTATGGAAACCTACTACCTTTGTAAACTATTTTTAAAAATATAATGGGTCTGGAGAGACAGCTGAGAAAATAAGAGCACTTGTTACTCTTGAAGAAGGCTAGGTTGGTTCCTAGCATCCCTCCACCTGGGCACTCCTAAGTGTCTGTAATTCTAATTCCAAAGGCCCTCTCCTGGCCTCCACAGGTACTGCATGCAGATGGCATACCCACACATGCAGGCAAAACACTCATACACATAAAAGAAGTCAATCTTCAAAAGAAAATACATATACAAAAATAGAAATTCGAATATAGATACCCTGCATCAATGGATGATTATTTTCCCAGAAGACATGGTTTATTAAATGAAAATCTCAATTCCAGGCATGGGAGAGCTTCCTTTGACTCAGGGTCGGGAAGCCCTAGAGGCCCTCCAAACAATACAGGCTATTGCTACTGTTCTTGGTTGCCCGCCAAAACTAAGTAGTAAGACACTATTGCTGAAGATGCTATACACTTTCGTAGCTGAACGTAGGAACATCCAGGCAGAACTGACCTGGAAATTTCCTCCCTGATGACCAGCCTTCATAGTGGAAGAAGGTGCAGGCGCTGTGCAGGCTGTTAGGGAAGAGAGAGCATCCATGATATCCCTGCAGACAACCCTGCCAGGCAAGATGTGCCGCTGGTGTGGTGGCCTGACAGTTACGGGGGGAACCAGCTACTTTTGAATTCAGGCCTGGTCCTCTGAACCTGGTCCTGTAAATCCCCTGGCTCGGGAGGCCATGGCCCCAAGGAGGAACCTGCTACTGTTGATATTCTAAACTACAAGTTGTCATACTTCCTTCTGGATGTTTCTGTCCACGAATTGGTACTGTCCTCAGCCATGGCCAGAGGCGCCTCTTTTTGTGGTGAGCAGCAGTTAAAGCAGAGACTCAGAGAGTGGGCAATAAGTGACTGTAAGTGCTTAGTCCTAAAGAGACGTCTGACAAAGGGTGGAAGGAGCTAAGAGCTGCAGAATGGGGTGGAGCCTGCGGAATTCTGTCTTTTGGCCAGCATCCAGTGAAATCGCTGCAGCTGTAGGTACTGCAAAGGTCTGCGAACATTCCAGCAGGCGGCTCTGAGTGTGCTCAGTGGGCCATCAACACACGGGAAGGACACGGAGGCGAGAAGTGTGCTGAGTGTCCAGAGGAGTTGGGGAAGGACATAGGGTTCCTGGGGGAGTGGGAAGGAGGAGATAGGGTTCCTTGGGGGGATGGAAGAGGTGAGTTGGGGCTGCCTAAAATCAAGAAAACACACATGAAGTTGTCTAAGGGTGAGTAAAACATACTCTATTAAAATAATCATATAATTGTGTAGCATGTGCTTGACATGTAATAAGTGCAATAAAATTACTGCCTCTCAAAGTGAAAGTGGGCTAGTGATATAACTCAGCAGGAACTGAACTCTGGTCCTCTGGAAGAAGAGCCAATGCTATTAACCACCAAGCTATCTCCCCATCCTTGTGATACATCCTTTAGATTGTTTTTATTTTGCCCACTTGATATGGGTCCCATCCCCTGCAATCTCCGTGTTTTCCCATAGAAACTCTAAGAAGACACTGGAGATGTTTATGTCCAAACATAAATGTATGATGTTTTCGTCTGTCAGAGAGACTTGCTTTATGCCGTCTTGAAATTTCCCTTCCAAGTGAGAAGAAACCAGTGTGCAGCAGCTAGCTTATTCCTGAACACAGCCACTACCTCGGAGCTGGTTTCGTGAATGCTCAGTCCAGATCTCTCACTGGAGGGCAGCAGAGAGCCATCCATGCAGTCCTTGATTTGGAAGTCACTGTCTGGGACAGACCTTAGCATGTTCGATACTTGTTCCCCACAGATGAAAAGTCACAAAGTACCCCTACAAGAAATGTATTTTCTTTCATAAAAATGCCGTAATTTATTAGGAGGACAAGTGAAAATAAAGCATAATTTGGTAAGGTCAGCAGGTCCCTGAGTGTAAGCCACTCAGATTAACAGTGTTTGGAAAAAGATTGCACATTCACCAAACACATACAGTTTCTTTCTTACCATTATTCGTTAAACCAAACAGTTTTTACATAGCATTTGAATTTTACTCCTAGAGATGGTTTAGAGTGTACAGGGAGCTTCCACACTGTGCTTTATAAGATCCTTAAGCATCCCAGAATTTTGGTACCCAAGGGAGGCTTGAAACTTAGTCACCATAGATAAGAGGAGTAACTTGACGATTTACCAAGGAGATAAAATAAAAACATTGTAACGACACTGCCACAAATGTTCTCTTTTTGGCGTGTGGTTTTTATGGGCCGAGGCTTTAAAGCTTGGGGCAGAAGCATGTAGTAGGTGTGAATTTTACCCACAGACTTGTACATGTCCAAGGAGATGCCATAGCAGGTTATTAAACTTAAGTGTAATCCTGGGCCGTCAAGAGGGCTTAGCAGGTAGAGGGGCTTGCTGCCAAGCCTGAGGGAACCCGCATGGTGGAAGGAGAGAAGTAACTCTTGCCAGTTGACTTCTGACCCCCACACGCGTGCTGTGTTGGCCCCAGGTGTCAGGGTACATTTTAAAACTCAAACTAAGTGTACTTTGAGGCTCCCACCCAATCAAAATGATGGGGACTTCCTCCTCAGTGGCAGTCAAAACACCTGTGGCTACAGCAATTGTAAAGTCACACGTTAATCTCAGGATCACACTTGGGGGGGGGGCACCAAAAACCCTGAAACCACAGTGTTTAGAACCCAGTGCCTCAGAAATATGGTCCTTTGGAAGTGACAGTCAAGCCAGTAGCCTTTTCTTCCATTTGGAGTGGCCATTACCAGCACTGGGAATCCTAGAACCGGTAGAGCTAGCCCCAATACCATTATCAACCTTGGTGTTGTCTGTGATACTCCTGGTTTTCGTTCATTCCGAGCTAGCCCTGAGCACCAGCATCAGCATGGCTGCTGTCTGTGATGCTCATGGTTTTCGTTCCTTGCAGCACCCGTTTACTCTCACTGACCCCTCCCCCAGCCTCGAAAGGGCAAAAGGGCGTTGAGTTGTCTTCTGGTGCCTCACCCCACCTAACGTTTTAATGGACTGTCTTCAGTGGTCTTGGCTTTCACTAGAGTCCAGATGAGAACATATCCTGAGGAGTTCCTGCTTTTTGCTGGGCAACATAAACCACCCCTGAGACCAGCAAGCTCTGTGGATTAACGACCATCAGTGGAAGCTGAGGAAGGAAGGAAAATTACAAGCAGAGCTGAGACCTGCCAAATCTTCAACAAATCAGCCCTCCCCCGAAGCTGGAGTCTAATACTATTCTGTTCCTCGTAATCTCCCAGCAGAAGCCACAGGCATTCTTCATGCCTCCGAGCACCTTCAAACTGCATTGAAAACCAGGCCCGCAAGTCTGGAAATCTCCCTTCACTAATTTGTTGTACACAAATGCCCAAAGAAGCCTTTGAATGGTAAATGTGGTGGGAGGGGCAGTTTCCATGGCAACAGTCCAATGCATCCTTTTCTCCTGAAAGCCAATTAGGTCTTCATTGCTGAGCTGCTGTGCATGAGAAGGTGAGGGGCCGGGGCCTTGTGCGAGGAGGAGGGGTGAAGTCCTGAGCACCTGGAGCTGCATCCCGAGCCCACTGAGCTGTGCTTTGGCCTCCTTTGGTTGCCCTGGACCACTTGGGGAAATACATTTGCAGCACACACAACAAAGAACTGGTTTCTTTAATAATACAAAGAATGATTATGAACTAACAACACAGAATACATCAAAACACAATAGAAAAAAAATGAGCAAAGGACATGAATAGGTACCGTGCAGAAAAAGAGATGATTGAATTTGTATGGGAATGTCCTTAATCTTATTCATAATGAAGAAAATATGTGTTTAAGGGAGCACCACTTTTCTCCTACAGCTCAGAAAAGACCTGAAGGTTTCATGAGACACTGTGTTCAGGTGATGTGGGAAAGCCATCGTTTACCTATTCAGAGGGTAATTCAATATAATCACCCAGAAAGTGACTTAGCGGTTCCTTTTCTAGCAATTCATCCTCCAGCTGTACTTATAGTTATACGGGGAAAGCATTGTTGGAGAAAATGATGGGGACAGATCAAAGGAATGATTGGTAGGATTGTAAAGATGCAGACAGCCAATGTGTCTGTCACGTACCAATAGTGCAGCTGAGGGAGTGGTAGGGAATGGCCAGCCTTCTATCTTAGTTTAGCCTGAGATAGGAGTAGGATTAGTTGCTTTTCTCTTAGTTAAATACCAGACAGATCCTGGGCGTGGTGGTATATGCCTTTGATCTCAGCAGCTAAGAGGAAGCAGGCAGATGTCTGTGAGTTTGAGGCCAGCAGTGTCTACATACATAGTTCTGGGACTGCCAGTCAGCAGAGAAATCCTGTCTCAAAACCAAAGCCCCGACACCTGACAAAAGCAACTTGAGATAGAAGGGTTCATTCTGGCCACAGTCTGAGGGATGCAGTCCACAGTGGTGGAATCCACGCTGGTGGGAGAGTTGGTGCAGGGGCCTGAGGGCACAGCCGATTATACTGGGTCTGGAGTCGGGACCCAAACCCATGTGTGGTGGTCTCTCCACCCGAGTTAACCAAATTTGGACCGTCCTTCCCAGACATGCCTAGACATTTGTCTTTTAATGATCCTGTCAGGTTGACAGTCAGGGTCACAATCAGCTTAAGATGCAATCTCAGGTGAGTATAAAGAAGATGCCATGAGCAGCTGAAGGAAGAAAAGTCTCCTGAGAACTGGTTCTAG
Organism: Alexandromys fortis; assembly: GCF_014885135.2. Classification (NCBI taxonomy): domain Eukaryota; kingdom Metazoa; phylum Chordata; class Mammalia; order Rodentia; family Cricetidae; genus Alexandromys; species Alexandromys fortis. The sequence continues at coordinate 4,110,340 of NW_026067921.1, forward strand.
GTCCCCAGTCAGCTCCATACTGTCAGGGCATGGGTTCTAGGTCACAGCCGGCTCCACTGTGTCAGGGTATGGGTTCTAGGTCACCCAGTCGGCTCCATAGTGTCTCCTCTCTTCTTCCGCAGGAATCCATGACTGACTCCAAACATACTAAGGCAGATCTTTAGCAAGACTATCCTGAGAGCTTGTAAGTGAGCAGTTGGGTGGATTTCAGTTCTAGAGGGTGAGAGGTAAGCCGGCCACAGCAACCACTTTGGTGAAACTATGAGGCATGCTGGGAACAGATCTTGTACCACAGTTTTGGAATAAGAGTTTGGTGTACTGTCTAGTTTTATGTCAACCTGACACTCGCTAGAGTCATCAGAGAGGAAGGAGATTCAGTTGAGATCTGGTTGTAAGGCATTTTCTTAATTAGTGACTAACGGGGGAGGGCCCAGCTCATTGTGAGTGACGTTTTCTCTGGGCTGGTGGTCCTGGGTTCTATAAGGAAGCAGGCTGAGCAAGCCACATGGAGCAAGTCAGTAAGCAGCTCCCCTCCATGGCCTCTGCATCAGCTCCTGCCCCCAGGTTCCTGCTCTGTTGGAGTTCCCGTCCTGACTTCCTTCAGTGATGGACTATGATGTGCGAGTGGAAGCCACATAAACCCTTTATTCCCTAACTTGCCTTTGGTTATGGTGTTTTATCACAGCAGCAGAAACCCTAACTAAGACACTTGGTGAGGATTTTCCACAGACTAAATGTGTGGGGAGTACCTGGGAGAGAGTCAGCCTGTGGCTGTGCCAAGTCTCACTCCAGAAGGAATATTTGCAGGGTGGTTCAGTTGGTAAAGTGCTTGCCTTGCAAGCATGAGGACCTGGATTTGATCCCCAGAACCCACATTTAAAAAGGTTACATGTGGAGGCCACAGATGTCTCGGCAGGTTGGAACACTTGGTACCATGCCTGACAAACTGAGGTGGATTCCCAGGACCCGCAAGGTCAGAAGAAAGAACCAGCTTCTACAGGTTCTCCTCTTACCTCTTTCTCAGACTCCATCATATGTGTGTGTGCTGGGTCCAGGGAACATGCATGGTGGAAAGAACTGACTTCTACAAGTTGTCCTCCATACACACTCCATGCAGTGTATGTGCTCAAGCATATGCATGTACACACGCCAACGCGCGCGCACACACACCCATGCACACGTATAGAGAGGTACATAGGTAGATAAGACAGATAGTCACACAGATAGGACCAGGCATGGGTTCCACACCTACAATTTTAGCACTTGGCTGGTAGAGGGAGGAGGATCAGGAGTTTAAGGTCATCCTTGGCTACCCTGTGAATTCAAGGCCAGCTTGGGATTCATAACCCTTTTTCAAAATAAAAGCAAATGAACACACTGAATCCCTAGACCCAAAAGGAACTAACCCTTCCCAAGTAACTTACTGGTATTCCAGAGCAGAGCCCAGGAATTCAGGAACACAGAAATATCCACTGATATGCACCAATGTAAATTTCACAGTTGCTACCTTCCCGTACAAAGTGGCCAGGCAAATGGAGAGGCAAGAAAATATGACCGATAGTGATGGTAGAAATCATGCCGTTGAAACACCCAGACTGGACAGAGATACTATAATTAAACAGAGAAGCTAAGGTAGTTATTAAAACTGAACACATGTGTTGGGAAAATTAAGTACAGATGTGGAATATACAAAAAGGGTCAAACAGAGCTAGTGTGGACAAACTGGAAGGAAAAAACCTAGGGCAATGCACCAGGCTTTTTCTGTTAGGCCACCAGCCAGCTCCCAAGTCATGAAGTGGAGACTTTCTAGTTTTGAATGTTCGGTCTAGCTTGGGCTCGTTTCTGGCTAGCTCTTTTAACTATGTTAACCTGTTTCTCAGCATCTACCTTTTGCCTCTGTATTCTCACTTTCACTGCTTCTGCCCATCTGGCGGGCTGCTCACTACTGACTTCTTGCCACAGGTGTGTCCCTCTCTTTCTCCATCGTTTTCTCCTCCTCCTGAGCCTAGACTTCTCCTTTGATTTATCCTCTCTGCCCACCAGCCTCGCTTATCCCTCTCCTGCCTAGTTATTGGCCATTCAGCTCTTTATTAGACCAATTAGGTGCCTTTGGAAGGCAAAATGAAACAGAGGTGACACATCTTTACATAAGTAATTACCCATTCTTACATCGTTAAAAAGTGCAGCACAAACAAATGTAGCAGATCTCTGCGGGGTGAGCAAATGTGCACAACAGGGAGCACAGCAAGAGTGCCCAAGGAGAGGAAGAGCAGAAAGAGACCGTGAGAAAACCTCGGAAGGGGCTGGAGAGATGGCTCAGCAGCTAGAATGCCGGCCACTCTTGCAGAAGACCCCAATTCAGTTCCCACACCCACTTAGGGAGGTTCACAACCACCTGTAACTCCAGAGGATCCAAGAACCTCTTCCAACCCCCACAGACACTACACTTCCATGGAGATATCCACACCTCTCCTGGATGAATAGATGATTAAAAATAAATAGATCGTGCTTGCTGCGGCAGCACATATACTAAAATTGGAATGATACAGAGAAGATTCTCATGGCCCCTGTGCAAGGATGACGCGCAAATTCGTGATGCATTCCATATCTAAAAATAAATAATAAATAAATAAATAAATAAATAAACCTTTAAAAAAAGTTGAAGATGCCATGTTGAGTCAGGAGGATTGCAGGTTGCAGATCAGCCTGGGCTGTGTAGTAAAACCCTATGTGAAAAAGCTAAAGAGATAACGAATGAACATTCCACAAGGTTGGTGGAAACTAGAACTTTATGGATTCAAGATCCTCCAGTGAACATGCACACACACTCACACACAAAACAACATGGAGGATACCATAGTTACTTAAAACCAGTGATACAGCTGGGTGGTGGTGGCGCACACCTTTGATCCCAGCACTCAGGAGGCAGGGGCAGGTGGATCCTTGTGAGTGCGAGGCCAGCCTGGTCTACAGAGTAAGTTCCAGGACAGTCAGGGCTACTCAGAGAAACCCTGTCTCAAAAACTAAAAACAAACAAAACAAAAAACAGTGATAAAGAGAAAAATCTTAAGAGCAACTTTAAATTTCAGGTATCTTGTTTTTAGAAGCCATTTTCTGTGCATGTGTAGTGTGTGTGTGTGTGTGTGTGTGTGTACACTTGCCCTAGCATGGATTTGGAGGTCAGAGAACATCATTGGATGTTGGTCCTCACCTTCTATCTTGTGTGTGACATGGTGCCCTGCTCACCATTTCTTCCCTCACACTATGCCAGCATCCAGGAATTCTGTCTCAGTCTTACCGCAGGAGGCCTGGGAGTACAAGTGCTTGCTACAAACCCTAGGTTTCAAATACTTTGTTTGAAATAATTCTAACAAGAAGATAGTTGTCTTAGGATGACATAGTTATTGTACATGGGATGACTCAGCATTTATTACGGGTCTGGAGACTGAGAAGTTCAAAATCCAGGCAGATCTTCTAACCGGGCGTCAAGACTAAACTTGGCAATGACTGGCCGTCTTTGTTTCTGCTCCCTGTGTGACCTGCTGCCTGGAGCGGAGAGAGATGGCAGACCGCTAGGATGGCAATCTGCGCTGTGATAGCAACGTTGTGACGGGATCTAGAATCACCCAGCAGATGCATCTTGGTGTATGTCTCTAGGGAGGTTCCTCGCCTGGGTTTACTGAAGTAGAAAGATCCACCCTAAATGTGAGCAGAACCATTCATTCCAGGGACTGGTTGCTCCAGAGTGAATGGAAATTAGAACATGAGCCAGCAGCAGCGTTCATCTCTGCTTCCTGACTGCATTTGCGCCGTGACCAGCCACCTGCTGCTATGCCTTTGCAACCTTAGTGGATTGCACCCCAAAACTGTGAGCCCAAATAAATCCTTCTTTTCTCTGGTGCTTCTGCCAGGTGTTTTATAACAGGGAGGAGAAAGCAACTAATGCAGTTCCTTCTCAGATGGTGGCGTTCTGAACAAATCATGGCTCGAACGTCTAAGTCCTCCTCAGAGCTGGTGTCTGAGGAACGCTTGTTTCAAGTCTGCAGCTCTCACTGTATCATCTCACACAAAGAAGATGGCAGGGAGAGAAGAAATAAGCTCTCGTGTGTTTTATTTAAACATTGGCTTAGCACACACGCACACCCATGTGCGCACACACACACACACACACACACACACACACACACACGCGCATAGGTTGTAGTTGCCCTCCAAAGACAGAAGATGGCGTAAGAGGTCTGGAGTTGGAGTTACAGGTAGTTGTGATCCATTTGATGTGGGTGCTGGGAACTGAACTCTGGTCCTCTGTGAGAACCATACCCCGCCCCTCCCCACTCCGTGTTTCCAAGAATGCTAATCCTATTCAATTCCTAATTGTTCCTCACTGGTTTCCTGATGCTCTCATCATCATATTGATGTTATGAACTCAATATTTAAATGAGGGAGACAGAAGCTTCATCCTATGGATGTGGCTGGGCGGGGGAGGGGGGAGAGCTCTTGCTTTGCATCCAGAAACTTCTTTCAGACATAACCAAGGCTGGAGCAAGTTAGCTCCAGTACCTGACATGGTGGGTGGAACATGGAAGGGTGCCCTGTGTCAGAAGGCAAAGAGCGCAGGGAGCAGGCACTTCTACTGCTTCTGTGTACAGACCCTGAGCTGAAGTAGGTGCTGCAGCCTGCACCCCACACTTCATCTGCCTTAGGGATTGCCCTCCAGCAGCTGAGGACACCCTGGCCACTGAGACCTGGAAAGCACGCTGTTTGCCTTCCTGACCGTGGCAGCCCGGGACCAATGTCTGACTGGGTTGGAGGAAAAGCCCTTGCCTTTTCCAAGGTGGACTCTGTGTTACAAACTACCTTACGGAGCTCCTGTGGGATTGAAATGAAGGCTAACCTCTTCTGAAACACATTATTCCTCTCTCTCTCTCTCTCTCTCTCTCTCTCTCTCTCTCTCTCTCTCTCTCTCTCTCTCTCTCTCTGTGTGTGTGTGTGTGTAAGACTGTGAAGGCCCAAAGAGGGCAAAGGTCAGAGAGTTTGGGACTTGTTTTTAGTTCATTGACAATTAACTCAAACAAAGGTAAATCAGAGTTCTGCTCAGTCAAGGCTATTGTCAACAGGTGTGGCCAGTCGCCAGACCTCGTGCTCCTGAAATAGGGAAGTAGCTGGTTCCTGCCTAAAACAAAAGTCTAAAGATCCAACCAAGTTCCAGGTCCCTTTATGGAAATAACTTGGGATTCCACGCAGGGAGTGGTTTGCCTACGGAGTGTTTGGTCTAGGGCTTGAGTCAAGGGCCTGAGGGGTGACTGTACCCCAAGACTTTCAATTTGTATGTTAATGCAGTCCTACCTAGTTCTGCTACCTACCTTTTGAAATCAGGGGTATATTAACCAGTTGAAAACTAAACACGGACGAATTTTCAGTACTCACAAAAACTCCCTCCTGATACTACCCTATATGTTTCTGTGTTTTATTATTTTCATTCGTGTCTTTGTACTCTTTACTATAGTTCTAAATTTCCATGCCTCCACTCTGGAAGAAAGGTAATTTTGTCGAGGCTGGCCCCCGACATAAGACTGAAGAAGGAAGGAAGGGAGAACACAGGGCTTTTCTTCCTCTTCTTCTCTGCCCTGACATTATCTCCCGCACAGGCTGGGCTCCTCCACAGCTGTCATGTTGAAACACAAATTCCATGCAGGGGAAGCTTTGTGTGTCCCACACCTTTGAAATTGCTTTCTGGGACACTTGGGTTGATCTGTCTGCCAAGGCAGAGGGTCAGTAGCCTCTGTTAATGATGTCATATATTAAAGGCAGTTATCTCTAAGTGGCGGTATTACTGATGAATCTCCTTCATTTTGGTCCTTTGTTAAAGACGCAGGGAATGTGCCCCTCACCTCTCCCGCGCTCTCTGATGCGCAGTGCCAGCCTTCACCTGGTATTTATTTTCGGGAACCCCTAATTGCAGCTCATCAAGCATTTATCTTGCATTTACAAGCTCTCGCTGCAGGTACATTTTTAGCCGTCCTCAGGAAAGCAACATAATTGCAGGAGAGACTATAGAAATGAGCGCGAGAGAAAGCAAGCAATGAGCGCCGTAGCTTCTTAAGCACGGTGACCTACACAGAGATGGACGGGAGAAAACAGCTTCTCATGTGGGATGCAGAAGGCAGGGAAGGAGCTTCGACGGAAACCACCGAGGTGCGCAGAAACCAGCACAACGATTTTATTCAACAACAGGATGCTGTATTATTCAACTCATGCATCTCAAAGCCCCAATTAGGTATGCTTTCCTTTCCCCAAAAGCATTTATTTCTATTTTGAAGGTGAAAAACTTTGTCTGCATGGATCGGCTTAACCTGCCTATGCTGTCCAGGATGTAACTGGTTAAATTCAAAATAAGTTTTGGACTTTAGTGATCAGCTTAGTGATAGCAAGCACAGTTCTCCTGTCCCACAGGGAGCCGAGACCAAGGGCCCTGGGAGCTCTGCTGTCCCTGCTGCCCACCAACAGGAGCAGGAGCAGCCTCACGTGAACAGTGGGGCTGTTGTTTCTTCACTTCCGACCACACACACCCTGCCTAAGCTTCCCACTTCTGTTCTTTGGCTCTCATGCTCCCCAGATGAGAGACATGCATTATCACCTCCCATCTGTCAAGTAAAATTGAAAATCTCAGTCTCCCTGTGATGGCATGAAAAGTCAAGGTGCTAGCTCTCTCAAAAATTTTTGTCTTCCTCCCAAAGTTTTAATTATGTATGTACAGATGGGAAGGGGTATGTGAGTATCCTCGGAGCAGTGTATGGAACCCCCTGGAGCTGGACTTACGGGTGGGTGGGGAACATCTGAAATGGGTGCTGGAAACTGAACTTGGGACTTCTGCAAAAGCAGGAAGTGATCTTAACCACTGAAATACTCCAGCTCCATGTAATCATTGAGCCACCCCCTTCCAGCCCTGTGTGTCCACTGAGCAACTCCCAATCCCTGTGTAACCATTGAGCCATCACCCCAGTCCCATGTGTCCACTGAGCCTGTGTGTCTACTGCACCAATCTCCCCAGCCCCAAAGTGGGATCTCTTACCGTCCCCTCTTTTTGTGTGTGGTGTTGGGGATAGAAGCCAGGACTGTGTAAGTGAGACAGGTGTTCTGCGGCTAGGCTATAGTCCCGGCTTTCTTTATTCTAATCTGTTCTCCAGATTCTGATTTTTTTTTCTACAGGGGAAATAATAGATGTACTAAGTAAATAGTTTGTCTTTGACAATCCTAAACAAATTGCATGATATCTGTAAGATAGGGAATTAACAATAACTTCGAAGGTGCTTGTGCAAGGTGTAAGTGGTGCAAGCCTGTGCTCTCAGCTCCTGGGAGGATAAGACAGATGGGCGTGCACCCAGGCCAGCCTGGCTTCATAGCAAGATCCTGTCCCAAAAGCGAAAGAAGGGGGCTGGAGAGCTGGCTTGCTTTTTGTTCTTGCACAGTATTTGAATTTGGTTTTCAGCACCCACTTGGTGACTCGCAACCCTTTGTAAGTCTCTTTCTAGGAGATCCACTGCCCCCTTCTGACTTCTGCAGGCACCACACATGCACAGGGTATATATATATATACCCTCATACACAGAACTCATACACAGAAGCAGGATGAGAAAAATGGCCCAGTGGTTAAAGACACTTCTGCCAAGCCTGACAACCTGAGTTTGATATCGAGGTATCACGTTATAGAAGGAGAGAACCGACTCTTCCAAGTTGTACTCTGGTCTCCACATGCATGCCATGGTACACACACACACATGCACACACACACACACACACACACGCACACACACACAAGCGCGCACACACATGCACGCATGCACACGCACACACACCCAGGATATAGGGACATCGCTTATAGTAAAAAGAAACTGTCTGGAGCCCAAAATAGGAGACTGAACTTTTGATTTTGAAAGACATCAGCTATTTAAAAGGGACGAAAATTTTAATGTGTTTGAATTTGTAAAGACTGTGGAACTCTTATAGTTATGTATGTTTTAAATGTGAGATCTTGGGGCTGGATGAGAAAGGGAACGTTGTGGCTGACAGTGATGTGTTTGTGTGTCGAGCTGACAAGGGGTCAGTTGTGCTGGGCGGTCTTATGCCAACTTGACACAAGCTAGAGCTATCTGAAAGGAAGGTACCTCAAGTTAGAAAATGCCTCCCTAAGACCCAGCTCTAAGGCATTTTCTTAACTAGTGGTTGATGTACGAGGGTCCAGCCCATTGGAGGTGGTGCCATCTCTGGGATGGTGGTCCTGCGTTCTCTAGGAAAGCAGGTTGAGCAAGCTATGGGAAGCAAGTCAGTAAGCACCACCCTTCCATGGCCTTTGTAACAACTCCTGCCTCCAGGTTTCTGCCGTGTTTGGGTTCCTGTGGCTTCCTTTATGACGAACAGCGATATGGAAGTGTAAGTCAAATAAACCCTTTCCTCCCCATCTTGTGTTTTGGTTATGGCATTTCATCTCAGCGATAGAAATCCTAACTAAACTCTACAACACGTGGGCACAGGAGACCACTTCCTACAGCACAGACAGTAAGGGCCTCATTGGATAAATGGGACCTACTGAGACTGAGAAGATCGCTCCCAACATGGCGTGACTGAGTCCACAGAAAGCCTGAGAAAGCTTGGGAAAGAGTAAAGCATGTTTTCTTGGTAGCGGTGCTGATGAAAAGCTGAACGCATGCTTTTCAGTTTTCAGCAGTAGCAGGAGCTGCGCTGTTTAAAAATGCCAGCTTTCTGGGCTGTCCTGCCAGGATAAACTCTGTTTGAGGCAGGAGGACCGGCTACAGAGAGAGGACTTGAGTGTTGTCTGTTGTAGCTCGCTTGCTGGCAGGCACCTTGAAATGCCATAGAGTTGTGGCAGTAAACATGGCTACAGCCAGTACCTCAGCCATGAGGCTGGAAAGCTAAGGAATGGGCTGGATCCAGCCGTGAAAGCCACGGCTTTAGTCCTACTGATATTGCTTGGTAAATTAAAGACTCATATGGTCAGAAAAAGAGAGAGATACAGTAAAAAGAGATTCAAAGACAAAGAATATTTCTAAATGATTTACAGTGTGTTAAAAATATATGCAAGCTAAAACTTAAAAGTTCTTAAAGTAAAAAACAAAAATAAGGAAGAAAGAGAGTAGTTGGGTGTGGTAATACACACCTTTAATCCCAACACTTGGGAGGCAGAGAGAGATTGACCTCTATGACTTCAAGGTGTGGTTGCCCACGCCTTTAATCCCAGTGCCTAGAAGGCAGAGACAAATAGATCTCTGTGAGTTCAAGGTGTAGTAACAAACACCTTTAATCCCAATGCCTGGGAGGCAGAGACGGGTGGATCTCTGAGAGTTCAAGGACAGCCTGGTCTACAGAGTTATTCCAGGACAAAGATACAGAGAATATAAAATAAAAGTAAAAATAAATGAAATAAAGGTTAAAATAAAGCACACAAAGATGGAAAATACACAGAGAATTTTGATACTGTATGCTATTATGCTCTCTTTGAATTGTTTGAATGCTGAGGAAGGAGCAACAGCTGCCAAAAGATATTTGTTTATAAATGCTGCTGAACTAATCCAACATAGATATTTTGAAAATTCCTTGACTTTGAAATTTGGATCTAAGGACATGATGCTTTGGAAAGGAGTTTCTT
>NW_026067921.1:4122774-4150670 GCF_014885135.2 Alexandromys fortis
GGGGGAGGGGGAGGGAAATGGGAGGCGGCGGTGGGAAGAGACAAAAATCTTTAATAAATAAATAAATTAATTAATTAAAAAAAAAGAAATCCTAAGACACTAGGATTACCAAGTGTCACGGCTACTTCATTTCTAGACACATTACCTGAAGAAAACAAGCATATGTTCACACAAAAACTTGTCCATAGAGTTTTAGCAGTATTATCTACTTTAGCTAAAAGGAAGAAACAGCTCAAATGGCCATCAAGTAATTAGTGAATGGATACGCCAAATGCATATGGCCAGATGCAAAAGGCCATGTAATGTGTGGTCTAATTTATGAGAAATATCCAGAAGAAGGAAATGAAAGGCTAATGAGGTGGCTCAGCGGGCTAAGGCACTTGCCATCGAGCCTGACACTTGAGTGTGATCCACAGGCGCATGTGGTGGAAGCGGAGAACCAACTCCCAAGAGCTGCGCTCTGTCCTTCATCTGAGCACTGTGTGCACACATGTGCACATGCACACACAATCAACAAACATTAAACAATTTAAAAATGCTACCACTTGGGGGGGAGGAGAGAGAGAGAGAGAGAGAGAGAGAGAGAGAGAGAGAGAGAGGAGAGAGAAGTCATAGAGATGAGCTAATTTCATTTCTGCCGAGCTGGGAGCTGAGGAGACGAGGGTTGACTGTTAAGGTATGTGGCTTCCTTTTCAAGTGTTTTGGGCTAGTGTAGTGATAATGCTATGTGACACTTTCAATACATCAAAACCATTAAATACAATATAATGAATTGTATATTTTTAAAGTCATTAAAAACAGGAAATTTTATGTTGCATAGCTTTTACCTCATGGTGGCATGTGCCTTTAATCCCAGTTCTTGGGGAGGTGGGTCTCTGAGTTCAAGGCCAGCCTGGTCTACAAGAACTTTTTCCAGGACAGACTCCAAAACTACAGAGAAACCCTGTCTCAAAAAAAAAAAAAATTGAGTTCAGAAGATTGACATAACTTTGATGAATCAAGAACCCTTTGGCATGATCATGGTGCCTGTTCATTATTTTAAAGACAGGGTCTTAATATACAGTCCAAGCTAGACTTGAATTTGTAAACCTCCTACCTTAGCCTAAGTGTCAGATTATAGGTATGCACCCGGAACCTGTGTGCACATCGTCACCTGTGTGCACTCTGCTCCTGTGTACACAGCTGTACCTGTGTGCACTCTTGTACCCATGTGCACCCTGCACCCATTTGTACCCTGCACCTGTGTGTACCTCTGCACCTGTGTGTACCCTGAATCTGTGTGCACCCTGTACCTGTGTGTACTCTGCTCCTATGTGCATTCCTGTACCTGTGTGTGCCCTGCACTTCTGTGTGCCCGCACCTGTGTGCACCCTGCACCTGTGTGTACCCTGAACCTGTGTGCACCCTGCAGCTATGTATCCCTGCACTTGTGTGCACCCTGCACCTGTGTGTACCCTGCACCTGTGTGTACCCTGCACTTTTGTGCACCCTGCAGCTGTGTGCATCCTGCACCTGTACGTATCCAGGAACCCGTGTGCAACCTGCATCTGTTGCATCACTGCACCTGTGTGCATTCTACACCTGTGTGTACCCTACACCGTGTGCATCCATGCACCTGTATGTATATCTTCACCTGTGTGCACCCTGCATCTCTATGCACCCCTGCACCTGTGTGCACCCTGTACCTGTATGCACCATGCACCTGTGTGTATCCCTACACCTGTGTGCACCCAGCACCTGTGTGCACCTGCACCTGTGTGCACCTTCCACCTGACTGTTCATTCAGTGAGTGTTAACTCAACACCCTCAGTGCAGTAGGTAGTAGGGACATATGCTAAGAATAAGTACTGATAGTCCAACCTGGACTCTGTTATCTAGAGAAAAATGGATCACTGAATGTTTAAGGTGTAGTGTTGGGACATAATCGGTAAAACTTAATGCAGAGGGACACACACAGGCACACACACACAAATGAGAACAGCTTTGGGGCATTGAGGATGTCTTTCTAGATAGGACATTTGACTTTGATTTTTTTTTTTTTTTTTGAGACAAGGCTTCATTGTGTAGGCTTGGCCAAGGCTTGTAACTCACTATGTAGACCAGGCTGGCAGAGATCTGAGGATCTCTGCCTCCCAAGTGCTGGGATTAAAGGTGTGTGCAAGCCACGTCCGGCCTGGCTTGACCTTGATTTTGAAGAAGAGTTTTCTTCAAAGTGCGAGAGAAGACTGAGCTGGCCTAGTGTCAGGAGCACTTGTTGCTCCGACTTGGGTTCAGGTCCAGCACCTACATGGCAGCTCACAATTATCTAGTTCCAGTTCCACAGATCCCACAGGGTCAAGCACATGTATGGCTCATGAACACACATCCAGGAAAACACCCATATTTATAAAATAAGATAAAATAAAATAGGAGGAAGTGGGGCCGAGGGTGCAGCTTTGTTGGTAGCGTTTGCCTTGCTTGCACAAAGCCCTGGGTTTGATCCCTGCTCTACATAAACCCGGCGTGGGACCCAGGTCTGTAATCTCATTACTTAGGGACGTGAATGGAGGATACATTTAAGGTTATCTTCAGCTGTGTCGGGGGTTCAAGATCATCTTGAGGAAGGGATTTGAAGCCTTCTTAGCGTTTGTGAAGTCTACACCCTATGTACAGGGAGGTCGGAGGTAAGTGCAGGCGACTTTGGAGTGAGTCCCAGCGACGACGAAGTTGGTAAAGCGCGTCCTGCTCAGCAGATGGCAGTAGTGCTAAGCAGTTGTTTGCATTCTTTACACTTTCAGTGTCCTAGCTTTAGGTGTGGGACACAGCTCCAGGGTTCAAACCTCCAGGCTCTGCCTGAAGGAGCACCGCCTAGAGCAGACCGCCTTCCTGCTGTGAGCCTGTCTTCAAACCTCTCCCCGCCGAGCCTTTTTTACCTGGAACTTGCAACTGCTAATTCCTATTTCTGAGCACAGGGAACCTCAGTATTGGGCATTTATTCTACCCATAATTACAAGTCAGGACGCAGGGGTCAGCCCCCGTGAAATCTTCACTCGCGGGCAAATCTTTGCACAGCTGACTCCAGTCACAGCTCTCTCTGTAGCTTCCTGTGGCCGTTCTCGCCGGGTACTGTGATCATGATGCGAACCAGCCGCGAAGTGAAATCGCCCGTGTGACAACAGATGCAGGGCTTCCCCGAGGGAGGTGACAGGGACGGCTCAGGGATGATGCCGCAATTATTACAAAGTCTCCAAGGAAATGAGGGTCTGGCAGAATGTCTGCTCCCAACCGAAGGAAGTCAGGCAGAGACAGAAGAGACCCTTGCTTCAGAAGGGGGTGTTTCCCTGGAGAAGCCCTTGGCCATTTTGCAGAAGCTGCCTTTTTTTAAAAGCTGTGGGAAGCTGGGGACATGTTCAGGATGGTTCCTGACACCCACAGGGCTGCTCACAACTATCTGTAACTCCAGTTTCAGGGGAGCCAACGCCCTTCTGGCTCCTATAGGCACTGCCTGCTAGTGGAACATATATACACATTCAAACATCCATGCACATAAAATAAAAATAAATAAATCTTAAAGAACTCTTGCTGGGAAGGTCAAATACGTGTGTCATAGTTACCTATCTTTTTAATTATGTGTATATGTGTGTGTCTGTGTGTGTCTGTGTGTGGGTATGCACTTGTGAATGCAGACTCAGGAGAGGCTGGAAGGGCCCATCGGACCCCTAGAGCTGGAGTTAGAGGTGGTTGTGAGCCACCTGACATGGGCACTGGGAACCAAACTCGAATGTTCTGCAAGAGCAGGGTGGGCTTTTGACTGTTGCTCCCTCTCTCCATCCCTATAGTTAGCCATGTTGTGTTTGTCTTCTTCTGGAAAAGTGAACCCCAAACAAGTCTTGATTTACCTTTCTATCCTTTAAACACTGTCCCAGAGGTAATTATAATAAAAATATAGTTAAATGTATAATAAATCAAGGATCGTAAGCTTCAATTTTTTAAAGATCAAGCCTCCATCTGCCCCCTCAGTCTCACGACTTATTATAAAAACGTCACCTCCCATTAAGTAGATTTGCTTTAAGTGAACTTTTCCCCAGGACATATTTTATCACCAAATAGACTTCCTCTGAGCCTTAAATCTTCTCCATCTGGGCTTTTAGGGCCCACGAGGCATGGAAGTGCCCTGGGTATGTTGTGTGTGTATAGTGGAGATTAAACCTTTGGCTTCAAAATCACAAACCCCACCCCTTTGTGGAGCAGAGAGGAGCCTGGGGGGGTTGAAATTTCCCTTCTCTCTTCTCCCTGGGTCACTGAGGGACCAGTGCTGTGGGGCTCGCTCCTGAGGTCAGGGAGGGAGCTGGCTGATGAGTGTGGGCGGCAGGGAAGGAGGAAGGCGCAGGAAACCCAAAGCTAACTGTGGACAGGACAAGGTGAAACTCACTGCGGTGCCAGCAAAACCCTCTTGTCCTTAAGTACTGAGAGCAAAGGACCAAGCTAGATTCAGGCCCAGCTGGGAGATGGAACATTTGGTAAGCTACCCACCCAGCCTGTGCCTGATCCCCTGTAGGGAACAGAGCAACCATGCCACTCCTGGGGGGGGGGTGCTGTAAGGTTTGAGATTGTATTGAGGACTGTAGTAAACACCTGTAATCCCAGCAGTTAGGAAGTAGAGGTAGGAGGTCAGGAGTTCAAAGTCATCCTCAGCTACTTAGTGAGTCAAGTCCAGTCTGGGGTACATGAGACCCTGTTTTAATAAACAAACAAACAAAAACCCCAAACAAGACAAAACAAAAGGTTTAAGGGGCCAGGGAGATGGCTCAGGTGTAAAGGTGTCTTCCATCATGACTGAGGACCTAAGGTAGATTCCTGAGACAAATGGGTTAGGAGGAGAGAATTGGTTCCTGCAAGTTGTCCTGTGATCTTCACACCCGCGGTGTTTTATGCACGCCCACACACATACACTACATCCACACAAAATAAATGAACTACTATATTAAGATGTTTTAAAGGATTGAAGTTGGGCTGGCGAGGTGGTTTGGTGGGTAAAGACATGTTGCTGCCAAGCCTGATGAGTTGACTTCAGACCCCAGTACTACAATGGTAGAAGAGGAGAACCAATTCCCACAAGCTGCCCTCTGACCTCCACAGGTACACACATGCGTGCACACATGTATACACCCAAACACATATTAAATAAGCACAATAAAAAAGGGTTGCGATTAAAGGTACAAAAGCACTTTCGTAGGGTATGGCAACCACGAGGATGGTTTGAAGGCTGTGAGGACATTCAAAAGGAATCAGGCTATCAGGCTGGGGTCGGGCATGTAGCTTAGTGGTTTAGACTACATGCTTAGCATGAATGAGATCCTGAGTTTAGTCTCGGGTGGAGGGGGGCGAGAATGATGAGGGAGTGCACACATACAGAAAACCACAGGTAGCGATGCCAAAAATGTAGCTTCTGTTCTTTCTGTGGTCGCCACAGACACAAGGTGTGAGGTGTAAATAGAAGCTCTGAGAGAGGGTGGAGGAGAGGAGGGGTGAAGCTGATCTCCCCAGTCTGGAGCATGGTGCTCTGAGTTAGTACGGCTGCCCCCCCCCCCAGCTCCTTCTGCGTGAGCAACGCAGAGCTCACCTTCCCCCGCATACACCTGAGCCCAAGGCGTGGCTCTGGCCAGTTCATCTACCGAGCGCCTGCTTGCCTTAGAGGACTTGTAATTTGTGTTTGCTGCCTTCTTGGCCCTTCACTCCAGTGCATCCCAAAAGACTCCATGTCAACTGTGGCCAGCAACTCAGCGAGGGTTGTCTGTCTCTGTCCAGCTCTGCCCCGACAGCACAGGTCAGCGAACGACAAGGATCCAAGACCCCAGGGGTCCTCCACTCCAGCGCTTAGGGCAGGAGAGAGAACCCTTGCCTTACTTTGGCTCCCTAGAAAGGGCTCTGACAAAATGTCGGCCATGGTTTGGGAAGCACTCTGCCAGCACCAGGGCCCCACGGGCTGGCACGATGCTGCTTGGCACTTTCCCCTGCTCCCCAGGGAGCTTCTGAGATCATCTCGGTAAAACTTTAATGCCTGGAAGTCAATTAGGGTGGAGCATTGTTCTGTAATCAAGAGGCGAAGCTTTTATTGGAAAGGTGCAAACTGCGGAGGAAGGAGGCAGCCAGGGGAGGCTCTGGAGCTAATGGCTTGGGCTGAAGAATGTTTTTGACAGAGTCAGGGTGAATCTGCCAAGGCGGGGAGCAGAAGGCGGCTTCGCAACCATCCTGAATACGTCTGTACCTTTGCTTTCCCACAATTCCATCGAGTAGAAATCACCCCGACTTTTACTTTGGAGAGGAGGGGCCGAGGCTGAGAGTTAAATTTGGAAGCAGAGTTCAGCCGCTGGCAAACCCACATACAGAAACCAGCCCTGGATGGAGAGGATGGATGGAGAGGGCTTCCCCCCAAGTCTGTTGCCTCTGAGCGTGGTTCTCCCCAAACACCCTTTCATCACCTGCTCGGGGAATCCCAGCGACTGTGTGAGGATATCACATCACCAAATCACCCTGACCTCACTGTCTTTAGGAACCGCTTTCTTATACACTCAGATTCTCTGGGTCAGGGGTTCCAGCAGAACCGGGGTGGAGAAAGCTGAACTCTCCTTCAGGGATCCTTCTGGGAAGGTCAGCTGGGACTACAAGTTAAATCCTGCCTGGTTAGTTGCTCAAGGTAGCTCATGGTAGGGGTCTCAGCTGGATATTTAGATGGACCAGTGCACCAAGGTGAGGTCTCAGCATGCCAGACTTAAGGGTACTTGGGTCATAGTTCAAGGGAAGGGACACAGGCCTCCATCTCTCAATGGTGCCAAGAACATGCAGGCAAGTTTTTTGGAGTGGTGGTGGTTAGTGGGGGTGGGAGGACACAGGGTCTCATATATCCTCAGGCTGTCCTAGAACTCACTATGAAGCCAAGGATGACATTGAGTTTCTGATCCTCCTTTCTCTACCTCCTTCGTGAGGGATTATAGGCATGTGCCATCACACACAGTTTGTATGGTGCTGGGACTTGAACCCGTGGCTTTGTGCAGGTAAGAATGCTGTTGACTGAGCTGCACCCCAGCCCCCGATGATTTTTTTTCTCTTTTAAAGCCCCTGTATTGTCTTATTCCTTTATGCCTGTCCTTACTGTCCCTATGACCTCACCAGTCTCCCACCTTGGCTTTGCCACTAACTTGCGGTGTGGCCTTGGGTCTGCCACTTAGTCCATCCTAATCTGTATTATCTCATTTTATAAAATCACAGTTGCAATAAAACTTTTAAATACCTCTCACCGCTTACCAATGGTCTTTAGAATACAGTCGCCCCATAAACCCCCGAACAAGATTGTGCTGAGGGTCGGAGGAGAGGCTGGACCCTGCTGAGTAGGTACTTGAGACCACAGAGGGAGCAACGGGGGAAGGCTCTAAAGGTGGAGAGGTGGAGTAAGAGACGGAGGGAAGAGGTGTTTGTGAAGATGGACAGAAACCAGAAGTAGGACCTTCAGGGGAGCAGATGTGAGCTGCAAGATCACACTCTTGTCAGAGAGTGGAGGCACAGGCTAGACTAGAGGAGGCCACAGGCTCTGTGCCTGGCCCAGGGGGTGCGAAGAAGGCAGGAGTGGGCCTAGAGAGTGTGTGAGAGACTGAACGAAGAAGGCAAAGCATTTCTCCTTCATAGACCTGTGTGGTCCAGGCCAAGACTGGACCTAACTGGGAGAGCGTTAGCTGGTGTAAGATTGTGGACTCAGGAGAAGTCACAGGCAGGTGGGGCTCAGGTGTTTGTGGTGCATGTTGTGGATCACACGGGGCACACAATTAGAAGGGACCTGTGCTTGGTTTAACACAGTGCTCTTACTGCTTTGAAGTTCTTAATTATATATGAAGAAGGGGTTTTGGCTTGCTGTTTGCATGGAGCATAGGAAGGATGCTGCTGGCTTGCAGGCCGGATAGTCTGTCGCCTTCAGGCTTACTCCTAGCGCTCAGCTGGAGATTTGGTACCTAGTCCCTTATAGAAATGGAATGGCAAGGCCAAATTGTGAACCGGTTCCACAGGTGTGGGCTGCAGGCAAGGATAGGGTGGGATGGGGGAGATATTCTAACATTTGTGAAGCCAAACAGGTGTGGGGTCTGGCCGCAAGTGAACAAGATTCCTCCTTAAGGATGCCATTGGGAAATAATGTGCTGGGGGGGGGACCCTGGGAGACAGACAGACAGATTTTTGCCTGCTGCTCTTCAGGCAAAGGGGGCACTTGACTCATTGGAGGGACTACAGTTGAAGGAGGAGTAACCAAAGTTTGGAGAGGTCAGTCTATGGAGATTGTAGTGAGGAGGATCTGCTGTCTAGGAGCAAGATTGCCTGGAGATCCCCCGCCCTGCTGTGAGAATAGAGTGTCCCACCCTGAGATTCCCCCTGCTGTGAGAATGGAGTGTCCTAGCTGCCATCCAAGCCACAACTCCAGCAACAGCCCTTCCTTTCACAGATGACAAAGGTTCCTACAAGGTCCTGGCTCAGTCCAGGGCTAAAGGCTCTCCAGGTACCAGGATCCCTCCTTGGGAAGTCAGTTTACATCAGGGGGAATTGGTGGGCACACATCTGGCCCCTAACCCCCTTCCTTCCCTGCCACTTGCCTGGTTTCAGGCATGTGCTGTCTGTTGTAAGGAGGGCCGCTTGTTTGTTTCCTGGCAGCTCAGACCGAAATAATCACACAGAAACTATATTACTTAAAACACTGCTTGGCCCATTAGCTTTAGCTTCTTATTGGCTAACGCTTACATTTTAATTTAATCCATCTCCATTAATATGTGTATTGCCACGTGGCTGTGGCTTACCAGGTAAAGTTCCCAGCATCTGTCTTTGGCAGGGCTACATGACTTCTCTCTCACTCTGCCTCTTTTCTCTCAGCATTCAGTTTAGTTTTCCCTGCCTAGCTCTGTTCTACCCTCTCAGGCCAAGCCAGTTTCTTTACTCATTAAAGGTAATCACAGCATACAGAGGGAAATCCCATATCACCTTCCCTTTTCTGTTTAAGTAAAAAGGAAGGTTTTAACTTAACACAGAAAATTTACATATAACAAAACGTGTCAAGCAAGAATTACAGTTATAATATTTATATCTACCTTATCTTTTATTATAACTAAGGAAAATTATATTATTACTATTTATTCTTCAACTCCATCAAAGACTCCAGAAGGATATAATATTACCTAAGTGAACAGGAAGTGCATTGTAAACAACTTCCCAAACTCTAGAATTGACAGAGACATCTTGCTGCCTGGACAGTCACCCACAGTTCTGTAACATTGGGACATCCATCTTCAGTCTACAAGCCCATAGTATCCAGCAGACTTTTCCATGAAGCAGGAAATTTCAAAGACAGTTCCACCTATGTTGGCAGTTTGTCAGTAACTTTCTTCTGTGTCCTGCACAACGTCTGGCAGACTCTTTCTTGAAGCAGGAATGAACCCCGAAGGACTGTCTCACCTTCTTTAGGCAACTTCAGCAGTCATTTCTCTGTGGGTCCTGCATGTCCAATTCACACAACACTACTACCAAGCAGTCCAGGCAAGAGCAGTTTCTTGCCCAAATGTCTAGCAAATTCCATAAGGAGCCTCTTCTGTGCTCATCCTCCTCTTGAAGTAGATTGGTGCTGTCAGGAACAGATGAGTCTCATTGTCATGAAAAGTCCTAAGGTTTTAAAACATTTTAAATGTCATATTCTGTAGGTCTCTGAAAGATTTGAAGAATATCTAACTGAAATAAATCTCTGTATATCTAGAAAACCTAACTAACATGACTATAAGCTTGACTATTATAGATGATTTTCTATTAACCTATATTTCTTAATTATATATTACATTTTAATACCTTAAGATCAGATATATATATATATACACACACACACAGTATAGCAAAATTGACCTTAAATTTGTATCAATAAACCAAGATCCATACCAATACAAAGTATTCATTCTATAGCAGCTGTCAAACCTCTTCCATCCTCAGAAATCCATAAGAAGAGATCCCCACTTCTGCAATAGAAGCCATGTTTTATCTCCTCACAGCCCCTGTCTGTCCGTGACATTAATAACTCTCCTAATAAACTCCATAGCCCCACAAACATCCCTCTTGAATCTCCGTCCAGGCCATTTTAGCCCCCTCCCCTGTGAACTGGTAGTTGGCGTGGGGTGTGAGGGAAGGTGGAGAGCTGAGGAAGGTGACCGGCGTGGACACCGTCCCGAAGCAGCGGGATGAAGAAGAATTAGGGATGTCCTCAGCAGGACCTCACTTAGCCAGTTCTCTTGGGAACAAGTCGACGAGTTGATGATTCCTATCACCGGAGACCAGTTTAGAATAGCACAGGACTGAGGCCTGCGGTGTAGAACTTTGTCTCCAAGTAGCTTCCCCCTGACTCCCTGTGGAGAATGCCACACTGCCCAGCTCAGGCAGAAAGGGTTTTGTTTTCTCATCATGGAATGGCAAAACTGACATTAGGGCCAAAGGATTAAAACCAGAAACCTGACTGATGTGGGAGTGTCATATATCAATCTGTTGATTTCATTGGTTAAGTAATAAACACACTGCTTGGCCTCATAGGTTAAAGCATTGGTGGAAGGAATAAACAGAATAGAATTCTGGGTGGAAGAGGAAGTGAGGTCAGACTCTGCTCTGCTCCCGGAGAGACTCGACAGCTCTGCTGGAGCAGAGACGCCATGCTCAGCTCTCCCAGGCAACTTGAACCCAGGATGGACATAGGCTAGAATCTTCCCGGTAAGCGCACCTTGGGGTGCTTACACACATCATTAGAAATGGGCTAGTCCAGGTGCGAGAATTAGCCTGTAAGGGCTAGAGTTCATGGGCCAAGCAGTTCTTAAATGAATACAGTTTGTGTGTTGTTATTTCGGGCATGAGCTAGCCAAGCGGCCGGGGTGTTGGGGACGCAGCCCCGCCGCCGCTTCTTATTTCAACACCTGACAGTCACAAACAATCCAAAGAAATCTTTGCTGTGCCCCTCCCAACCTCCTCACAAGGCAGGAGCAGTTTTCAAGTTCAGTTTTTAAGTTCAGACGAGGGGTGCTGAGGTTCAGTCTGTAATCCCTTTACTTGGGAGGGGAGGGAGAAGGACCAGGGTCAAAGCCATCCTACATAGCGACATAGCAAGTTGCAGGGCAACCTGGGCTTTCAAGGACCCTGTCTCCAAACAAACAAACATTTGAATGGGGAAACTGAGGGATGGGTACGTTAAATAACTTGCTTCTGTGAGACCCAAGTGCTTGACACAATTCGAGAGGGCAGGCGGCAGAGGTCCCAGTGTTCCACAGGGTGGTGAGTAGCATCCTTCCTCAGCCCCCAGTGTCCTTCTTCCTCTGAGTCCTTGGAGGGGGAGGGGGGAATTCCCAAGTCCCAGTACCTTTGCCTGGGGTTTAACCTCAGTGATCTGACCACCTTGGGAAAGGTAGAATTAAACAAAGAGAGAATGCCGACTCACTGGGGTAGAGGAGAAATGACTGAGGTCTTCTGTTGTAGGGGCCTCAAAGCCACACACTCAGGTACCATAAATGAAGTAAGCTATACAATTGACATGGCTCCTGGGCTCACCTGGAGAGTTCACTCCAATTGGGTCTGCCCCAGTGCTGACATGTCTCACTGGTTAGATTGCCTCTTATTCCAGGAGAAGCCAGATTTTATTTTTTCTGTGAGATTATCATGATCACTAATTGAAGTAACTCACTAATGGTGCTCAGAGTGGGTGGGCGTGTGACTCAGTGGCACACACAGACCCCCGGGGTCCATCCTCAACACTGTACAAACTGGCAAGACTGAGGGTCATCCTTGGCTCAGAGAGAGACAGAGACAGAGACAGAGACGAGAAGAAAAGAAAAACAAGTGCTTGGAGTGTTTATGGCATGTGGGGGCACCTTTGTCTAAGTGCCAGCCCAGCGAATACCCAGCCCAGATGGATTCCCCTAAGACCGAATAGATGGTAGTCAAGGGCATATGGCTTCCTGGCTCCCGACCCTGGGCGTAGGCACTTCCTCCCTGGGTGATTTCTCCAGAAGGATCTCACCCTGTTTCTCGCCTGCATGGCTCTGTAGTGGCGCACATTTCAGGGGACCCCATTCTGCCTCGCGACCGTGGCTCCTGCCTCGCGACTGTGGCTGCTCATCACTCGAGCGGATCCCCTGCTCTCAGAGACATTTTCTTCCTTTAATAAACAAAGCCTTTCGTTAAGCCCACGTCAATGGAGCAGGCTGCAGGGCGCTTTTCTGTCTCTGGGTTCCTGGTGCAGCAGAGGCTCTGCAGCAGCTCCCTCCCCAC
Organism: Alexandromys fortis; assembly: GCF_014885135.2. NCBI lineage: Eukaryota > Metazoa > Chordata > Mammalia > Rodentia > Cricetidae > Alexandromys > Alexandromys fortis. Next base: position 4,135,075 of record NW_026067921.1, read on the forward strand.
CTTATTAGCGCTGCAGGGCTGTATTGTACCAGCTCAGACTTTCCCCTTTCAGCCAGGGGCTCACCTACTGTCTACTCAGGGCCCATTAAACCATTAAGAAAAAAATGGTGCCTTCAGGAGTCGGAGAGACTTGTGCACTTTGTTGGAGAGGAAGTCAATTTCCCTTGCTCTGTGCAAACAAATGCCCTGCACACACTTAAAAGTTCCAGGAATTCTGGGGCGTGGGGTGGTCCAGGTGTGGGGGTGCGGAGTGGCTGCCATTTCATCCATGACACTCAGCTTTTGGGTCCTCACAATGTCAAACAGGGCTCAGAATAGCTTCAGTGTGTGTGTGTGTGTGTGTGTGTGTGTGTGTGTGTGTGTACGCACATGTGCAGATAGGTGAGGGTTCACCTGTGTCTTTGTGTGGAGGTTAGAGGCATCTTTCTTTACTGTTCTCCACCTTACATTTTAAAACTGTCTCTCACTGAACCTGGACCTCATTGATTCAGCCAGACTAGCTGGCCGGTGAACTCCAGAGATCCGTCTGTCTCCCTCCTTCCCAGGGCTGGGGTTACAGACCCCTGCCACTGCATCTGGCTTTTTATGTGGGTCTTGGGAATTTGAGCCCAGGTCCTCATGCTTGCATGGAAGGTGCTTCACCGGCTGAACATCTCCTCAGCCCAGTATGCCAATTAAACAAACACCTGGCATTGAAAAGCAGAAGGAGATTTATTCAATGTGGTCACATTGAGAAGAGGCACAAAGAGACCTAGTGACCCCTCAAACCCATCTCGGGGTCCTTATGTGAGGTTTAGGGTTGGATATCAGGCAAGAAGTTGCATTGCTAAGCAGTCCTGGCCCACTCATCACTGCTGGGGTCCAGTCTGTCTTGCAAAGTTGTTAAAACCGTGTGCCATCATTTCCTGGGGGACAGGCTCCCCCCTTGCCTGGCACGAGACTTCGGCCTTTTCTTCCTCCCAGCATGGGATTCCTGGAGAAATTTCAATTATTTTAATAGTCTGACGGCCAAAAGGAGGGGCACAGTGTATCTTTAGACTGCCCACTCCTGCCAGGGTGGATACAGCACCAACCTACCGTGCTGGCCACTGTGGTTGCAGCTCAGCCTTCCTCCAGCTCACAGAGCTAAGGTCACATTGGAGCCAGCTTCAAGTCACTTCCAGCTTCCGGAGCGACTTCTTGGAAGTGTAATTATAGGTCAAAAGGAGACAGTTACTTTCGGAGTCTGTCCACCATGTCAGGAAGTGACATTCCTGAAGGAACACGTAACAGCTGAGAGGCCCCCCCTCAGGGGAGGCCTGTAAACATGGTGGCTCACATTAGGACTTCCTCAATTAGGAAGACAAGAGAACAAAATCAAGAGCCCGTCAGATCAACGGTAGCCTTGGAAACTGGGTTCCTGGTAAAGAATGCTGGCCACTGCGCGTGTCTTCTGGAGGGTGGCCGAAGGAGGTTAGAGAAAAGCGCAGCTGTCCGGCCACCGCTGAGAGAGTGAGCTGCTGCATCTGGGCATTAGACAGGCCATCGCTCCCTGCAATGGGAATTTCAGGTTTCAGATATATTTTGGTTTTAAAACTATGTCTAAAGCCGAAGAGACAGCTCAGTGGATAAAGCGCTTGCTGTGTGATTCTGGGGACCGGAGTCTGACCCCCCAGAACTCATGTAAAATCTGGATGTGGCAGCACACGCCTCTAACCCCAGACCTAGGAAGGCTAAGACAGGAGAATCATCCTGGTCAGCTTCAGGTTCTGTGAGAGACGCTGTCTTGGAGACAATAAAGGGGAAAAGAGAATGGGGGAGACACCCTGGCACCAATCTCTGTCCACAACACAGGCCCATGTCAGCAAGTGTGAACACACACAACACACCCACGCACACACATGTGTGCACACATGCACACACATACACACATGCACATGCATACACACACCTGTGACCATCTGAAAATCTGTTTTGATCCAGCTTCGACCTCTCAGAGAGCAAAGCTCTGGTTATTCCTTTGACTTCTTGGTAAACTTAAGTCTCCTGGCTGGAGTGAAGATACTCTATCTCTTTTATTTATTTGTGTTATTTTATAATTATGTGTATATATACTTATGTGTGGATATGCGCCTCTGAATGCAGTGTCCAAGAAGGCCAGAAGAGGGTGTAGGGTCCACTAGAGCTGGAGTTACAGGGGCTGTGAGCCCCAAGACTGTGGGTGCTGGAAACTGAACTCAGGGTTCTGCCAGAGCAGCGAGCACCCCGAACAGCTGCACCATCTCTCCAGCCCCCTGGGGTATAGGTGAAGAGATGGTAGCTTTGACCATCAGACTACACAGACAATGGACATCAGGAATTGGAACTCACCAGAACTCTTGTGCTGGTAGGGGAAAAAGTTGAAGCCTCAGACTAGCCAGAGAGGACTGTTCGGACCACCTTTCAGGACAGACATCAGGACAGACCAGGACAGAGCGATGACGGATGGGAACACACGATGACCAGGACAGCTTAGTTGTGCATATCACTGGCTCTCTGTTTAAACCCAAATGGTGAGAACCAAGAGCGAAGCAGAGACCCCTGCGGGCTGCTGCTGTTGCGCTTTACTCTTTGCATGTGTGTGCGTGTTGGCATGTGTGTGGGTACACATATGACTGTGTGCATAGGATGAGAAGGTGGTGTCTGGAGAAAGTCAAACTGCTTGACTCGTGGGCAGGAAGAATTAAAGGCCTTGGGTTCAAGTGAGCATCACAGGCTGCATGGAGCAGGGGCAAGCCAGTGAGATGCGATATTGGGCCACAGATGACTGGTATTTCTGTAATGCGACTTTCCCCCAGACATTCCTGAAGTCTGAGACATTTAAAATGTCTTCAGGGGCCAGAGAGATAGCTCAGTAGTTAAAGGGCTTGCTGCTCTTCCTAAGGACCCAGTTTAGTTCTGGTACCCAAGAGATCAAATGCCTTCTGTTGGATGCAAGCATTGTACACACGTGGTTTTCACACACACACACACACACACACACACACACACACACACACACACAGTAAACAGATCTTTAAAATAAAACACGATTTGCAAGATGTTGTAGGGCTGAACCCCAAAAAAAGGCCCTCAGAGAAAGTGTGTGAATCTCTACATTTCTATCTTCTATTTTAATTGTATTGTATGGAAGGTGATAACTGGATTTTTATTTAATATTACTTATTTGTCTTGTGACACTGAGGTTCAAACCCAGGACTCTGTATGATAGACAATCTCTTTACCACTGAGCTACATCTACAACCTAAGGATTTAAATTTTGAGTAAGATTTAATACTGTCATTTGTAGTTGGGTTGTTCAGCTATTTACCCTCACATACTTTCTGATCTCTTATTATGTGGTCTCTGCAAACAGTACCACAGACAGGCTCAGTGGTGTGTCTCCCAGGCGGCTCCAGATGCCAGCCAGCTGACAGTGAAGATGCTTCACCCGTCTTATTTCCAAGTGTGGAGTCTGAGGGGGTAACCTGCACAGATATGACTGTGAGATGAATTTCCTGGCTTGCATTGTTCAGTATGGAAACTTTGTAACCACCGAATGACTTCCCACCCTCCCCTCTGCCCACACTCTGACAATTGCTATCATTCCCCCACTTTCTACCTATCAGAATCTCCCTCGCTCCCTCCCTCCCTCCCTCCCTCCCTCCCTCCCTCCCTCCCCCCTCCTCCCTCTCCCCCCCCCCCTCCCTCCCGCGCTCTCACACTCACCCTCTAAATTTGTTATGCAGCTGAGATCGCCGTCGAACTTAATATCAGAATAACTCGTCTTACCTGCCTGTTAAGTAATAGTGTTTTTTTTAAATATTTATTTGTTTATTTATTTGTGTTTGTGTGTGTCTGTGTGAGTGTATATAAGTGTGTGTGTGTGTACATGACCTGTACATATGCTCAGAGGCCAGAAGGGGGCATTGAGTGTCTTCCTCCTCTATCCATCTTTGTCTATTCCTTACAGTGGGTCTCTTCCTGAACCTGGAACTCAAGTTTCCTTGACTAGACTGGAAGGCAGCAAGCCTCAGTGACCCTCCTGTCTCTGTCACCTCTCCTGTCTGGAGTTACAGGCTTGCATGACATGCCTGCCTCACTATGTGGGCTCTGAGAGCCGGTCCCCAGGACTGCAGAGCAAACCCTCTTAACCATGAGTCCTTTGCCTAGGCCCTAGTATTTGCCATTTTGTGATGAGCTCATGGCTCATTTCACGTTGCATAATGCTTGACAACCCCCATGTCTAATATCTTTTCTTCTTGTTATGGTTTCCCTCTCAACATGCTTGGAAGAAGCTATACAACCTCTGTCTATTTCTTTAGCGACTTATTTTAGCATGCTACAGTCTGTATGGTGATCCTCCTGCCTAATTAGACAATACGAAGGTTCCAGAATGCTTCAAGGCTATTAACCTCTTGCGACTAACATATTTTTGTCATCCTGTATTGTACGTCTGCCAGCTTTCTCGAGCCTCACATCAGATGCTATTGTGGCTGCTGGGGTTGTCAGCAGTGTGTGCTCAGCCACCTCCATGTGCTAACATCTTTTTCCTCGCCCTCCCCCCATCTCTCAGACTTACCATGTAGGAAAGTTTTTCTTCCGCTTGAAGTATCTGTTTGATTATTTTCTTTGGTGGGGATCTTTGGGTGACTCAACTTTCCTTAGCTCCTGACTGAAGTTGTCTGTATCTCACTATTGTTCTTGAAGGATGGTTTTGTCAGCATGGAATCTCAGGTTGACAGTCTTGAATGTCTCCCCCTTTCTCTCGGCACATTAGGCATTTTACCCCATTGTTTTATGGATTCTGCTGTTGCTACTGGGACGCCAGTCATCAATTAAACTGCCAGTCACTGGGACATGATCTGTCTTTTCAGACTGAGCTGTTGAAGTCCCGAGATTTCACTCTCATAGGCATTGTTATTCATTTCTTAAACTGGTCGTTTGGTTCAGGATTTATTGAGCGTCTTGGATCTGTAGGGTGGTGCTTTTCTATCAGTTCTGGAATGTTCTCCATGACTACCACAACACTTCCATACTGCATTTTCTTATGCTCTCAGGTTTTCCTCCTCCATGCTCCTTAACTATTCTTAAAATTTTACATCAGGGGCTGGAGAGATAGATGATGGTGCATACTGTTCATGGTGTGTACTGTTCATGATGTGTACAGCTTTTTTAGAGGACTAGAGTTTGACTCTCAGCACTCACACCTGTTATACCACGATTGCCTGCAATTCCAGCTACCTGGGATCCAATAACTTTTGCTTTTCATGAACATGTGCACACGCATACACACACACACACACACACACACACGAGAGAGAATAATAAAAACATCTTTAAATTTTTGTGTCTTTTGTATTTCTGTGTGGTATTTTCACTTAATTTACTTTTGTCAACCTTCCAGATTACTGATTTTTCTCTTCACATGTGTCTAATCCGGTATTTAAGTATGTGTGTATCTCGGTTTCACTTCCTGTTACTATGAGAAAATACTCCAACAAAAGCATCTTAAGAAACAAAGGGTTTATTTGACTCTCAGTTCCAGGAGACAGTCCATGGTTGTAAGTAAGTCACACTGAAACCGAACTTTGTAAGATCTTTACGGTCTCTTGTATTTTATTTTTTTGTTTTAAAATTTTCCATCTATAATTCAAATACTGAGTTATTAGAAAGGACCTGTGTTGCACCCTCAAGCCTCCCAGAGGCCCCTGGGCACTTGTTTACCTTCCACTCCAGGTGTAGCCCGTGACATTGGACTCCCTTAGGCCTTTGACTTTAAAGGACCCTGGGATTTTTGCCTTTCTCATCTTGTGTAGCCATCTGAAAGGAAGCACCCAGCACCCAGAGCTTGACAGAGGTGTGCCAGGTAAAAACTGTTTCTGACACATTCGTTCAGCAAGAGGTGGCTCATGCTGGTGTCAACTCACACAGTGCACAATCACCTGGGAAGGAGCGCTCCGTGAGAGACCGCCCAGATCACAGGGGTCTATGTCTGTGCAGAGACAGACTCACTTGTTAGCTGAGCCAGCCCACTGTGGGCAGCGCCATTCCCTGTGAAGAGGATCCTGCACTGTGTAAGAGTGGAGGATGTGGGCTGGACAGATGGCTCAGTGGTTAAGAGCACTGGCTACTCTTCCAGAGGTCTTGAGTTCAATTCCCAGCAACCATATGGTGGCTCACAACCATCTGTAATGAGATCTGGCACCCTCTTCTGACCTGCTGTCATACATAGACAGAATACTGTATACATAATAAATAAATAAATAAATATTCTAAAGAAAAGAGTGGCGGATGCGAGAAGAGTGCAAGCATTTGTGTGTTAACTCACTGCCCTGTGCTCTTGACTGCACATGTCTTGTAACTAGCAGCTTCATGTTCCCAGCACGGTACTTCTCTGGCATGAAGAACTGTCCCCTGGATTGTGACCCTTTGCCCTGAAAGTCGCTTTTGCTGGGTTATTTTAGCATATCAACAGGAAGTAAAACTTAGATACAAAAGCTCCTGCTTCTTTTACAGGTTGCTCTTTAAATCATGGCAGCTTTTAAAATGTTTTAAATTTTCATCTTTGATTGCTTTATTCATTGTGTTAGTTGTTTTGATTTCAGGAATTATTCAAAGTACTTAATTCTCCATTTTGATGGAAATATAATTCTGGGCTCTTTAAGCACCATGGTTTTTTAAATATAAAGTTATTCTCCTATCCGCCCTTCTTTGTTAGCATTTTGATTTGCGTGTGTGCACACACCACACACACACACACATCACACACATCTGGTATTGGTGTTGACTTCTGATTTACAAGGAGAGGCTGTGAGCCTCTAATTAACAAGCTTGTGAGAAAGCTTTTTCTCCTGAAAAATGAAAGCTTTACTCAAAGGATTCTGGTTAATGGAAATGTTTGACTGTTTTCTGGTGATAACACGGAAGGTTGGGAATAGTCTTTAAACGTGAGATTAAATACGAAATGTGAGTGAAAACTCGGGTCTTTAACCTTACACCTGCACCAAATCGCGGCGCCCACCTCCTCTGCTTCAGCAGTCACAGAATCGCCTCTCCATCCTGTTGGTTAAACAGCTCGCAGACGCGCCGATCTCAACATTTTGATGTGGACTTCAAGACGGTGTCACTCAGACTTTTCAAGGGTTGTCAGGTAAGCATCGTGCACGGGATATTTTTCTGTCACCCAGCTCCGTGTTCCCGAGTTTCCCTCTTTGCTGCTGATGTTATCAGGTGTTCTCCTCCCGTCCATCACGGCAGGCTGTCGTCAAAATCTCCTCCCTCCTTTTCCCTTTGTCTCTTCTTCCTTCCCTCCCTCCTTCTCTTTCTTTCTTTCCTTTGTTAGTTGTACAACTCAAGAACGTTACCTGGGGCCTGGAGAGATGGCTCAGCGATGAAGAGTGCATACTGCACTTGCGTGAGTGTCTGAGTTCAATTCCCAGCACCTACACCAGGCAGATCGCAGTCATCCAAAATTCCAGCTCCAGGGATCTGACACGCCCTCTTCTGGCCTCTGTGGGCACTGCATTCTCATGCAAATACCCACACATAGTTATATACATAATTTTTTAAAAAGTAAGAGGGGGATGGAGAGATGGCTCAGTGGTTATGGGTGCCTACTGCTATTATGAAAGACGTGAGTTTGGCTCCCAGAACCCACATTAGGCAGACTGAAACCACATGTAACTCTAACTTCAATGAATCTGGAGCCTCAGACTTCCAGGGGCACCTGTACTCAAGTTTACATACCTACCCACCCCCACATAATTAAAAAAAAAGAAGCCAGCATTAATTGCATATATGGGGATGTACGTGTGTGTGTGGTCATGCATGAACAAGTATGCATATGTGTGTGGAGGACAGAAGTCGAATGTGAATGTTAGTTTTTTTTAAATTTATTTATTTATTAAAGATTTCTGTCTCTTCCCCGCCGCCGCCTCCCATTTCCCTCCCCCTCCCCCAATCAAGTCCCCCTCTCTCGTCAGTCCAAAGAGCGATCAGGATTCCCTGACCTGTGGGAAGTCCAAGGACCACCCACCTCAATCCAGATCTAGTAAGGTGAACATCCAAACTGCCTAGGCTCCCACAAAGCCAGTACGTGCAGTAGGATCAAAAACCCATTGCCATTGATCTTGAGTTCTCAGTAGTCCTCATTGTCTGCTATGTTCAGCAATTCCGGTTTTATCCCAGGCTTTTTCAGACCCAGGCCAGCTACTCATACAGACTCATACGCATACAAAACCAAACAAATGGCTGTTTGTTAAAAACTAACATATAGGCATCCTCCTGAATGTTAGTTTTAAACAAACAGCCATTTGTTTGGTTTTGTATGCGTATGTGTCTGTATGAGTATAGACACAGGTGTGTATTCCAGTTTGTCTGCCTGTGTATGTATGTGGAGGCCACAGGAGGGCATTGGGTGCCCTTCTCTGTCACTTTCTGCCTGGCACTTTGATGCAGGATCTCTCTCTGAACCTTCCGACTTGTGCTTTCTTGGTTAGACTGGAAACCAGCAAGTTCCAGCGATGCCCTGGTCCCTGTTTCTCTTGGAGCCAGTGTCTCGGGGAGTCCGGGGCACCTGGCTTGCTTTGTGAATGCTAGGATCTGAACTCTGTGGATGTTAGTAATGTCACTAGATGCTTCAAGTTCCTGCCACTCTGGCGTCTCTTGCAGTGATGGAGAGCTACTGGGAATTGTGAGCAGTGCTCCTAACTACAGCCCCACCTCACCAGTATCTACCGTACTTCAGGTCTCTTCCTGTTCCAAAGAGGCCGGTGAGCCCTAACCTGTCCCTGGGACCCTGGGACCCAAGCATGCTACCGCACCCTGTCTCTAATGTGGGCCCTGCGGACTGATAGGTGTTCATGCCTGCATGGCGAGCATTTGACCCGCTGAGCCGTCTCTCTAGACCAGCGCTTAGCTTTCCTTAGGTGAGGCAGGGTGGGGCCCAACCAGGGGACGGAGGGTGCTCAGAGCCAAGAGCATCACACTGCTCCCATCCTCTTTGTCTTGGGCCACTCTGTCTATCAACGGCTCGAGCTTTTTAGGGGACCAGAGTGCAGGTAAATGGGGCGTGGCCCCTACTGAGGCTGGGAACTGAGCCGTGGTCCCCGGGGTTAGCTGTGCCACCAGGTGGCTGCGTGGTCCTGGAGAAACCACAGCCAGCGCCTGCAGGAGGTTTTCTGTGTTCTCACCTCCACCCCGCAGAGGCAGGCCCAGCTCCGAGGTTTTTCTCCAAAGCATTTTTTTCCCTCCAATTAACTGTTCATAATAAGAAAGAGCGCAAGCAAGTGATTTAAGTAATAATCTCTCATATTCAGTACGCCATTAACAGCCATCTAGCGTTTCCTTCGCCTTTTAAATGAGCTCTGGTTCTGATGCTCAGTTGTTCTGCGCATAAGCTTTTAGCCTCCCTCCCTCCCTCCTCTCTCCTTCCTTCTGCTCCTCCCCACTCCCGCCGTCTTTGAGTTTCAAGGCACTAGCATTTTTGTGGAATCAGCTGCACCATCTCTCACCTAATGGCTTCTGTCCCATTTAACATGAAACGTGTTAATTAATTATTTTTTTTTTAATGAGACAGGGTTTCATGTGGTTCACGCTGGCCTCACACTCCTTACATACAGAAGATGACCTTGAACTTCTGGCCCTCCAGGCCTCTGCTTCCTGAGTGCTTGGATTATGGATGTGGTCCACCGTGCCTGGTTTTCTGCAGCACTGGGAATTGAACCCAGGGCTTTGTTCATACTGAGCAAATGCTCTACTAAGTGAACCATGTCCCCAGTCTCTGTGGGTTGACTTAGTATGAACTCCAGGCTGCGTTTTGAGAGATTTGGGGAAGAAGATAGTCTTTGTCCTGGACCAGCTTTTAGCCTAACCGGGTCATTTATGGCAGGGTGTGGTGTGTATCAGGGTCCATGATGCAGGATAGGCTTGGAGCCCGACACAAGTCAAATGTGGAGCCGGGAGGTGGTGGCGCACACCTTTAATCCCAGCAGGATTAAAAGAGGAGGAGGATGAGACAGGTGGATCTCTGTGAGTTCGAGGCCAGCTTGGTCTAGAGTGAGTTCCAGGACAGGCTCCAAAGCTACAGAGGAATCCTGTCTCAAAAAGCCAAAAGGAAGAAAGAAAAAAAGAAAAAAGAAGTCAGATGTGTAAAGAGATGGTTTAAACTAGCAAGAAATGTTAGCGTGAGTGGTCATCTAGTTCCTGGAACAGAGTCAAAAAACGACTAACCTAGATCTTTGGTTCTTCTCTCCCTGGTAGATTTTTGGCTCTATTTTTCCTGCTATGGGGGTCTTTCACCTAGCTTGTGTGAAGTCCTGGGTTCGAGTCCTGGTGCCACATGCATGAGTGTGGTGCTGCGTATCTGCAGTCCTAGCAGTTCAAGGCTATCCTCAGGTACTTTCCAAGTTAAAGGCCAACCTGGGCTACATGAACCCTTGTCTTAAAAACAAAGTTTGGCTGGAGATGTTGAAAGACATATACCTCATTGCCGAAATGGAGGAGGGTGGGAGAGAGTAGATGAACTGGAGGTCTAGTGGGCTTGGGGAAGGTTGAGAAAGATTCCTTATTTGTCTGCATCCCACAGAAGCTCCTGTGAGAGCCATGCCGTGTCTTACTACTGCCGTGGAAACAGCAGGTCAGAAGAGAAGGCGTCAGGGGTGGGTACGGAAGACATTACAGAGACAGTGTGCTGCCCTATGATACTCAAAACATCTTTGCAACATATTTGGTCACAGCCACCCCTCACGTTCACCAACTCTTCCCTGGCCCCTTCCTGTGCTGGTGGGTGTAGGACCAACTACAGGAGCATGGGCAGCCTAGCAGCGGCCACACCTCTGAAGAAAACTGGCTGTCCCTGACCCAGCAGGATCGGCTCTGGCATCAAGTGATTAACTCAAGGCTGAGAGAGAGCAGGAGGAGGGACTTCCAGTCAGTCTGTCTGAGACCCTAATCGTCCTGCTGCTGCCCTCGGACCTGAGTTTTCGGATGTCTCTGCTCGTGTACATGAGTCACCGGATTCACTCCCAGATGCCGTTAAATTTCCCCCAGGAGTTCTAGCAGTCAAGTGTGTCTCTTCCTGTCACTGCAGCTCAGCTCCACTGTGTTCCCCAAGGAGTGGTCCCCAAGGTATGATGTCATGGCAGGACACTGAAGAAAAAAATTGGTGTGTGTGTGTGTGTTTACTTGAGAACTCGTGCAGCGTCCTCACGTGTGCACGCCAGAGGCCCACTTTGTGCGTCCTCCTCTATTCCTTCCCTCCCTCTTTTCCCACAAAGAGTCTGTCACTGTGCTCAGAACCTGCCTTTGTGGCTAGGCTGGTGGACCAGCGGGCTCCCCGATCCTCCTGTCTCTGCTGGGCGGCCCCCGCCTTGATGCACCCACTTTTATGTGCTGCCCCTTTAAGACTCCACCTCCCCCACCTAGCCAGTTAGGGCCAACCAAGAAGACTAAAGCCAGAGTAAACTGAAGAAATATTTAAAGCCTATTTAGCATGGCAACAAGTTTATTGTGATTCCTAAGCTGATTATATCCCTTTTGACTTCTAGCCAGTCCCTTCACCAGGCTTCCATATAGACTTGGGCATCTAGCTCAGCCCCAGGCTGGCGGCACGCCTGTCTGCCTGCATAGGCCCAGCTCTTTTCCTCCAAGCAGCTCTTGCCTGCCTGGTTCTCACACTGCTGGCTAGCCCACTGCAGCAACTGTTCCTTAGACGCTGGTGCAGTGGGCATAGAGATTGTCGAGTGTGTGCTGGGAGGTGGCTCCGCAGGTAACGAGCGCTTGCTGGGTAAGCATGAGAACCAGAGTTCAAATCCCCAGAACCCACATAAAATAATAACAATAACAGTAAACAGTTGTGGTCACACACATCTGTAATCCCAACACTGAAGGAGCTTTCTGGCCACCAGCCTAGATCCAGGTTCATTGAGAGACCCTGTCTCTACACATGCACACAGGCACGCATGCCTGCCAAAGATGTGGAATGTATGTAGAACATTTACCTCTGTAGAGTGGGGCTGTGGTGCTGAATAGATCATACATGTGAACATGTGAACGCTAGCCTTCAACGTGGCCACAGACATCTTGCCCTTGTTTCTATATATACCGTGAACCAATGAATCCATTGTTACCTGATCCTGTGATCATTTAAATCTCACAAATTTAGATGTTATCACTGAAGAACCAAGACCGAGGCAGCAGAGCAGCGCGGAGTCTAGGCTGGGTCTTATTTTAATTCTGAATTCTGTGTCTATGCGTTTTGCATCTACTTGTCTGCTGGCCAGCTTCCTGTTGCAGTGACAGATAAGTCAGATACATCCAAGATAAATAACTTCGAGAAGGAAAGGGGCTGGCACGATGGCCTATCTGGTAAGGGTGCTTGCTGCTAATCCCGATGCCCCGAGTTTGATCCCTGGAGCTCTCCTGGTGGAAAGAGAGGACAATTCCTGGGACGCGGTCTTCTGACCTCTACCTGTGTGTCAGGTGTAGACACACAAACAAATAAGTGAGTAAACAGTTTCTTTTCAAAGGAAGATCTTTTCTGTTCAGGGCGTGGAGGTCTCAGTCCACATCTCTTCCTATTGCTCTGGGCCCATGATGAGGAGGACACAGAGACAAGTGTGGCAGAAGAAGATGTTCATCTCAGGGTGGCCAGGCCGCGAGGAGAGGCGGAGGCAGGGTTCCGACAGCCTTCACGGATGCTCTGTGTTAGTTACTTTCCTTGTTGCTATGACAAAACACCCAGCAGCAGCAACTTGAAGCAGTTGAGGGGATACAGTAGGCTGTGGTGGGGAAGCCGTGGTGGCTGCGGCTCTGCCTGTGGCAGCAGAAACCCACAGCACAGCTTGGCACAGTCCTGTAGATCAGCAGGCAGAGGGAGTCCCGACTGGAAGCCGGTTGGCTCTATCCCTGCAAGGCCCATCTATCTCTTGGTCACCTGCTTCCTAAGCACCTGTGAACCAAGTGTCCCAAAGTGGCGAGCCCATGGGAACATTTCACATCCAGACCACCTGCTTTCTCCAGCTAGACCCCATCTCCTGAAGGTCCCTCACCTCTTAGTGGTGTCATGGCCTGGGACAAAGCCTACAACCTTGTGTTTTGGGGGGTCATTTAAAATGCAAACCACGAAAGCTGTATTAGCGCTCAAATAAGAGCCCAGCTGCACCTTGTTTAACCTTGTAGCGAGCAGATAGAATGTACATGTTGCCTCCTTTGATTTACAGTGGGACGATATTGCCATTTTGGATTTCTCTTTCCTTGATTTTTTTAATGTGAGTGTATGTGTGTGTGCGCGCACAAACGCACACTCATATTTGTGTGTACACTTATGTGTGCATGTTTGTGGAGGCCAGATGTCAGTGTCTGGTGTCTTCCTTAATCTCACTCCACCTTATCATTCTTTAAGACTGTTATTTGTGTGTGTGTGTGTATGTGCCATATGTGTGTGGGTATTGTGTAGCAATTTCCTTCAAGATAAAAATCTGCCCATCTTTAAAGGAAGCTCTTTAAGGCATGGGGTGTTCTAAGAGGAGGTGAAGTAGTCCATCCTGCAGGGAAACTAGGAAGTACACACCTCAAGGGCTTTAGGAAGTCCCTGAAACTGACTAGATTCACTAGGCCCCTCCCTTCCTGAGCTTATAAAGGCTCTAAGAACTGCTAAGAGACACGCCCAGACCAGACAAGCTGAATAGGCTGGAAGAAGCAGACACCAGACTGGCTGCCTGGAAGAGGCTCAGACTAAGGGACACACATGGAAAGGGCACCCTCCAACCTGCTAAGTGCCTGTAGGCTGTGCAGTGTGCTCCAGGGTTTTAGCTTTTGTGAACCATTCATTGCTCATGTGCTGGGTTGGGCTTCTTGTGAAGCAACTGTCTTTAAATTATTTCTGTTTGTGGTAGTTTGATTGAGAATGGCCCCCATAGGCTGATATATTTGCATACTTTGTCCTCAGTTGGTCAAAATGTTTGGGAAGGATTAAGAGGTGTAGCAATTTTGGAGACATGTGTCTTGGGGGGTGGGCTTTGAGGTTTCAAAAACTGGCTCCATTTTGAGTATTCTCTCTCTCATTCTTCTAGATCAAGGTGTAAGCTCTCAGCTCCTGCTGCCTGCCTGTTGCCTGTTTGCCTGCCTGCTGCCATTCTTGCTATCATGCTGGTCAGGGACTCACCTTGTAAGACCCTGTGAGTCCCAAATAGACTTTCTCTGTAAGCTGCCTTGGTCATGGTGTTTTATCACAGCGATAGAGAAGTAGCTAAGACAGGAGTTGGTGCCAGGGAGTAGACTAGTGCTGTAACAGGCCTGACCATGCTGTTTTTAGAGGAACGTGAAAGACCTTGGGACTTTGGACTAGGAAACCAGCTGAACACTGTAAACAGGAACTCCTCACCCATACTCCTGTAACTAACCCCTGTCAAACTCATTTACTTGCCAAGTTGGGCTTCAGTGGTATTCTTACTCTGGTTTGTTGTTGATCGTGGATACCTGTGGTTGCCAGAGCAGGGTATCAGGTTCATGGGAACTGGAGTTACAGGCAGTTGTGACCCTGTGGTGCGGTGTTGGGAACCAAATATAGGTTTTTTGGAAGAGCAGCAAGTGCTCTTAACCACTGAGCCATTTCTCCAGCCCCACCGTCTTTTTTTTTTTTTTTTTTTTTTTTTTTTTTTTTTTTTTTTTTTTTTTTTTTTTTTTTTTTTTTTTTTTTTTTTTTTGAGACAGGGTCTCCCACTGAACACAGAGTGCATGGATTTGGGTAGACTGGCTGGCCAGCAAGCTTTAGGGACCCCCACGCCATCTCTGTCCTTCCCAGCACTGAACCTAGAGATGGGCAGTGCTTACACCTGGATTTTTAGTGTGGGTTCTGGAATTTGCACTCAGGTCAGTACTACGCTGTCTGAACCGTCTCCCCAGCACCCCACTTGAATTTGGGGTTTCTGTAAGAGAATTTCTTCCTAATCCTTCTGGTGGTGCACAGCGTCCTGACCCCATCTCCCTCCCTCTGCACATCGGTTCAGAGTCGGGCTACCAGTCAGTCCCTTCTCTAGGAGTTTTGCACCTGGAAGTTACAGAGGTGGACACATGAAGACCACAGCAGAGGGTGCATGTTTCTGTTGGGTCTGACAGGAACACAGCGAGACAAGAGAGCAGAGAGGCCATTGCATAGCTGCAGAAACAAGAGACAAGCAGAATTCGAATTCAATCCCATGAGGACCAGCGGTTTCGTTGCTCTTGGCTTCCGTATAACACCCCAGTTCCCTGTAATGAAGTCTCCGTTCTGTATCAGCTAAGGTTAGGCATCAGTAACGTGCAGCCAGAAGAATCTCTAATAATAGACGCAGCAGCTGGGAAGTGGAGTGCACAGAGCTTTCATCCAGGTCCAAGGGATAAACTGTGGAGTCAGGGGATGGAGCAGTTCTTACTGTTATACTGCAAGGATTTGTATGAGCTGGGGTTTGATGCCTTGGTTAGCACTGGACTGCAGGCACAGCCCTTTAGGAGACCCTGTATACATGGAAACTGCCGTGTGTGTGTGTGTGTGTGTGTGTGTGTGTGTGTGTGTGTGCATGCACGCAGGTATCTGCGGAGGTTGGAAACTACTGTGT
>NW_026067921.1:4150831-4167027 GCF_014885135.2 Alexandromys fortis
TGTGTGTGTGTGTGTGTGTGCATGCACGCAGGTATCTGTGGTGGATGAGAGCTTGTGTGTGTGTGTGTGTGTGTGTGCATGCACGCAGGTATCTGTGGAGGATGAAAACTACTGTGTGTGTGTGTGTGCATGCAAGCAGGTATCTGTGGAGGATGAAAACTACTGTGTGTGTGTGTGTATGCACGCAGGTATCTGTGGAGGATGAAAACTACTGTGTGTGTGTGTGTGTGTGTGCGCATGCGTACGCAGGTATCTGTGAAGGATGAAAACTACTGTGTGTGTGTATGTGTGTGCATGCACGCAGGTATCTGTGGAGGATGAAAACTACTGTGTGTGTGTGTGTGTGTACGCAGGTATCTGTGGAGGATGAAAACTACTGTGTGTGTGTGTGTGTGTGTGTGTGTGTGTGTGCGCACGCGCACGCAGGTATCTGTGGAGGGCAGAGTACGGTCTTGGGTGCCATTCTTCAGGAGCCATCAGCTTTTGTTTTGAGTCATGTCCTCTCGCCGTTCCCGGGATTCCTTGGTCCTGACAGGCTGGCCAGTGAGCCTCTGAGATCCTCTGTCCCTGCCTCCCCAGTGCTGCAGCTGCCATTCTTTTCCTTGTTATTATTTATTTTTATGTGTGTACATGTGGAGGTCAGAAGAGGACACCAGATCTCCTGGAACTGGAGCTACAGGTGGCTCTGAGCATCCTGGCCTGGGTGCTGGGAACTGAACTCAGGTCCTCCGTGGCTAGCTTTTTATATGGATTCTTGCTGAGCTAGCGCCCAAGCCTCCTGTAAGAACTATCTTCTGTGGTGTTTCTGAGCACACTAGCTGTCTTCGGTGCCCCTGCAGCATTCCCTCAGCCTGTCATTGATTTCGGCTAACCCCATGCTGGCTAGCTTTCTTGTTTACTAAGAGCCTCCCACTCTGAGGTTTGCCTTGTGTCCCTTGGTTTTCTGTCTCAGTGGGTGCCTCTGCAGGCTTTGAAAGCTCAGTCCTTGAACAAGGACAACCCATGGCTTGGAAGGAGATAAAGCTCCCAAGGTGACTCACTCATGTAGCTGTTAAGTTGGTTCTGGCTGTTGTCAAAAGGCCTTAGTTCCTCCAGCTGCAGATTCTGCACAGGGCTAAGTGTCCTCACAGTCTTGTGGTTAGCTTCCTACCAAAGCAGGGAGCCGAGAGGGTAGCACAGAGCAGGCCACTTCTACATCCGAGCTTCAGGGTCCACAGACATTCATGTCTTAAATAGTGTGTCAGTGACATGGGTCAGTCTGTTTAGTTTGAGAGGATACTACTTAAGAAGATGATACTCTGGACATTAAGACCATTGGAATCACTGTGGAGGTTGGGGACCATTGCTCCACTGCCACCAGAGAATGTGAGTCAGAGGATAAATGTCCCAGACTCCTACTCTGCATATATATTCTTCATGGCTCCTCAGAGGGTCCCCAGAGAGACTGATCACCATATTAGCCACAAAGACACATCGTTATTGGCTTCTGCTCCTTCCCCGGGTTCCTTCTCTCTTTCCTTTGGACCCATTTCCTGTATACATCTTCTGAGTGAGCGCCTGCACACTGAAATGTTTGTCTGATGCTTTAAGAGAAGCACAGCCCTGAACTGAGGGAAGGTCTTGAAGGGTTTGGGAATGGAATGGACCTGACCGTTACAACGCACGCTGCACTAACTAAACATGGGCGTCTCACGGGTCGTCTCGGTGTCTCGGCTTCTTTCTCACTGCTGTGTGAAAAACACCCTGGCAGAAACAGCTGAAAGGGGAAGGCGAGACACAAGGCTCCTTGTTCAAGTGGCGAGTGCTCGTGTATGACTCTCCCTGTCACTAACCCTTACACTTGAAGCCATTTGCGTTTACCTCGAAGAGGAATCTGCAAGGACCCTGAAACTTCAGGAAGCCCAGATACAACTGAATAGCTTGGAAAAATATTTGAAAAGAATTGGTATTAAAAAAAAAAAACTAGGGGAGCTCTTTAAAGATAATGGGCGTGGAGGCCTCCTACTTCTTCAAAGGCTCGGGCTTTCATTCACGTAAGAAATGTTCTTAGTGGCTCTGAGTACGCCTCCTCTTCTTTACCCTCCTCTTATTCTGAGAGCTGTCTTGACTCACACAAAGGCTGCCAGTTCTGATTCATTCTTTAAAAGCCAGGTTATGTGCACCTTGTCAGGCCACAGGCTGCCTCCATGTCTGAGCTCTCAGTTCTTCTCCTCAGGACCTAGGATGCTGGGTTGGTAGGATGAGAAAGCAATGCTCAGGCAGAGGATTGGAGAGATGGCTCCGTGGATAGGAGTGCTGCTGTTCTAGAGGACCCGAGTTCAGTTCCTAGTACCCACACGGTGACTCACAATTGTGTGTAACTCCAGCTCCAAGGGATCAAACGCTTCTGGCCTTAGCGGACACCTGCACACATGTGCACATACCCAAATGCAGACATGAACATGTATGCGTGATTACTGGGTGTGGTGGCACACGCCTTTAACCTGGCAGAGGCAGAAACAAGTGGATCTCTGTGAGTTCGAGGTTAGCCTGGGCTACATAGTGAGACCCTGTCTTAAAAATAAAAAATCTTAGAAAAAAAAAGCAACAAAAATCCCTCAAAACCAAAACCAAAAAACAGCAAACAAAGCTAGGGGTGGTGGTGTGTGTTTTAATCCCAGCACTGGGGAGGCAGAAAATGGCAGATCCCTGGGGCTTGCTGACCAGACAGTCTCAGTACTGAGCAAGATCCATGCAGGTGAGAGATTGTCTTAAAAGAAAGAAAGAGAAAAAGGAAGGTGGGCCAGTGCCTGTGAAATGAATGAGATGTTATCTTCTGACCTCTACACACAACGCGTGTGCGCATGCACACGCGTGCACACACACACACATGCATACACACACACATGCACACACACACACAACTAGAGTCTGTGAGGTTGCCAGGTGTTTGCCAGTTATGGCCATATTCATTCCCAACAGGATATTTGAAAGAGTTATCCCATTTTACAGGAAGAGAACTAAGGCTTGTGAACTTCAGCATCTGTCTAGCATCTCAGGTTAGAAAAGTGGGGAGAAGGTGGTCTCCACTGTCCCTGGGGCATTTGTCCAATTTCCTTCACACCCTCCTTTGGGCAGCGGCTTCTATGACTGTCTGCTGGTAGAAGCTAGCTGTACATCTGCTGGTCTCCTGACTAGGACAGTACCTGAGAATGGTTTATAGAGGGACATGTGCCAGGCAGACTTTTTCATACATGAGTACACTCCGTTTTGATCATTTTTACCCCCAGTCATCCCCATAACTCATCCTCACCCCTCACAACTTCATATTTTCATTTTTTAATTAAATTTTTTCTTATTGTTGTTGTTTTTCAAGATAGACTTTCTTCGTGTAGTCTTAGCTGTCCAGGAACTTGCCCTGTAGACCGGGCTGGCCTTGAACTTTGAGATCCACCTGATTTTTTTCTTTTAAATTTAATACTCTAAGTGCAGTTTGTTGGGCCTATATGCTCGTGGGTGTGTGACCACTCACTGGAGTTGGTTGACCCATCAAGGACCACACCCTCTCTTTCCCAGCAGCCAACAACTGTCCCCATCTCCTGAGCCCCTCCCACCTCCACCCTGGAACTAGGATCGGCTTGGTCTTGTGCAGACAGCTGCTCTGAGGCCATCAGTTCTGTCTGTCCAGGGAGCTCTGTCTCCTGTGAGCCTCCCTGGCTTCTGGCTCTTACAACATTTCCACCCCCTCTTCTTTGATGTCGCTGAGTCCTGGGGTTGGGGGCGTGACATAGACTCCCCCTTGGCGGATTCGTAGTCCCTGACACTTAATCTCTGCACTCTGACCAACTGGGAACCTCTGCATTGATCTCCATCCTGTGCACAAAAAGCCTTCTCTGAGGAGGTCTGAGAGCTGCATGAACCTCATTCTCCAGAAACTAAAAAAAATGAGAAATAAACAATAAGAGCAACAACCACACAGCCCAGCAGCTTACTTGGACAGGACCCCTGCAGAACTGGTTTGGTGGCCAAGGCTGTCATCTTGGCTTCTCTGTGGTTCCCACATAAGCAGAGTATATAATTCTCCAAGGTCTAGATGATGGTATAAACGCACAAGAAAAAGAAAGAGGGCGGAAAGCTGACTGGACCCCTTGCAAGGGACAACATGAAATGTAGGTTTCAACAGCCAGGCTCAGGTGGCCTGCAAAGGCTCAGGTGGCCCACATAGGCCTAGGTGACCCACAGGTGAAGCCCAAGGCCAAGCAGAGAATGGTTTTTCAGAGAGAATTTTCTGTCTTCTCTCACACTCTTGGATGAGGCTAAAGAGAAAAACCAACCTGTTTCTTTATTAATGATGCTCTCTGCAGAGTTAGATTAAGCACTGATTAAAGGCAAGATGTAAGTACCCTCTCAGTCACTTCTCTGGTTGCAGGGCTTCCTTCTCGACTCTTTAGAATCACTTTGGCTCTCTTCCCAATTGCTGTCCTCCTCACGCTCCACCCAGCTTCCCAGCTGCACCTCCCAGAGCTCCAGCCCACTGCCAAGAGTGAGAGTCTCCGGAGCCGGACTCTGCGTGAACCTCCTCACAGAAGGACAGGTAAGCCGTGGGCTGGGGCTACCCTGATCCTCTGTCCTTTCGGGCTGGGTCTTGCCATCAGAGAGCTTCGTTTGTGTGTGAGAGATTAGAGATCAAGTCCTTTTGTGACCATACCCCACTGAAACCAGAGGTGAGACCAGACAGGAGATACATGGTCAGGTGACAGAACCCACCAGGTGCTTCTCAGAGAGCCTGGGAGAAGGAGACAGGAGAGGCTGGCTGCCTGATGGGTACTCACCACTCTGGGGACTTGATGCCAGCAATTGGGGTTTTCTAGAGAAGGTATGCATCAATCTTGTCTCACATTTAAGAGACTCTGGTACAAATCTCCCAGATATTTTCTGGGTCCCCTATGGACTCTTAACCAGAAACTATCGAGCAGTGTCTTTGTTGAAGAGCTAATCTTGTGGTTGGCTTTCTACGGGGGCCATTGCGTGAGCATCTGCTTACACTCACTTCCTGGCTTTCTTATGGAATCTATTAATGGGGATGGCATCCTTTTTGCCGTATTCCACATCGATAAACATGGCTTAGGGGTCGCCAAAGCTGAGAACGTGGTCAGCACCATCACCCAGCATGGACAAGGAGGCACTGTGGAACATACTGACTGTTAGCCTACCTCCCTGGCACATGGGTGAGCATGATTTGTGGGGGGCAGTGGGATGCCTGAGACAAACATGGAAACAGGAAGGTCCTGGGAGGCATGTCACACACAGTGGAAGAGCCGTAGGCCTTGCTCAGTCCCGCTGGAGGCGGTATGACTTTCTCCTCCTGATCGCCTCCTCCTGCCTTCCTTGGGGGTGAACAACTAGGTGGAATTACAGGGCAGCTGACAGTTTGAGACCTGGCAAGTGATTGGCTGGGCTTGAGGTTCTTGAGAACTTGCTTACAGGACCCTATGCAAGGCTCTTGGTTTCTCTAAACCCGGTGCCTACTGCTGTCGAATTGCCACGTTGTATTGCTGACTACCTTGTAGATTTTCAGAAATAATCCATGACGTGTTGGGTCGACCTTTGATATTCTGGCTATACAGAAAGGATCTCATCCGAGATGTTCTTGGTGGGCAGTTGCAAACCTTTGGTGATCTCTTAGTCACTTCTCCTACTGGCTGGGGTGAGGGTCTGACCAGTCAGAGAGAAAACGAAAGCCCCTAGCTGAGAGCCCCTCTCTCAGATTGTTTCGAGGATGAAATGGGATTCGCACACCCACAGTTTTTACCTGGCACTGAATAAGCACTGTTAAGTGGTAGCTATGGCTGTTAAAGTGTTTACGATCCAGGGCTCAGTGAGAAGATGACCATGTATAACGGCGAGCAAGTGACAATGACAGCCGTGTAGAACATGAGCCTGCAAAGGAGACTGACGAGAAATAGGCCAGCACATTGACCCTGCATGTGTTTGGTGGCTGTGGCCTGTGGGAGCTAATTTCCTTTCTGTCCTCTCCAAATGCTATTGAATGGGTGTCTTCACCAGCTACAGCAGGAAACGGATGGCACTTTCAAATTGGGCGTTTGGAGAATGCTTTAGTGAAGGGACTTTGTAAAAAGGTGCAGGGAGGTCCCAGTCACGGAAACAGACAATCATGGAGTTCTTCCTTGGGGGGCTACAACACCCCATATCAGAAGGGGTAAGGAAAGGCTGGCAGGACTGACTGGAGAGGTGGCAACCTTCCAGTGTGGCTGGCAGCCAGCGCCAGGAAGGAGGGAAGAGGATATTCCTGACCCTCCTGTGCTGGTCACTGTCTAGACACACCCAGAGGACAAAGGACCCCAACCGTGAGCGAAACATGGGTCCCTTCAGGGCACTGAGCGGGGCTGAGGGGGATGAAGGATGCAGCAGGGCTGAGGGGATGAAGGTGGTGTACCAAACGGTGGTCATGTCACTTTGATAAACTTTATAAACGGAGCCCAAAGGCATTGTGCAGGCGTGAGCGTCTTCATGCTGTGACTCTGGCTCTCTAGGGTACCATCCTCTCTCCTCCTAGGGGAGTGGCTTCCAGCTCTTTAGATCCCACCTTTGTCCCTATGCACAGCTTCTGCGTTACCCATGTTTGTTCTCAGCCATGGATGTTTGAACTCCCAGGTTCTTCATTTATCAAAGCTTAAGTAACAGTTACTGAATTGTCCGTTAGTTAAGACAAGGATGGAGTTTGCTAATGGTTACTTCTCCACCTTCTCTGACCCTTCCAGTTTTCTCACTTGTGATTGCTGCTTACTTATTGTTTAATACTTTACTAGTGTACATTGACTGCATAGAACACCGGGTGTCCCTGTATTTCCATATGCGCACATAATAACTTTTTATCTCAGTCATCTCTCCCTTGCTCTCCACTTCCTCTTCCTCAGTAGTCATCCCTTAGGACTTTGTTCCCCCATCCAGGTTCCACAGGTGAGAGAAAGAGTCTGGCTTGTCTCAATGAACATGGCAGTCTCCTGTCCAATTTGTCCTGCTGCAGACACCATATTTTCGTTTTTATTTATTGTTGAACAGCACATATATATTTCATTTAAAGTGATGCTCGTTCATTGCCGAACTTTGATGGCGAGTCCAAAAGCTGGATATCGTGAGTGCCCCCAAAAGCCGTGGGTGTACAGCTATCCCTGCTGGGTGCTGAGTTATCAGGCTGTAAATTTAGGAGTGTTGTATCTGGTCTAGACGGCACTTCTGTTTTTGTCGGAACTTCCGCATGGATTTCCATAGCGATTTAACAATTTCCTTTCCCACCAGCAGTGTGTACAGTTTGCTCCCTCTGCCTCCTCAAAGGCCTTTGTTTGCTTGTTTTAATTATAGACAATCTAATTGGGGTGAGATAAGATCTATCTATCTATCTATCTATCTATCTATCTATCTATCTATCTATCTATCTACTATCTATCTATCTATCTATCTACTATCTATCTATCTATCTATCTATCTATCTATCTATCTATCTTCTATCTATCATCTATCTATCTATCTATCTATCTATCTATCTATCTATCTATCATCTATCTATCTATCTATCTATCTATCTATCTATCTATCATCTATCTGACTATCTTTCTCTCTATCATCTATCTGTCTGTCTATCATCTATCTATCTATCTATCTATCTATCTATCTATCTATCTATCTATCATCTATCTGTCTATCTTTCTCTCTATCATCTATCTGTCTGTCTATCATCTATCTATCTATCTATCTATCTATCTATCTATCTATCATCTATCTGTCTATCTTTCTCTCTATCATCTATCTGTCTGTCTATCATCTATCTATCTATCTATCTATCTATCTATCTATCTATCTATCTATCTATCTGTCTATCTTTCTCTCTATCATCTATCTGTCTATCTATCTATCTATCTATCTATCTATCTATCTATCTATCTTCTACTTATCATACTGAGGATTAAACTCAGGGCCGCCCACGTGCTAGGTGTACTCTCCACCAATGAGGTGTAAGCTCCAGCTTAGATGTAACCTCAGTGTGTCTTTGATTGGCTCTTCCTTGGTGGTTAAAGACAGTGAACCTTTCCTATACATTAGCCACTTGTCCTTCCTCTTTAGAGAGTTGTCTGTGACCCTTTGCTCATGTCTCGGTTGGCTTATTTGTCCACTTGGTGTATTTCTTTATACACGATGCACATTAATCCTATGCTGGACGAATGGCCAGGGAAGATTTTCCTCCCATACTGTAGGCTGTCTGTTCACTCTGTTTATTTTTCCACCGTTATAAGACACTTTTCAGTGTGATATAATCCCGGTTCTCACTTCTTGACATTATTTTCGGAGATACTGGAGTCCTTTTCAGAAGGGCCCCATTTCTCCCTCTGTTCCTTGTTACGTGTAGCTATAATATGGTGGAGGGAATCTCTCATCTGGTCATGACGCCTCCTATATGCTTATGTCCATATCTTTTCCAAGACTTGGGAGGGTTTTTTTTTGACACCATTACCCTAAACACTTTTCTGTGTCTTTGCTCAATAATATGTAAATTTGGTCTTTGATTTTTGAGACTGAATGTCATGTAACCCAGGCTGGGCCTCAAACTCACTGTGTAGACAAGAATGATGTTAAACTTCTGGTCTTATTGGCTCTACCCTCCAGAGTTCTTGCATGTTTCATTCAAAATTTCTTAGGATTTTCCTTTACCACTATCTACTGTTCGAGCTCCTCACTTGTGCTCAAGTCCCGAGGCTCTCTTCTGTTTGAGCTGGTCCCAGAGGGAGTGGGGCTTTCTGCTCAGATCTTTTTACTGGCTCAATGAGCATTTCATTCCCAAGACTTGCTTTGCTTTTTTAAAAAGTATCTTTTTATTGAACTTCTCACTCGTATCCTATTTTGTCTTTCTTAGTTTGTCCCACTATTTTCTTGCAATTTAGTGATCTCTAAAAAACTAATAGTTTTGAATTCTTTATGTAGCGTCTCTTGGGTCAGTTGCTCGTGCACTCTAACCTCTGGAGCGACTGCTGTCCTTCATTGTATTGATATTCCAGTGTTGGCATCAATTGCTGTGTTGGAATGGATATATTTCCTACTTTAAAAATTTTTTAATTTTTAAAAGTCTTTTGTTTTATATGTATGGGTGTGAGGTCTGCATGTATGTCTGTGCACCGCATGCTTGAAGTGCCCACAGGGACCAAAAGAGGGCGCTAGATCCCTTGCAACTAGATATATGGATCATTACGATCTTTATTGTGTGGGTGCTGGGAATTGAACTCAGGTCCTTTTGAAGAGAGCAGTCAGAGCCCCTAACCGCTGAGCCATCTCCCTAGCCCCACTTTCATGTGAGTCTTTGTAGGAATAGTCATCTCTGAAACACGGGACCTGAGGTTTGGGCTCTTGTGAAGAGCTGAAGAGGTTTCTGACCGCATTTGTAGACATTTCCTTGTTACTCTTTGACAACATTTTACCATGCCCCCAGCTCTCTCTCCCTCCACATGTGTTCCACAGCATGGTGTGGACTTACTAGAGTTGGTTCTTTCCTTCCAGCATATGGGTCTGGGGGAGTGGCCTCAGCCCATCAGCCTTGGTGACAGGCACACTTACCCCCTGATCCATCATCTCTCCAGCCCCCTCGTTTCTTCTTTTGAGGAGATGAATGCGTTTTGAATCAATGTAAGTTACTTCTTTTCCTGTGGGTTCCTCAAGAGCGTGCTATCACAGCAAGTGGTACCGATACCCCCGGGCAGTGTGCTTCACTGCCTGCAATTCCAGTTCTGGTCTCAGCAGCCTTGTGTTTTCTGAAGGACTGGAGTGCTCTGTGCTGTGGGCTCTGACAGCGCCAGGCCCCTGGTCTGCTTCTCTCTGCTATTGCAGCAGGAGTAGGCCTCCTGGCCCTCAGACATACATAGAGTCTGGTTCCAGTTTGGTGCTTTTATCTCCCTTATCCTTTTATTGATTGAAGGTGATCGTGCGTCAAAATGCTGGCTCTGGGGCTGGAGGGATGGCTCTGTGGTTGAGAGGACCAGCTTGCAATGTATACACACAGAACCCTTTCTACAACATGAAAAGCACACAGAATATGAAGTGCCCCTGTCTGTCCCTCCCGTCCCCTATCAATTCTATGCCCTAAGTTTCTACTGCATCCACATGGTAGCCCTCTCCGGTCTGCCCCACAGACAGCCAATACCCAAGCCTTGTCACCTCAGCATCTATAGAGCACCAGGACATTGTCCCCACCCTGAGAGCTCCGTTTCTGCCGCACATCTCTGTCCCAAGGGTGAAGATGGAGGACAGGTACTACCCGGTGATCTTCCCAGATGAGAGGAATTTCCGCCCCTTCACCTCTGACTCCCTGGCTGCCATAGAGAAGCGCATCGCCATCAAGAAGGAGAAGAAGAAGAACAAAGACACGACAGCGGCTGAGCCCCAGCCTCGGCCTCAGCTTGACCTCAAGGCCTCCAGGAAGCTACCTAAGCTTTACGGCGACATTCCTCATGATCTGATCGCAAAGCCCCTGGAAGACCTGGACCCGTTCTACAGAGACCATAAGGTACTTCCTCATGGACGCGGGGTGTCCTGTCCTGAGCTCACAACTACACTGGTTCTTGGGCTGTGTTGGGGGCAGGCAGCACCTCTCTTCTCCCTTGCTTTCACCCTTGTCTTTGTAACTCTGAGAACCAACTTGTGGTCTCATCTACTTTCTCTAACGCTTGTGCCGGGGAGGGAGATGAGGCTCAGTCCGTAGAAAGGTTAAAAGGTCAACACAGGAAACAGGCCAGCGTGGCAGACAGGGAAGGGAGGTCAGGCCACTACTGCTCGAGACTAGCCTCATGACTCCAGAAAAATGGTCACCTAGACCCTCACTTCCTGTCTCTAACGTGGGAACAAATGGCTGACGTCCCCACCCCAGGGCAAGACAAGCTGTGGAAGCACTTTCTAAACTGTCAACCGTGCTGACATCGGCAATGAAGAGCCCTGTGAAGGGAGGCCCCTTTCAGATGGCATCTTAAAGACATCTGGACGGTAGGCTTTCTAGGCTGTTAGGTGAGATAAATGAAGGTCACACGGATTGATTTAGAGTATGCACTCCATCAGTGAAGGCTACTTGCATGGTAATCAGGTGGGCACACGCAAATTATACACAAACCCAGGTGACCCCGTGGAGGCGCCACGATTTATCTGCTGCATGTAGTTCTGCTCTTTACTTTTGTCACATTTATCTTTCTATTTTGTGTAAACGTGTGTGTATGCATGTACCGTGGCACATGTGTGGAGGTCAGGGAGCAGCGTTCGGGGAGTGGGCTCTCTCCTACCACATGCCTTCTGGGATCAATCTTGGGTTTTCAGGCTTGGCAAGAGCCTTCACCTGCTGAGCCATCTTCCATCCCTATATGTAATTCTGCTTTTTCTAAACTAGTTTTTACTTATGTACATGGGTGTTTTGTCTGTATATGTGAGTCTATGTACCATGTGTGTGCAGTGCCCACAGAAGTCAGAAGAGGGGGTGAAATCCTCTGGAGCTGGAGTTGTAGGTGGTTGTGAGTTGTCATGTGGGTGCCGGCGACTGAGCTCAGGTCCTCTTGAAGAACCGTCAGTGTTCTTAGCCACGGAGCCATCTCTCCAGCCCCCTTAGATGTAATTTTCTTTTTAGGAAATTGTAGAATGACTCTAAAATAAGGAAGTATGATTCTGGGCTCTCCTTGGCTCCTTGGAAGCCTGGGCTGTGAGGCCATCACCCTGACAGGATTCAGATTCTCTCTTTTAAAGGGCTCAGAAGACCTTGCCGTCCTCAATTGTATGGTCCAGCAGAAGATTCTGGGAACTTGGGGGGTAGTTTTAGTATAATGACCATGGTGCTAACAGCATCTTTTGCTGGCACCAGTGGAAACCTGACCTCTCAAAGAGTGGCTGCCTGGGTGTATGTTGTTTAAGTGGAAACATCAGACTTGCGGGACCAATGGGGATGGAGATGAACCAGTTAGAAGAAATGGGGAGTACATGTGGAAGGGACAGAGAGATGACGAGAAAAAGAGAAGGCTTCATTTCTCCTTTTAATTATGTTCCAGAAACCCAGGTGCCTCTTGAAGGCATTGTTGTAGGAGAAGAGTTGGTTGGGAGTATTCTCTCTGCCTTGGAGCTGGCTAGGAAGCCCACAGAACAGGCAATGACTTTGTGAGCTGCAGACTCCTCATGGAGGGGGGCGGGGGCAGGATCTGGGTTTAGGGTCATCACTTCTTAGCCTGGGCTCACTCGTTGAACTGGAAGGCAAGGAGCTTGTTTTGAGCCCTGCACACCTATCATCTCAGGTGGTATGTGTGCTCAACACTGATGTGAGAGGCGCCACCCTAAAGACGAGGAACCCCGACATTTATAAGGTCCAAAATCGGGGACCTAATCTTAAGAGTTACTTAGTCTTGGCGACTTCGGTCCCCGCTCCCTCCTTTGGGGATTCCTCCACAGGAAAGAGGTGGAGATGTGTCAGTAAGCAGGTTGGAGGAGCTGCACCCTATCCTTCTGTCGTTAAAGCCCTGGCAAGTGTTGTTAAATGCACCATTAGCTAAAATATTTAAAGCAGCAAGAGGAAGCCTCAGGACAGCCACAGTATACAGGAGCAGGACCATACTGTCCCCCTGTCGTCAGGGGTGACCGTCCTCAGAGAGAAGGCCACTCTCTCTTCTGGAATTCTACTTAAAGGAAGGCACAGGACCCTTCTTGGACTCATGGGCTGCTAGCACTGAAGGACCCCATGGCCCATTTTATATTGTTGTGTGGGATAAGAAAGGCTCTCTTGCAGACAGATGGCTTCCAGATCAGTGCGCCCAGCCACTCACTGATGGGAGAGGTGGCCGGAATGACCTGGTGTAGAGCCAGAACTGCATGACTCTCCCAGCTCTGGGCCTGGGCATCATGGTTTGTCCTTCTTATCTGAGAGCACACTTGACCACGAGGACGGGCGGTGTTTCCCCTAACACCAGGGGAGCAATGGAGTGGAAGATGGTGATGCCTCCCTCTCTATAAGGCTTTTGTGACTGCTGGTCTCAGGACAGCTAGGAGAGCAGGTCTACTGTTAAACAGAAAAGGGAATTTGGGGCAGATGGCAGAAGCTGGTTGAGTGACAAGCTCTTGTCCAGGACTGTTTTGTTCCCAGAGCCCAGGGGCACAAGTTAGGAAGAGCTGAGCACCATATGTGCGCTGGTTGATGGGTTGTAAACTTGATACAAGCTAGGGTCATCTGGGGAGAGGAAAAATTAGTTGAGAAAATGCCTCCATCAGATTGATGTGGGAGGGCACAGCTCACGGCAGGAGGAGCCACCCTGGGCAGATCATCCTGGGCTGTGTAAGAAAGCAAACTGAGCAAGCCATGGAGAGCAAAATCAGCAGACAGTGTTCTTCCGTGGTTTCTGCTTCAGTTCCTGCCTGGAGCGCCTGCCCTGACTTCCTGTCAAGATGGACTGGGACAGGGATGTTTAAACCCTTTACTCCTGAGGTGCTTTTGGTAATGGCTTTATCACAGGAACAGAAAGGAAGTAAGAAGCCCGCTGGGCTCTGTCGAGGTGGGGACTCATCATCAGGCAGATCTGTCCCGTGCCTAGCACCTGTGGATCTCTCCAGTAAGAGCCAGCAGAGCCCCAACCACTGACAGATGGCAACACCTCCACGCCTAGGGACAGTACCCACCTCCTTCCTCAGGCAAGGACCACAGATAGGGATCTGCCCTGCTTGTGTCGGGGATGAGAGAGCGAGGGCTTTTGTGTGACGGCCACTCTTCTTGTGGTTGTCAGCAAACACCTGTCAGGAAGCAACTTAACGGAGGAAAGGTTCTTTCACTGTCACCCTGTGGGGCTACAGCCTGTGAGGACAGGAGGTCCTGGTGGCTGGAGTGTGAGGTGGCTGGTCACATCTCATCCACAGTGAGGACGTGGGGGCTAAAACTGCCGCTCTGCTCACTCAGTCAGGATCCCAGGCCATGGGATCGCATCACCCACATCTAGGATGGGTCTTTACACTTTGACTACCACAACCGAGAAAGTCCTTCTCAGAGATGCGCAGAAACTCGTAGATGATTCCAGATACTGTCAGCTCAACAGTCAACATCATCCGTCACACTACATAACAACGGGCATTTCCCTGGAAATTTATTTGTTCAATCAATCAATCAATCAATCAATCAATCAATCAATTAGTGTGTGTGCGTGAATATGTGTGTGTGGGTCTGTGTGTGTTGTATACAAGCGCATGTCTTAGCACATGTGTGAAGGCTGGAGGACAACTTGCCAGAATCAGGTCTTTCCTACCATCATGTGGGTCCTCAGGATCGAACTCAGGTCTTCGGACTTGGCAGTAAGCACCTTCAGCTGCTGAGCCCTCTCCTCAGCCCCTGACATGTTTTAAAGGTTAGGAACAGACTGGTTATTTCATTAGAACTGCTCAGACCTGCTGCGTAATGACCATATAGACTCCAACTCTCTTTGTCTCATAAGACGAATTACAGAAATGTCTTTGAGAACGGTAGTAATTTAAGATACCTGCTATATGTGGCTGTTCAAGCTCACTTCCTAAGCAGGCTCCTTCTAGTCCAGCTCCATACATATGTCCTGTGGAGTGTTCCCCATCCAAGGTTGGCTTGCCCGGGTATGACTCCACACCCTGCTTTCCATGGCTTTGGGGCTGTGTTCTCCAGCATGTGTTATAACATTAACAGCCCACAGCACACTGATCTTGGATCCAAGACCATGTAATGGGAGCCGTTGGCCTCCAAAGTCACAGGGTAGCTGGTCAACCATTTTGCCACCAGAACTTGCGGTTACTAGTCAGGGCTCAGGCCGTGGTGCCCTAGAATTCGCTCCAAATTGTTCTTGAAGAATATTGTCTTCGATGTGCTAATGTCTGTGTTGTGATTTCTTCACAGACATTCATGGTGTTGAACAAGAAGAGGACGATATATCGCTTCAGTGCCAAGCGGGCCTTGTTCATTCTGGGGCCTTTCAACCCTGTCAGAAGCTTAGTGATTCGGATTTCTGTCCATTCATATCCTTTCCCTAAGTTCATGAAAAGCACACAGAATATGAAGTGCCCCTGTCTGTCCCTCCCGTCCCCTATCAATTCTATCCCCTAAGTTTCTACTGCATCCATATGGTAGCCCTCTCCGGTCTGCCCCACAGACAGCCAATACCCAAGCCTTGTCACCTCAGCATCTATAGAGCACCAGGACATGTGTGGGAAATAAACATGTGCAAGCCCCAGGGATCCATGGGTATGCTATTGTTACTGTTATTATCAATTTGAATCAGGGCCAGGCTGTCCTTGAAATCCCTATGCAGCAGAGGATGATCTCAAACTTTTGACCTTTAGCCCCTCCTCCCACCTTCTGGGGTTATAGGAATGCACTGCCACACAGTTTATGAAGTGCTGGGAACCGAACACCAGGCTTACTGGGCTTCACCCCACCAGGCAAGCACTCTACCAACTGAGCCTCCTCCCAGCTCCAGTTTCAGTGGAAGCCAACAGTCCTTGCTTCCACAATGCTACTGCGGTGCATCTGGTACTGTGTGGGGCGGTGTGGGTGAGTAGCTGGTCCAGGAGCCTTGGCTTCAGAAGACAGATCCTTAGGCTCTCGATTCTAAGTGAGCATAGAAGCAGCAGGACAAGCTATGCTGGCAGCCCGTGCAGCACACTGTAATGGAGGTTTCCTGGCCACCCAGACCTGCATAATCACAACATTGGCCAATGGCTCAGGTGTATTCCTAGCTAGCTCTTACATCTTAAATTAGCCCAATTCTATTATTTTGTGTATCACCACGAGGTTGTTGCTTACTGGTAGAATTCTGGCATCCTTCTTCTTCAGCAGTGACATCTGCCTCACTCCGTCTTCTTTCTCCCTGCCTTCAGTTTAGTTTTCCTGCCTACCTATATTCTGCCCTGCCACAGGCCAAAGCAGCTTCTTTATTAACCAATGCTAATAAAACATATTCACAGCATACAGAGGGAAGTCCCACATCAGCACACTGTGTGGAAGGATGCACCCTGCTGGACCTGCACAGTGTTTGAAACATCTCGGAGATGTTTTCTAACATAGACAGCCCTATTTCCAGGTTTGTTTTCTTTCTTTCTTTCTTTCTTTCTTTCTTTCTTTCTTTCTTTCTCTCTCTCTCTCTCTCTCTCTCTCCCTCCCTCCCTCCCTCCCTCCCTCCCTCCCC
>NW_026067921.1:4167147-4171141 GCF_014885135.2 Alexandromys fortis
TCCTTTCTTTCTTTCTTTCTTTCTTTCTTTCTTTCTTTCTTTCTTTCTTTCTTTCTTTCTTTCTTTCTACTCTACCTCAGGCTGGGGAGATGACTTAGTGCCCCCTACAGGCTGGGGAGATGGCTTAGTGCCCCCTACAGGCTGGGGAGATGGCTTAGCACCCCCTACAGGCTGTGGAGATGGCTTAGCGCCCCCTACAGGCTGCGGAGATGGCCTAGCTGGTCAAGCATTTGCTACATGAGTGTGAGGACCAGTATTCAGATTCGCAGCACTTGCATCAATGCTGGGCACCTATGATAACCTGCCTGTTATCCCAGCTTTGGGTTCCCCAGAGAGACACATGTAGCTACACTAGCTGAATGGGTGAGCTCTGGGTTCAATTGATAAACCTTACTTCAGTATATAAGATGGGGAGTTATTGAGGAAGACGCCTGAAGTCAGCACAGATGTGCACCTGTGCACATGTCTCATCCCATCAACATTTGAACTGCACACACATACATACACATCACACACACAAACATTATACACACACACTCCACATACTTGTGCACACACAAATAGCAGATACCTCTAGCAAGGCTAATCCTGTATTTCTCTCTGGCAAAAACAGTGTATTGAGAGGCCTCTATCTCTTAGGGGGGATTATGCTGGCCATTCAACCCCATTTCTCACCCCATGAAGCCAGCCATGGTTCAGTTCATAGACACATATGATCTTCTAGGCTCTTAAGATGCAGAACTAGTAGCCACCATTTTAAAGGGCAAAGACATAAGGGGATTATCACACATTCTGCGTGTGTGGAGGTTGATAAGAGGCTAAGTCGTGAGAGGGAAGGCCAACATGCACCAGAACACAGAGGCATACTGCTGAGAATGATAATAAGTGTTTACGCTGGTCCCCTGGAAACAGAGTTTATGGCAGGGACTCTTATTTAAGTGATTTAGCAGAGAAGAACTCTCTAGAGAGGGAAGAAAGGAAGCAGGCTAGCAAAGAGGAAGGGCTAAGAAGGCTGGGAGTGTATTGGGGAGGGGACAGACAGCTTGCTTAGCACTGAGCAGGCTGGGAGTGTACTCAGGGTAGAGTACCTACTTATCACTGAGCAGGCTGGGAATGTAGCCTCAGGACAGAGTGCTTGCTTGCTTAGCATGCAGAACATTCTGGGCTTTACCCTCCAGCACTGTAGGAGATGGGATGAGGATGTATCAAGCAAGGCTGCAGTCCCAGCTAAGTGAACCTGAGTCCTCTCTTGTGAGGGAGTCCCTAGAACACATGGCATCAGAGGCTCATGTAGCCAGGCTGGCCTCAAACTCTCTGTGACCCAAGGGTGGCATTGTACTACTGATACTGCTGGGATTACAGGTGTGAGCCGCTGTGCCTGGTTCATGCAATGCTGGGGACTGAGGCCAGGGCCTCGTGCAAGCTGGATAAGGACTCAACCAATTGAGCTACATGCACCCCAGTTTAGGGCCAGATTATTTTCATCTCTATCAGCCAGATGTGTGGAAGGAGAGGGTAGCCCACCAGATGAGGAGGCTGCTGTCTGGCAGAGGTGGGGAGAGGCCTGCATTGTTTGGCGTCTTCTCTCACAGAGACTAGATGCACTTGCATGCATGCAGCTCAGAGGTCCCCATCACCATCCCACAGTCAGGATCATCCAACACGGTATGTGCCTTAATCAGTATGCATCACACTCTTCAGTGTGTTTATCATCTGCACGGTGGTCGTCAACTGTATGTTCATGGCCAATTTTGGGGACAGAATTTCAGACATGGAAATTTCTGAGTGAGTACTGTCCCTGCACCCACATACCCTAAAGTTTTTTCTTTTTCTTTTTCTTTTTTTTTTAAAGTCTAGCTGAGGGCTTGGGGGTATGGTTCAGTTGTAAAGTGTTTGCCTCAAAACCACTAAGCCCTTGGGTCCATCCCCAGCATGACATAAACAAAAACAGAACCTCTTCTCCAAATTAGACTCAAATTTTAAAGTCAAGGTCCCTTTAAAATATACATGTTGGTGTAGCTTACCAGCCCCTACAGTGAAGTGTCTCTCTGTAGTTAGGGCATTCACCGTCAAAAAATTAAAAGAAAACACAATGTATATGCAATCCAGAATCTTTGTGTTTTCCATCTTTACGTGGATTTTTTTAACTCTATTACTTTTTAATATTTATTTTATTATCTTTAGTCCTTCAATCTACGACTGTTTGTACTCTTTTTTTTCTGTTTCCTGAGCTCATGTACATTTTTAAAACACACTGTGTCTCATTTAGAGGTCTTTTACATCTGAATCTGTCCTATTGTATAGCTGAAACTCAAACCCTTTTCTGGCAAGGAGCAGTGAGGGCAGTGAGGTTTTTTTTTTTTTTTTTTTTTTTTTTTTTTTTTTTTTTTTTTTAATGGTAAGCGGTGTGGCTGCTGTGGCCTTGGATGCTGGTTCCACCTCTCTCAGCCTCTCAGTATGGTGGAGGTATCTTTACTCCTAGCTCATATGATCGCAGAACTTGGGAGGTAAGACTGGAAGATCAGAAGTTCAAGACCATCCTCAGATATATATTGAAGTTAAGGCCAGCCTGGGCTACAGTAAGATTCTTATTTTAAAACAATGTATTCTTTCTTTTAAGAATGATGGTCTTAAATTGTAATTGGGGTGGCAGTGTGGGTCTTACTTCCCCAGTGTAAATGGTGGCAGGCTCAATTTTATTTTTGTAGATTAAAAAAAAAAACAACCAATTGGCTTTAGAAGAATTAAAAATATTTCTAACATAAAAAATTTGTAACAAACAATACATATAAGCTTTCATTATTTATTCTTTGGTAATTTCATACATGCATGTATTTAGATCATATGCCTCATCTCCAAACAATGCATTTTTTTGTGTCTAGATTTTAAATGATTTTCTTTGTGCCCACAAAGAAAGGACCTATTGTAAGGATCTATTTTGGTGGCTATATGATATTTTACTTGGTAAACTATAATCATTCAAAAGCTCTAGTATTTTAGCATCTTTTCAGCCATCTTTTTGTAAAAAAATACTTTTAGATTATTGTTATTTTCAGGATAGATGATTAGAAATAGCTTTCTTGAATCAAATATACATTATAATGTATTCAAATACATAGTCATATGCTGGCACTATTTTCTGAAAAATTTGTGTCAGTTCATTCTGCCACCATCAGCATAGGAAACAATCAAATCACGGTGTAAATTCACATTTTCCTGTGGTCAGCATGCTCCCCTTTTTAGCCAGGCAACAGTGACAGAAGCCTGTGGTCCTAGTACCCAGAAGGCAGAGCAGGACGCTCACATATTGGAGGGAAGCCTGGACTACATACAGAGACTTGATCTGAAAAAAAAATGTGTTTAAAATACATATATTTCTTGGGGACTGGAGAGAAAGTTGAGTGGTTACGAGCACTCTGCTTCTGAGGAAGAGTAGGTTCAGATCCCAGCACCCACATTGGAGAGATCACAACTACACACAGCTCCAGCTCTGGGGGGCCTGACCACTCTTCTGGCCTCTGAGTGCATCTGCATTCATGTGCATGTGCCCACACATATGCATGCACACATACACATAAATAAAATAAAAATAAATCTTTAAAAACACCTTTCTATATGGGATGGGGCCTGACAGTGCATGTTTCTCATCCCAGGACTCGGGAGAAGTTCTGCAGATTTTAGCCATTCTGACAGGTGTAAGATGGTATGTTAAAGTTGTCTTGATTTGCATTTCCCTGATAGCTAAGGAAGTTGAGCATGACCTTAGGTGTCTTTTGGCCATTTGAACTTCTGTTGAGAGATCTCTGTTCAGCTCAGTGTCCCATTTTATAATTGGGTTGATTAGCCTTTTACGGTCTAGTTTCTTGAGTTCTTTATATATTTTGGAGATCAGACCTTTGTCAGTTGCGGGGTTGGTGAAGATTTTCTCCCAGTCAGTGGGTTGCCTTTCTGTCTTAGCGACAGTGTCCTTTGCTTTACAGAAGCTTCTCAGTCT
>NW_026067921.1:4174949-4317937 GCF_014885135.2 Alexandromys fortis
TCTATTGATTATGCTTGTTTCTGTAGGCTCTGCTCGTTGACCTGGATTTTCCATATCCAGCTGGTGCTCAGTTTGTGTTTTCTTCCTTGCTTCCCTTTCAGTTTTCAATTCTTGAACTGTTTCCATTACCTGTTTGATCGTTTTTTCTTGGTTTCCCAGGGTATCATGTACGTATTTACTCATTTCTTCAAACCTTTGGTTATACTTCTCATCCATTTCTATAAGGGCATTTTTCACATGTTGTTTAATGGACTCTATTGCTTTCATAAAGTCAATTTTTTCCACTTCTTCCGTATTAGGGTGTTCAAGTCCATCTGTTGTAAGATCATTGGGTTCTGGTGTTTTCATGTTGTTTTTCGGATCATTGGGTGAATTCTTGCCTTGGCGTCTGCCCATCTCCTTCTATCGAAGCTATCTAATGGGTCTTTTAAAACCGGATTAGGTTTCCCTGTTGGCCAGGGGCTCCTCTTACAAAATGCTGTCGCTCTGTTTCCTGGCTCCTGCCAGGGGCCAAGTTCCCTCTCGCCCCTCAGAAGGGTCTTCAGGAACGGGACCCGGCTCCTTCCTTGCTAGGGATCTCACCAACCAAAGGCCTACCTCTTTGCTTTAATTGTAGTGGGGCGATCTGCTCTCGGTGTTGTGCGTTGGTCCCGCTGTCTGCTGCTGCCTGCGCTGGTGGTCTGCCGCCCCGCCTGGGCCTGCGCCGGTGCTATATATAATTTTCTATCCTTTACTTTCAACTCTTGTTTTTCTGCATTTAGGGTATTTTATTTTTATTTATATATTTTATATGTATGTGTGTTTTGCTTGCATGTATGTTGTCTGCCACATGGAAGCCAGAAGAGGGCATTGGATCCCCTAGAATTAGAGTTATAGACAGCTGTCAGACTCCAAGTGGCTGCTGAGAACAGAACTCTGTTCCTCTGGAAGAGCAAACAGTGCTCTTAACCACTGGGCTTCCCTCCAGCCCCTTTGACCCTCCTGTTTCTGTCCCATCCCGCCGGTGCTGGGACTACCGGTATGCACAGCAAGCCTGGTTTATGTTTGTCTGGGGGTCTAACACAGGAGTTCATACATGGCTAGGTAATCACCCTGCCTGCTGAGCCACATCCCAAGTGGATCCTTTCTTTCCTCCTCACTGATCGCATCCCTTCTTTTTATGAACAATTTGTTTTGTAGATACATCTTCACTGGGATTTACATTTTAGAGGCTGTGATTAAAATATTGGCAAGAGGTTTCATCCTGGATGAGTTTTCCTTCCTCCGAGACCCGTGGAACTGGCTGGATTTCATTGTCATTGGAACAGCGTAAGAGTGTTAGAAGATTTTTGTGGGAGACACTTGGGGTGGGAGCAAGGTCCCTTTGCTTCCTCTGGGGCTCTGTGCAGATTCACAAGAATGGCCAAGGTGACCTGAGGTTGCCGGGATCTCTTGGTGTAGCACTGGTTGATCCTGAACAACACCAGGCAGACTCCGGTCAGAGGCCTCCCAGCACACACCCATCTCTCGAGTTCTCACTCATTCACTGACCAACTGTGGCTTCTTACAAGCCAGGATCTATAAGTACAGGATTGTAAAAACAAAACACATTATAACTTATAAGTGTGGCCCTCTCCGTCATGAAGCTCACGGTCCAGAGGGAAAGAGAGAATTAATGACAGTTACAATATGGTTGGCAAGGTTACCACTGTCTTAGGGTTTCTATTGCTGTGAAGAGATACCATGAGCATGGCAACTTTTTTTTTTCAAATTTCTATTTTTAAATTAATTATGTATTTTTATTGATTTTTATTGAGCTCTACATTTTTCTCTGCTCCCCTCCCTGTCTCTCACCTTCCCTTCAACCCTCTCCCAAAGTTCCCATGCTCCCAATTTACTCAGGAGATCTTGTCTTTTTCTACTTCCCATGTAGATTAGTTCTATGTATGTCTCTCTTAGGGTCCTCATTGTTGTCTAGGTTCTCTGGGATTGTGATTGTTTTGTAGGCTTGTTTTCTTTGCTTTATGTTTAAAAACAACTTATGAGTGAGTACATGTGATAATTGTCTTTCTGGGTCTGGGTTATCTCACTCAAAATAATATTTTCTAGCTCCATCCTTTTACCTCCAAAATTCAAGATGTCTTTTTTTTTTCTGCTGTGTAGTACTCCATTGTGTAAATGTACCACATTTTCCTTATCCATTCTTCGGTTGAGGGGCATTTAGGTTGTTTCTAGGTTCTGGCTATGGTAAACAATGCTGCTATGAACATAGTTGAGCACATGTCCTTGTGGCATGGTTGGGCATCCTTTGGATATATACCCAAAAGTGGTATTACTGGGTCTTGAGGAAAGTTGTTTCCTAATTTTCTGAGAAATCACCACACTGACATCCAAAGGGGCTGTACCAGCTTGCATTCCCACCATCAATGCAGGAGTGTTCCCTTTCCCCCACAACCTCTCCTGCATAAGTTGTCATCAGTGTTTTTGATCTTGGCTATTGTTACACGTGTAAGATGGAATTTCAGAATTGTGTTGATTTGCATTTCTCTGATGACTAAGGATGTTGAGCATTTCTTTAAGTATCTTTCAGCCATTTTAGAGTCATTCCTCTGTTGAGAAAAATGGCAACTCTTATAAAGGGAAACATTTAATTGGGAAGTTCGGTCCAGTCAGGGTGGGAAGCATGGTGGCATGTGGGCCAACATGGTTGTAGAGAGGTAAGTGCGTGTTCTACATCCAGATCTACAGGCAGCAGGAAGAGACTGAGACAGACTTGTATAGGAAGTTTCTGTCCTGCTTGGTCCCATAGACATTTCATCTCAAAGAAACATACAGAGGCTTCTTATATTAATTATAACCTGTTTGGCCTATTAGCTCAGGCTTATTATTAACTAGCACTTGCAACTTAAATTAACATATAATTCTTGTTTATGTTTAGCCCCATGTCTTGGTACCTTTTATCAGTGAGGCATTCTCATCTTTATTTCTCTGCATCTGGCTGGTGACTGATTCTGCCTTTCCTCTTCCCAGAATTCTCCTACTCTGATTGCCCCACCTATACTTTCTGCCTGGCTACTGTACAATCATTGTTTTATTAAACCAATATGAATGACAAATCTTTACAGTGTACAAAAGCATTATCCCACGGAACCCACTTCCTCCAACAACACCACACCAGCTCCAACAAGGTCACACCTCTTAACAGTTCCACTTCCTGTGAGCTTATGGGGGGCATTTTTTTTTCAAACTGCCACATCAACAGAGATCCAAATCCTGGTCTTCCTGCTTACAGGGGAAACATTGTATCCTGAGCCGCCTCCTTAGACCTCCAGCCCTGTAGTAGGAGGAGCAGGCTGTATCCCGCGTCTGGCAAGCTTAACCCCCCCCCCCCCCCGAAATAACCACACAGAAAACTGTATTAATTAAATTACTGCCTGGCTATTAGCTCTAATTTCTTATTGGCCAACTCTTACATCTTGATCTAACCCGTATCTGTTAACCTGTGTTCACCATGAGGTCGTGGCTTATCTGTCAGTCTCAGACAGGAGAATCATGGTGTCTGCCTGACTCTGCCCTTCCTTCCAGAATACTGTTCTTTCTTCCCCACCTATCTGGGTTCCACCCTATCAACTTGGTCAAGGCAGTTTCTTTAATGACCAATGAAAGCAACACAAATACAGAAGGACCTCCTATACCACAGCCCCACCCAACTTTTCACACTGCAGAATGGACAATGGCTGGGAGCCTGTTCTCACCTCTGATCTTGTTTCTGCTGCACCACACTTTTGAGCCTCTCATTGATCCTCCTGTCTCTGCTTCCTGTATGGCCATTGGAATGCTGGGATGACAGACATATGCCAGGCATCTGGTTTTTGATGTGGATTCTTGGCATTGAGCTCAGGCTGTCAAGTTTGCATGTCTGGTACCTTCACCCACTGAACCACATCCCTAACTTCCACGGCTCATTTTGAATCAGTTGTGGGTGACCCAAGGTAAGTGCTGAAATTCTTCCTGGAAATAGGCACCGTCTTGACACCTGAATGATGGAGTCAACAAAATAAAAAAATCAAGGCAGCGTGACAGTATTTCACTCCCTGGCACATAGCAGGCAATGAGGTTAGCATTTGCCTATGTTTCCCCATTTCAGTGGCAGAAGTCATTAGAGATTAGAGGCACTGTTATTCATCTCAGTTTCACATTTGAAGATCACCATTTATGTGCTCCTGGCTGTTGACAGTGCGACCTAGTGATTATGAGCGTGGGCTCCAGAGCAGGGAGGACGGCTCAGTAGGAAAAGTCCTTGCTGTGCTCCCCCCTGAAAGCAGCTGGTTGTGGCCGCATGCGCCTG
This sequence comes from Alexandromys fortis, assembly GCF_014885135.2. Taxonomy (NCBI): domain Eukaryota; kingdom Metazoa; phylum Chordata; class Mammalia; order Rodentia; family Cricetidae; genus Alexandromys; species Alexandromys fortis. Next base: position 4,179,277 of record NW_026067921.1, read on the forward strand.
TAAACACCAGGTCTGTGAGGCAGACAGACCCCTGGGGCTTGCCCATCAGCTAGTCCAGCCTTACCAGTAAGCCCTCAGTGAGAGAGCCTGTCTCACAGCTAAGATGGACAGAGATGGAAGAAAGCTGCTGCCAATCCTTGGCCTCCTGGAATCGTGATGTAGGAGCTGCACCAAGCAACCTGGGCTCTCCCTGTCTTTTGTCTCCTAGGATCGCAACTTGTTTTCCAGGTACCAAAGTCAATCTATCAGCTCTCCGTACCTTCCGAGTGTTCAGAGCTCTGAAAGCAATTTCTGTCGTCTCAGGTGAGCCACTTTCAAGACTGACTCGGAGCTAAAATGTTCTCTGACATTAATAAGACATTTCCAAATGGGGGCTGGAGAGATGGCACCATGCGTGGGAGCTCTTTTTGATTTTTCAGAAGAACCATCTCCATTGGGTGGTTCACAGCCACACCCCATTGGGTGGGTTCACAGCCACACCCCATTGGGTGGTTCACAGCCACACCCCATTGGGTGGGTTCACAGCCACATCCCATTGGGTGGTTCACAGCCACACCTCATTGGGTGGTTCACAGCCACACCCCATTGGGTGGGTTCACAGCCACATCCCATTGGGTGGTTCACAGCCACACCCCATTGGGTGGTTCACAGCCACACCCCATTGGGTGGGTTCACAGCCATCTATCTGGTTTTGCTATTGTGAGTGACACCACCATATACATGGGTGTGCAGACATCTCTACTGCATGTTGACTTTGGAGATCATACACCCAGGAGTGGTATAACAGTGTCCTCTGGTGGCTCTCTGTTTAATCTTTGAGAATCCTCCATGTTGATTTTTATAGCATCCACATTGATTTATAACCCCACCAGCAATGTACAGGGATACCTTCTCCCTCCACCCGCGTTCTTGCCAGCCCCTCTCTCACTCCTTCCCCTGCTCCTCCTTTCTCCCTCTCCCTTCCCATTTTTCTCTCCCCCCACCATCCCTTCTCTCCTTCTAGACTTCTTCTCTTCCTCCCTCCCTCCAGTAGCAGTAATTGGAAGTAAAGCCTCCAGCTGGTGACTCATACCCTGACACTCTCATAACCCCTCAAGAAAGTATCTTTCTCTCCGTGAGTTTTTAGCTTGCAGCTCCCTTATGGTTAAGGATGCTGAGCATTCTTCTGTACACAAACTGGCCATTTGTTCTTGGAGTGGTAGGAACCACACAACCAGAAGAATCCAGCATGTGTAACTCCTCTGAGGTGGCCGTTGTGGGCACTGGGATTTATTTTAATTCCCTGGACCATTAGCATGACTGGAATCAGACACAGCCAAAAGCACTTCTCTCGGTGACCCACTCAGAAAACGTGATTTTAAAGAGCAGCTTGTTTTGAGAAATGGGGGCTTGATAACCTGAAATTTTTCTATTTCTTCTTCAGTTTAAGACTGTATTAAATCTTTCCATGACTGCTATTTTTTAAAGTATGGGTTGAGAAATTAAAATATACTTAATTTAATTTAAAATTTCTTGTTTAATTCATTTGCCCACTTAGTTACTGGATCGTTTTATTAGTGCTTAATTTTTGAGTTCTTTGATTCTTCGTACTGCTCCTGTGCAGTTGTGCGGCAGGCAAAGGTCTGCTCCCAGGCTGTGAGCCGCCTTACCGCTTTGTTGGTTGTTCCTTTGCTGCTGTTCTTGGAGCTGTCTCCCAAGCCTTCGACATCTTTTCCTGAGTGTCATTGCCTACCTGTGTCAGGAATTGTTCCTCCCTCATTTCTCTCTCTCTCTCTCTCTCTCTCTCTCTCTCTCTCTCTCTCTCTCTCTCATTGTTTCTTTTTCTCAAGGATTTCTCTGTACAACAGTCCTGGCTGTTCTGGAACTCACTATGTAGATCAAGCTGGCCTTGAACTCTCAGAGATCCACCTGCCTCTGCTTCCCAAGTGCTGGGCTTAAAGGTGTGCGCAACCAGTGCCCGGTTTCTCCCCTATTTTTCTCTAGCAGTTTTTTTTCTTTCTTCCCTGCTATGTGACAGAGATTCTGGTCTTATGGTAAGGTCTCTAACCCATTTTGAATAGACTTTAGTGCAGAAGTACCAATCAAGTTTTGATAGCCTGTAAGTAGACCTTCAGTTTGCCCGACATCATTTGTTGAAGAGGTAGATACTCCTTTTCTGATGTTTATCTTCGACATTTAGGTGACTGCACCTGTGTGGCTTCATTTCCGGGTCTTGTGTTCTGTCCTGTTGGGGTCTAAGCCGCCTCTGTTTGCCTTGGCTACCATAGCTCTGCCGTGTAATTGGAGATCACGTACAGTGATGCTGACAGCATTGCTTAGCATGGCTCTCTCCACACGGCCTCTGAGACCTTCATTAACCCCCCTCCACCCTTGCCTGTTTCTGGTCAGGGACTGAGGGGTGATTCTCCCCAGATGTCTCATCCCCTCAGGTCTGAAGGTTATCGTCGGGGCCCTGCTGCGCTCTGTGAAGAAGCTGGTGGATGTCATGATCCTCACGCTCTTCTGCCTCAGCATCTTTGCGCTGGTTGGGCAGCAGCTCTTCATGGGGATTCTGAACCAGAAATGTGTCAAGACCAACTGTGGCCCTAACCCTACGTCCAACAGTGAGTTCCCCCTTCTACCCTTTGGTTTATGGGTGGTTGACTGCTCCCCATCAGCTCCCACTCATACCGTTTGGTTATTCTGTCTATCCACCCAGAGCTTTCCACATGTTTTAAAGGGAATTCCCTCTTTCTTTGAGTTTCTTTGGAGAAGGAAAATCTGACTCACCCCCACAAGAGCAGAGACTGCTGCTGTATTTGCCTTTAGATCTCAGTCCACTCATTCATCATGGTTTGCAGAGTGAGTTCAGAATGCCTGGGTCTGGCTAAAGAGCACCAGACATTTGGTCAGAGGAAGCAAGACCCCCTCCCCACCTCAAGTATTTTATTATTTTTGCAGAGTCAATGCTTTTTCTGTGCCCACCTGCTCTGGCTTGAGGTCAAACTTACTGCGTTTTGATTGGTCCTGAACTCCACGTAGCTGCATCCTCTTCATGTTGGGCGCGGCTGGGTCTTGTCCAGCTTTTCCCTGGGACTGGCCTCTGGTCCGTTTGGGGTGATGATGTGTGTTACTTGCGGAACAGGAACGTGATGGTGACGATCCATCCTCTCGTTTCTCCTCCTTCTTTCCATTTGCTCTCTTCTCTTTCTAAGACCTCCTTCCTCTCTGGAGGCCCATGTTGGTCATTTCAGAGGATTAAAGTCAGCTCCTGGAAAAATAGTCAGATATATTTGCGATTCTTTTTTTTTTATGTCGGTCTTTCTTTTTTCTTTTTCTGTATCTGATTCTATGACTTTCATCTCTTAGTGGACTGCTTTGTAAAGCAAAACAATAGTGACGACTTCGTCATGTGTGGCACCTGGTTCGGCAGCAGGTAAGAGGTCCAGAATGCGCTCCTCCCACGTCGACCACCCCGAGACCTTTCGGAATATGTGCAGACAGTCTCCGTGTAATGACTGTGCCCAGTGGGAGTGCCCAGGGAGGACTTTCCTGGGCCTAAGCAGGCTTATTGATATATTTACTTTTAAATTGTTTTTAAAAATTTCTATGAGTGTGGATTCTTTGCTTGCATGCATGTCTGTGTGTCATGTGCATGCAGTATCTGTAGAGGCCAGAAGAGGGGTTCAGCTTCCCTGGGACTGGAGTTACAGGTGGCTGTGTGCTGACACGTAGGTGCTGGGACTGGAAGCTTGGGTCTCTGGAAGAGCAGCCAGCGACCTTAACTCCACCTTTCCCAGCTCCTAACTTTTGCTTTTAATGACAAAGTCTCATTACAGGGGCTGGAGAGATGGCTCAGTGGTTAAGAGCACTGGCTGCTCTTTCAGAGGTCTGGGGTTCAAACCCCAGCATTCACGTGGCAGCTCACAACTGTCTGTAACTTCAGTTCTAGGGGATCTGATGTCCTCTTCTGGCCTCATGGGCACTGCGCATACACGGTGAACAGATATACATCCAGGCAAACCATCAAATACATAAAAAAAAATAAAGTCTCAATACAGACCACTCAAACTTAGGATCCTTCTGCCTCCCAAATAGCTGGGATTACAGGCAAGTGCTGTCGTGCCTGGCTTACATAAGCTTAGACTTGTGTTAATCAAATAAAAACTATTTCTAACTGGGCAGTCCTGGTGCACGCCCTTAACTCCAGCACTCAAGAGGCAGAGGCAGGCAGATATTTGAGTTCAAGGCCAGCCTGGTTTACAGAGTGAGTTCCAGGACAGAAAGGAATCCACAGAGAAACTCTGCCTTGAAAAAAAACAAAAACAAAAACCCCAAACAACAAATTATTTCCAAGTGTTGATAGCGGGTTTCCCCCCAGTTATGTGGAATTGGTAGCTCACAAGAAATGTACAGAAAATTCAATGATACTTCAAATTTGGGGGATGGATCTGCAAGTCTCTCAAAGGGGACTGAGAAGTTAAATAAATGGGAAAACTATCAGACACCAAAAGAAATACTTCCTGTATTTATCCATAAGAGAGCCAATGATACTCTTTTGTGAGACAGCCCCACAAGAGCGGTTAAGACATGCTTCTGTGGGCTTATTAGAAAAGTATGTGCAGATGAATGAATAAATAAATAAATAAAAAGTGTGTGTGTCTCTCTTCATGCAAAACTGGAAGCTTGTAAACCCGATTGTTCCTGGCACCTGTAGTTAAGTGGGTGGGACCCAGGGACAGGAGAGAGAGACTAATGACTACTATGTATACTTTTTCTTAAGCTGCAGAATTTTTATTTTAAGTCACGCAAATCACCATTGTCCCAAAGTTCATTCTTTTTCTGTTCCTCACCCAAATTTCATCTTTGATCCCTCTCATTTCATCTTTGCTTTTCAGTTTGTTTTGACAGTTTTGTACATGTATATGATGAATTTTAGTGATTTTTCCCATGGCCTTCTTATCCCCACTCCTCCTGATGAAATCTGTCTTCTTTCCAAAAATGTCCCCCTCCTGTTTTTGTGGTGTGTGTGTATGTGTGTACGTGAGTGCGTGTGTTTACGTGTGTGTGCGTGTATGTGTGTATATGTACATGTGTGTGTGCGTATGTGTCCCACCCAGTTTAATTAGGGTTGCTTGCACAAACACAGGTGTGTGGTTTTCTACTGGAGCACTGGCAGCTTACCAGCGGCTACACCACTGAAGAAAGGGATATCAGCCCCTTCTCCAGCCACCCCTAACTGTTAATAGTCCCCAGTGGAGGAGGGCGGGGCCTCTTGAGCTCCTCCTGTTTCCATGACGGAGGTTGGCAGGTCCCATCTTGTGCTAATGCCCACAGCTCCTGTGACATGGGCTTTTATATTGCTATTGGGCCTTGAGTCCACATTTAGTCTTTCAGTGAAAGCCTGGACAATATGATTTCTTCATCAATCCACTGGAAGGGTCAATGAGAGACCCCGAAGGGACGTCATGGATACTCAGCAGGCAGGGGGAGTGGTGAGGTGGCCATTTTTCCTTTATGTTTTCTTGAGGGAGCCCAAGGCCCTCTGAAGGTTGGTGCCATGGCAGGAAAGTTGGGCAGGGGAAATAAAATCTATTCTCTGTTCCTTTGCTTCTAACATCTAGCTCCTGTCCCAATGATTCTACATGCAACAAAACCTCATTTAACCCAGACTATAACTACACGAACTTTGACAACTTCGGCTGGTCTTTTCTCGCCATGTTCCGGGTTATGACTCAAGACTCTTGGGAGAAGCTGTACCGACAGGTTCTTGTTTACCTTCTCTCTCTCTCCCTCGCTCCATCCCGACCTCTGCCCTGGATCACCAACTCATGCATCATTTATTTCAGACCTACCCTCCCACTCCCGCTTTGTCACCTAGTGCATATCTACAACGGCAGCACAACTGGATTCTGCTTCCGAAATAGCATTAGAAACCCCAAGACAATGAAGCAAGTGTTTGAGTGGAGCGTACAAATAGATCTCTTTCTACATGCATTTCTCCTGCATAGGTTTCCACCCTTAGCAATTCTCTCTTCTCTCTCTTTCTCTCTCTCTCTCTCTCTCTCTCTCTCTCTCTCTCTCTCTCTCTCTCTCTCTCCTTTTTTCTGCCTCTCCTGTTTGGAAAGCCTGCAAACATCATTGAGAGAGTTACAGACAGGAAAGTCAGGAAGCTTGACTTCTCTTGACCTCACTGTGAGAGAGGATGTTAGGAGTGGCTGTGTGACTGGGAGGCTGGAAGGGGTGTCCAACCTTGTGACTTCTCTGAGTCACAATGGGCCAAAAGGAATTACCATGGGCCACGCTGCGCTTGCAGGTTTGTAGACCACACATATGTTTCTTTTGCTTGATGTTGCAGCAGGACTTTGCCATCCACAACGTTCTCTTTTACGTACCACACATTTGGGGCTGGAGAGATGGCTCAACAGCTAAGAGCATTTGCCCCTCTTAAGTTCAGTTTCTAGCAGCCATGTCCTACAACTCACAACTGTATATCACTCCAGTTCTAGGAGACCTGACCTCCTTTTCTGGTACACACACACACACACACACGCCATATACCCTTATGGACATACACACAAAGAAAAAAATCTTTAAAAAAAATCAATGTGATTGAGTCATAAAATATTGTGAAATAGCTTGTATTTTAATAAGTTCACCATCTTGTCTTAGACCGCATTCAGAGCTGTCCTAGCCACTGGCTGGACACCCCTGCTGGATGTCTGAGTATCTGAGACTGTTTTATCGTGCTGGGCTATGGGAGATAAAACAGATACGAGCTATGTTCTGTTCCTCACAGATCCTTCGGACCTCTGGCATCTACTTCGTCTTCTTCTTTGTGGTGGTCATCTTCCTGGGTTCTTTCTACCTGCTCAACTTAACCCTGGCTGTTGTCACCATGGCGTATGAAGAGCAGAACAGGAATGTGGCTGCAGAGACAGAGGCCAAGGAAAAGATGTTTCAAGAAGCCCAGCAGCTGTTAAGGGAGGAGAAAGAGGTGAGGATTAGACAGTGGGGCCGGCTGTAGAGTCAGAGGGGACCCAGAGGCAGTGTGATGGAAGCTGAAGGCTGCCTCTTTGGTACCCCGTGTTTTACTGAGAATTTGAGCCCTTTGCAGGCTGGCTATGCTTCTGTTAGTCTCAAGATCTGGACACAGGATTCTTGAGAATGTAGTCTTGATAATTTTGAATTCTGGAAGCCTGTATCATCTAGAACACACACTGAATTACTGGCTACAGAGTGTAATTTATTTATGTGCAAATTCAGGCTCTCTTGCAAATTTTCTTTTTAATTAATTAATTTAGTTTTTTTTTTCCAAGACAGGGTTTCTCTGTAGCTTTGGAGCCTGTCCTGGAACTCACTCTGTAGACCAGGCTGGCCTCAAACTCACAAAGATCCACCTGCCTCTGCCTCTCAAGTGGTGGGATTAAAGGTGTGCGCCACCACTGCTCAGCTACAAACTTTCTTATGTGAATCTGAAGATATTTGTCTTCGGAACCTTTGCATGGTGGAGGGCTGGGTTCTTCTACAATAGACAGGCTCGTTATTCCCTCATGGTGGAGGGCTGGGTTCTGCTACAAGAGGCAGGCTTGTTATTCCCTTCCTGGATCCCACCACAGCTCCAGGCCACCCCACGAAGTTCCCCTGGCACCTTATATTCTCTGCTCCAAATCTAGGTTTTTCAGGGTAGGAGCCCTATTTTTACACTCTGTGTTATCTTCTGCATAATACAGATTTGTCAGATGGAAGCCAGTGGTAAGACCTTAGTGTCCTCAGGCATAAATACGTATCGCCCCTAGCACAGCCTAGGGTTAGTCATGGGGAAACTGTGCAAGCGTTAACTCTGCCTTTGACAACTGTGAGGCCTGTGCAAAACCAAGCCACTCCTTGGATGAGCAAGAGCCCAGGTAACACATTCACACGAGGCGAATCTGAAGGGTTCAGTATTAAGGGAGAGAGAACAGCCCACTGAGGTTGAGGTCATCTGCATGATCATGGGGGGATAATCTGTTCATTAATTGTTTCTGTTTTCTTTCAAAGGCTCTGGTTGCCATGGGGATTGACAGAAGTTCGCTTAATTCCCTTCAAGCATCGTCCTTTTCCCCAAAGAAGAAAAGGTTTTTTAGTAGTAAGACAAGAAAGTCCTTCTTTATGAGAGGGTCTAAGAGGGACCGGGCCTCGTCGGAGTCGAAGGATGATTCAGCTAAAAACGTAAGTCCGCTTGCTCCCAGGGATCAGCAGTTCTCCCGTGCACGCAGGACCAGGGATCTGCCAGTGAAGGAATTCCTCTCTTCGTTTGCCCGTCATTTCTCTAACTGTGCACTCGGGCGCACCCGCCTTCATCTGTGCCGTGATTCCAGTACACGTTTATAAATATCTGTGTGAGCAGTCCCCGTGTGTGCGAGAGTTATGTTCGCTGTCACGGTGACAAGATTCCCGACAGAGCAACTTCAGGGACGGAAGGTGTGTCTTGGTCCACAGTTTTAAGGCCCTTAGTCCGACCTGGCAGGCAAGGCATGGCTTCAAGATAGGCTCAGACCTTGTGAGCAAGAGACTGAGGCAGCATGGTGACTGGTCACGTGGCGAATGACCGAGAAGTAGAGCTAAACTAGAACAGGAGGTGTGACTTTCAAAGCCCACAGCGGCTTATGTCAGTCAGTGAGGCACCATGTTCCCGAGGGTCCTTAACCTTCCAAAAATAGGACTACCATCTGGGGATGAAGTTACAGAGAAAACCTGAGCGATTGCCCAGGGAGATGGAGAGAGAGGGAAGGGTAGAGGCAGGAGAGCGAGCGAGCGAGCTGGGAAGTGGGTTCAGAGTAAGTTCAGGGTGCCCACTGCCAGGACTGCAGCACCAGAGTGAGCCAGCAGAAGCGGGGTGTATGAGGGACCGGTATCAGTGAGAGTGCATCCAGGGGCCACGCTAAAACAGCAGATGGTGTAGATCCCGAACCCATGTCAGGAGGTGGGAACTGTGCAGCTATGGGGGCAACTGTGAGAGACAAAGTTAACGAGGAAAAGGTTTTGCATTAACATAATAATTTTTAGTCAGGTTGAATGCAGTTATACAGCTGGCTGGACTTCATGAGGTGACAGAGCATCAGTTTTTATGTCTTAATTATCTTTAACAGTTTACAATAAGTTAGCAGCTTTTATAAGAATTAGAATATTTTATAATTTTTATCCCTGTTAAGATTTTAAATCTCAAAAATTACAATTTTGAATTGAAGAACTTTTAGCATCAAATAAATTTTAAGTCATAGGCACAGTTCCCAGAGAGACTGGGAACTTCGTCTTCCTGGTCTTTTATTGCTTACTCTTACATCACAATTTTTTTTATATGTCTCAGTTTCTACAAATAGGTAAAACTTATCAAATTAACAAAGACAGGTTAGATATGCGTCTTTAAACCAGTTTTTGTCAGTACGAATAGACCATTATAACCTTAGGAATTTATAAACCTTAATCATCAAACACATGTTATACTTAAGTCTTGTTTTTCATTGTTTAACTTATTTAGACCATCTATGACTTGACTTTATGATACAGAACACATGAAATGGGGGAAACGCGATGCAAATAATCCCAAGATAACTCCAAATAGAGTATTCTAAGTTTTTTCTTTATTAAAAGGGAACTCGTGGATCACAGCAAGGAAATAGAAATGGGGTCCAACATCCAGGTGTGGCTTGTGGGAAGAAGAGATCAAGCTTGGCAGGACTGTGGCTTTTTGGTACCCTGGTCCAGCCTCTTAAAGGCCGTTGGCTGAAGGAGATTCCCCATCATCCCCTTTTGTCTAAATAAGAGAGTTCCAAACCCAATACAAAACTATATACACTAGGAACAGATATCTCTGTTGACCGAGGTTTCTGTCCCGCCCAGTCCTGCAATCGTTCAGTTGCAAATAAACACACAGAGGTCTACATTAATTATAAACTGATGGGCCTATTAGCTCAGGCTTTTTATTAACTCTTATTACTTATATTAACCCATAACTCTTGTCTGTGTTAGCCACGTGGCTCGGTACCTCTTTTGATGAGGCAGCCACATCTTGCTTCCTCTCTGCTGGGATGACGACTGAAGACTGACCGTTTACTCTTCCCCAAAATTCTCCTGTTGTCATTGCTCCACCTCTACTTCCTGCCTGGTTGTTCCTGCCTATACTTCCTTCCTGGCTACTGGCCAATCAGCATTTATTTAAAATACAACTGATAGGGAACAGACCATTGTCCCATAGCACTCCTCCCCTTAAAAAACAAAAACAAAAACAAGAACTCTGAATCAAATCTCCTTTGTTTAGTTTTTCTCCTGGCCATTATCCATAACAACTTGTAACTAACATTCTAAACAAAGGCAAACATCCATAATCCATTTTTTGGGAATGTGGGTATAGTTTTCCAGGCTACTTCCTGCTGATCAGGGACACTGATAATCTTATGGGGACCTAAAGAAAATTTAGAATTATGATCAAGTCCTGACTGGAGTAGCCTGTGAGGATTGATCATCTCAGGCAGCAGTGTTGAATCTGTTCTGGATGTAGAACTCAGACATCTGGGTCATTTACTTCTATTGGAGATTCTTTGGGGGGGGGGGTCCTTCCTTGATCAAACCTGATTTTTCTTAGCCCAGAATGAATCCACAGCCTCTTGTTTCCTATGGAAACAAAAACAAAATCTCTTCTACAAAGTAACATATCCTTTGACTTAAATTTTAAAGTCAAAGTAATATATAGGTATGTATATATATGTATATGATTAATCCAGCAGCATTTATAATCAAATGTCTTTTAGCAGCTTTTGCTCTTTCCTCAGCCATAAAACAATTTAACAACACAATAACATACAGTATCCAGACTCTCTGTGTCTTTTTCATTTTTATGTGGCTTTATTTTAAACTCTTTTATTTTATTTTAAATTTCTTTTGTTTTTGTTTTTAATTTTTGGCTTTTTGAGACAGGGTTTCTCTGTATCTCTGGCCTGGAACTCACTCTGCAGACCAGCCTTGAACTCAAAGAGATCCTCCTGCCTCTGCCTTCCAAGTGTTGGGATTAAAGGTGTGTGCCATCCTACCCAACTGCTATCTTTCTTTCTTTTTTATTTTAAGGACTTTAACCTTTTTATTTTCTCTCCCAAGTTCGCACATATATATTTAAACACACTGTAAACCATTTAAAGTTTTCTTTTTGTCTGAATCTATCTTTACAGTATATCTCTTTTTTTCTGACCACATGAGTCTTTAATTTGCTAAGCGATATCGTTAGGATTAAAGCCATGGCTTTGACGGCTGGATCCACCCCATTCCTTAGCTTTCTGGCCAGAGCCATGTTTAGTACCACAACTCTATGGAGTTTCAAAGTCCCTGACACCACCAAGAAGCATGCTGTCAGCAATTCATAAACACCATTTAAATGTTTGGTGGCAGGGCCTCTTAAAAGAGCTGCAAAGTTTCGCAGCTAAAGCTGAGTCAGGAAGCCTCTCTTAAACGAGATGTACTTGCCTCCAGCAAATAGAGCAAACCCAAGAAATTGCTGCTAGCAGGAAGCCATGTTTTATGATGTTATTTTGTGTCTAGAATTACTTCCCAATCTCTCTCAGGTTTTTCCTGGATGCAGTTGTCCACACATTGGGCACCATTTGTTGACTGAGGTTTCTGTCCCACCCAGTCCTGCAATTATTCAGTCCCAAATAAACACACAGTGGTCTACATTAATTATAAACTGATTGGCCTATTAGCTTAGGCTTCTTATTAACTCTTATAACTTATATTAGCTCATAATTCTTGTCTGTGTTAGCCACATGACTTGTACCTTTTTGGGTGAGGCAGTCACATCTTTCTTCCTCTCTGTCTGGGTGACAACTGCAGACTGAGGTTTTCCTCTTCCCCAGTTCTCATTGCCCCACCTCTACTTCTGCCTGGCTACTGGCCAATCAGCGTTTATTTAAAATACAAGTGATAGGGTACGGACCATTGTCCCACAGCAGATATCAAGTATAAAAATTAGAATTACAATCAGTGTAAGCTATATTAAGCAAGGAGAATATGCTAAATATTTTAATAATTTTATCCTAAGGACTCTAAGTCTTATATTAGAATGGCTTGGCTAGATCATAAGAGGATGGTAACTATGACTATCTAATCTTCAACCCCATTGAAGGCCTGAGAAGGGAGATAATATTACTTGAGTAGGCAGGAAGTGCAATCAAACAGCTTCCAAAATGTGCAGTAGAAGACAGAGACAACTGGCTACCTGGGCAATCACCCAAAGGCTCACTTGCAATATTAAGCAACCAACTTTGGCTCAGGCCTAGAGTAATTGATAGACCATTTTCAGAGGCAAGAAAAAATTTTAGAACCATCTTACTCTGTCATGGCAGTCTTTTTTTTTTTTATCCTGCTTGTTCAGTTTGGACATCATGCACTTTGTCAGTGGTCAAGGCTTGGGCATTTCCTTGCCCAAAGGCCAGTTGTACCAACAAGAAAACAAGCTCCAAGTGGAGTGTCTTGGGTGTTCAACATTCTCTCAGGAATAGGTGGATGCTGCCAGGAGTAATCATATCTCACATCAACAGAATCCTAAGTTATTTATATGGCATGTTCTGCAGATCTTCAAAGTGGTGGTTGATTACCTATCAATGTAGAATACAATCTCTATATATCTGAAGAATCTAGTTAGTTTGACTATAAATATGACAAACATGGATGCTACTGACCTATAATACTTAATACCTATATAACTTAAAGACTAAGACTTTATATCAGAATATTAAACAATCCGTAAACAACTGTGCAGCAAATGAGGGCAGTGACCTCAAAATGTAAACAATGCATAAGCATCTTCATCCGTGGTAGAAATACATAATGCAATATGATAAATATATCCTAAAATTGAATCAATATACAAAACGTCTTAAACAGATGGAGTTGAAGAATAGTTATAATTATAGTTTTCCTTAGTTATGATAAAATATAAAGTAGATATAAGTATTGTAACTGTAATTCTTGCTTGATACCTGTTTTGTTATATGTAATATTACTATGTTAAAGTTAAAACCTTCCCTTTTACATAAACAGAAAAGGGTAAATGGTATGGGAAGTCTTTCTGTAGATTTGTTGCTTTTATTGGTTAATAAATAAGCTGCTTTTGGCCAATGGCTTAGCAGAATATAGCCAGAGAAGCTGTGGAGCCACTGTAGGAGAAAGAGGCCTTCTCTGGAACCCATTGGAATCTTGCCAGTAAGCCACAGCCACGTGGTGATACACAGATTAATGGAGATGGGTTAGTTTAGTAAGAGCTAGCCAATAAGAAGTTAGAGCTAATAGGCCAAGCAGTGATTTAATTAATATAGTTTTGTGTGGTTATTTCAGTCTGGGCAGCAGGAATAAATGAGTAGCCTCTGCCAACAACTTTAGCTTTTGTGACTCTGTCTTCATCTACTATTTTTTTATCCTTATGGCAAAAATCATCATATAAAATATCTATCCTTAGCTGGGTGATAGTTGTGCCTGCCTTTAATCTCAGCATTCAGGAGATAGAGGCAGGCAGATCTCTGTGAGCTCAAGGTCAGCCTGGTCTATAGAATGAGTTCCAAGGCTATAAAAAAAAACCCCTTATCTCAAAAAACAAAGCTACCCTTACTAAAATATTTACTGCTACCTTTTAAACTAAAAACATAACCTTATAATTTACATCTACTTGAACATTTTTCTCAAACCTATTTAATATTTTCTCTCACTTTCCTAGAAGTTGAATTGAAGTTATATTCATGGCAAGTTGTAGCAAATTAAGATTAGATGACCTGTACATAGGTTTTTTTTTAACTATTAACCCTTTTTGATACAAAATTTAAGCTAATTTTTTTCTCTACTTAGGATTTTGCAGTTTTTTTAAATGGCAGTATTACAGATGCTGAGATAAAGTTTACATTCCAGCAAAAGCTTCAAGAATATCCATGGCCTTGAGTATTCAGAAAGCCAGACATCTGTGATTATAATTAGCCATTTTAGTTGTTATATATAAGTTTTTTTAATTAAAAAATGTAAATCCAGACAGTAGTGGAGCACGCCTTTAATCCCAGCACAAGCAGGTGGACCTCTGAGTTCAAGACCAGCCTGGTCTGTAGAATGGGTTCCAGGACAGCCAGGGTGATACAGAGAAACCTTGCCTTAAAAAAATGAAACAAAAATGCCATGCCATGAGATAAATATTAGTAATCCCTGTTGGAAATAGTTTGTTTCTTATCTGCACATAAAGTCTTTTTCCTGGGCTATTCTGTTGTTTTCCCTGTTACAGAGTTGTGACAAGAGATGTTAGAGAAAGCTTTTAGATAAACATGCTTGGGTCTAAAGTGGGCAGTCAGAAATTGCATCTCCAGGGCTAGCTAGGGTCTAAAGTGGGCAGACAAAAATCGCATCTCCAAGGCTAGCTTTTTAATGAATTTAAACACATAATAATTTTCTAATATTATCTATGCTCAAAAGACATTTGAATATAAGACGGAACCTTGTGACCTGCACATCCATAACTAGTTTGTGTGTGTCTGCAGATGGAAGCAGACAACCAGAAAAGCTTAACAAGTATTCTTTTCTCTTATGAAGATATCAAGTTGCCAGTAATATAAGTACATGTAACCTAGAGGGCATCTAACAGAAAACTATTAAAATACAAGCAAAAGCATCCAGGCTTGGTGGGGCAGAAAAAAAGGCATATCATAGCCTTAAGACAAAGGAGTCTCACGAACGGAAAGTTGCAGGAACAGTTATCTCAGTTACAGGAACAGATTCAGAGACCCTGTAGAAATGGTTGGTATTCGGGCTCTGGTGTGGTGAGAGTTGAATGTCTGGATGAGAAGGGTTAAGAAGAGCTAGGAGTTAGTTATGTGGGGGGAGAGGCCTTGGACCATCCTCCATTCCATTTTATCACATTATTTAAATCAGTCTAGATATTAAAATGGAAAGTTCTGCATTTCGGCTGGCAGTGGGACCAAGAGCTGAACAAGTGAGCCTGGTTTTGGTCTCCCAAACGGGATTTTTTAAGACTAGCTACAGACAGGCTAAGGGTGTGTCCTTTGGCACAGACAATTCAGAAAGGGCAGTGTGGCTTTTGGTCCTTCTGAAGCAAAGCCAAAGGCATTAGAGTACAAGTTGATGACCTGAGCAGATGTCCCTGGCAGAGAGGAGTAGTGTGTGCTATGCGGAAAGGAAGGAGTCCAATAAAACCACATTATAGAGCCATGACCACCTAAGGTAGCTGGAGGTTAAACCCCATTGAATTAGGGTGTTAGAGTTTATCTGCCTGCATGCCTGCCTGTCTGTCTTTCTAATCTGTATTTGTTTAATTTCTGTATCTATATATAGATTTATTAATTTTAGCCCATCACTAGTTACAGATTGCTAGGAATTGGGGATCATAATTGTGCTTTTAATTTGCTGTGTAATGAGACAGAGGAGTTTAGGGTTACAAGAGGAAGTGCTCAAGGTGAAGCCCTAGGACATATGTATAGAGCAACCAGCAGCATCTGTTTGGTGCAGACCAACCTAGAAGTGACTGGAGCAGGAGGAAGAGGAGCGAGTTAGAAGCGAATAGGAAAGATCCCCAGGAGAGTGGTGTCCAAGCCAAGTGGGATTCACTAGGCAAAGGAAGAGCAGGCATTGCCACTGGAGAAGGGAATGTGTGCCAAGGTCTGGAAGCAAAAATGAGCAGGAGAATGTGGCCCATTTAAAAGCGTGAGTGTGTGTATATCTGTGCACATGTGTGTATGTGTGTGTGCGCACTTGTGTGTATGTATGCATATGTGTGCATGCGTGTGTGTGTGTTTAGGGGACGACAAGAGTCTGGATTGGTAGAATGGGACAATCACAAAGGATCCTGACAGCAAAGCTGAGAAGTTCATTCAGTCTTCTTGCTGAGGGTAGGTGCTAGGAAGCGGTGAAGGGTTGTAACCAAGAGAATGAAATGTGTGTCTTTTGTTTTGTTTTGCCTTTTTTTTGTTTGTTTTTGAGACAGGGTCTCGCTATATAGCTCTGGCTGTCCTAAAGCTTGCTATGTAGACCAGGCTTACTTCAGACTCACAAAGATTCCCCTGCCTCTGCCTCCCAAGTGTTGGAATTAAAGGCATGTGCCGGTACACCCAGGGAGAGGTTCGTTTGTTTTTATTTATTTAGTGGGTTTTGTTGTTGTTTTGAGATTAGGAATCAATATATCGCCTTGGCTGCTGGGAGCTTGCTATACAGACCAGGTTGGTCTCAATTTTACAGGCATCCATTTACCTCTGTCTCCTGAGTCCTGGGATTAAATGCACCACCAGGCCCAGCCGGTCCAGGCCCAGCTGGAGATGTATGTTTTTGAAACCCTGGATGTAGGTTGATACGAAAGTAACTGTGCTTTTGCATTGTTGACATTTACTGCTTGCTATTGGTATACAACCTTAACCACCTAAGACTTGTTTTCCCTCATTCCCACGCTCATCTCCTGACTGTGCTTCCTTGCTAATGATTTGTTACTCGCTGTGGGCGTTATATTTCCCTCATCTCAGTGGCTCCCCACCTTCCTACTGATGCGACCCTCCTGTTGTGGTGACCCCCAGCCACAAAACTGCCTTGTGGCTACTTCATAACTGTAATTTTGCTACTGTTACAAGTCATGATGTATTTTCCGATGGTCTTAGGCGACCTCTGTGGAAGGGTCATTCAACCCTCAAAGGGGTTGCCGCTTACAGGTTGAGAATTTCCACCTTATACTGCGGAAACAGCGCTGGGTGAAACGAAGATGTTAGTGGTTTTCGTATTTGATTTCAAAATGGGTCGCAAGGCAGAAGAGAAGACCCGTGACATCGGTGACCGGCCCAACAGTACTTCTAGTGTACGTATAGTGCAGTGGTAGCCCAGCACCAAGTCTTGCAAAGGAGACAAGAGGCTTGAAGATGAAGGGCATAGTGGCCAGTCATCGGAGTTGACAGCGACTGACTGACAGCAGCCATCAGAGCCCATCCTTTTCCCACTCGAGAGAAGTTGTCAGTGGACTCAGCATGGACCGTTTAAGGCCGTTTGACATTTGAAGTACATTGGAGAGCTGAAAAAAACTCATGAATGCCTCATGAGCTGACTGAAAAATCCAAGAGGCGCATTATTTACATTACACAACAACAGGCCGTTTCTCTCCTGAATTGTGACATTTGAGGACCAGCGGATCTCATACGACAGCCAGGGATGACTGGTTGTGGCAAAGCATTTTCGACAACCACGCCTGCTCCAGACAAAGGTCTCGGGCACTCTTTGGTGGCCGGCTGCTAGTCTCATTTCCTGAAGCGACATCATTGCATGTGAGGGGTGTGCTCAGTAGGGGAGATGCACCCAAAACTGCACTGCCTGCAGCTGGCCTGGGCCAACAGCAAATGGCCAGTTCTTTTCCACAAGAAAACCTGAACGTACATCACACATCGAGCCCTTCAAAAGTTAAATGAATCCAAATGTTGTCTCACCTGCCACATTCACCTGGGCGCACCAACCTTCCACCCTGTCTTCGAGCATCTTGACAATGTTTTGCAGGGGACACACTTCCTCAGCCAGCGGGTTGCAGAACAGGCTTTGTGAGATTTCATGGAAGCCCAAGGCAGGGATTTGTATGCTATTTGGATAAACGCACTTAGTTCTTGTTGGCAAAAAACACGCTGATTGTAATGACTGCCAGTTTGATTAATGAAGGTGTGTTTGAGCCTGGTTGTAATGATTTAAAGCTCACGATCTGAAACTGAAATTTCTTTTTCAACAAGCTAAACACATTGAAGAGAGGGGATTGGAGGCGACTAGAGGAAACCAATTAAGACGTTGCCACAGTAACCCCAAGCAAGAGGTGGCGGCAGCAGCTTGTGTGAGGACTAGAGCAATGTGTAACTTTTCCTGGGTGAGAATAAAACATCTTCTCACCCAGATAGGGCATCAATGACAGATCAAAGAAAGAATTCCACCCAAGCCTAGCTTGGTGAGCAAGTGATTTTATTGGGGTTTCTTATAGGCACACTGGGGGACTAAAAGGCTCCTGTATCATTGAAAAGCCCTCCCAGGGGTAAGAGATGACTCACAAAAGCTGCACCCCCAGAAGCCCATGTCCAGCTGTGTGCAGCTCAGCCTACTGCACTTATGTTCTCATGGAAGCAGGTCAATGAGACGGCCCAGGGGGTAAGGGATGTGCTTCTAAGCCTGAAGACCAGAATTGAATCCTTGAGACCCGTATGGTGGGGTGGAAAGAGATAACCAATCCCTTCAAGCTGTTCTCTGACCTCTACTCATGTGCTGTGATACAGGCACCTGCCAAATAAACACAACGTTTTAAGAACCTCATGGCTTGGCCTTGTGGATCTTCTAATTTTCCAAATCTCTTGAATCTTGGGAGTTTCCCTAGCTTTCTGAGCCTTAGGATCCTCTGTCCTTCTGGGAGGGAGTGTTTGAATTCATAGGAAATAGCTAAAGGTAAGAATGAAGAAAGATAAGCAAGCTGACCCACAGAAAATGATACCCAGTGAACAAGCTGAAGTAGGTCCCATACTAGCTGCTTATTGCGTAGGTGACTTGTTGAGACAAGAAAGGACATACTTTACGGGTGGGAAAGCTCCATTTTGGATATGTAAATGTTGACGTGTGCCTGGGACATCCCAGAAAATAAATATACTGAGTGGATCATGTGAATCAAAGAATTGAGACATGGTTGATAATCGCTAGTAAAAATTCTTCTTCTTCTTCTTCTTCTTCTTCTTCTTCTTCTTCTTCTTCTTCTTCTTCTTCTTCTTCTTCCTCCTCCTCCTCCTCCTCCTCCTCCTCCTCTTCTTCTTCTTTAAAAACTATGCTAGTATTTTATTAATCTTTAAAAATTATTCTTTTTTTTTTTTTAAGACAGGTTTTCTCTGTGGCTTTGGAGCCTGTCCTGGAACTAGCTCTGTAGACCAGGCTGGTCTCGAACTCACATTGATCCGCCTGCCTCTGCCTCCCGAGTGCAGGGATTAAAGGCGTGTGCCACCATCGCCCAGCTTAAAAATTATTCTTATCATTAAGGTAGAGAATATTTGTTTGCTCTTTGTTGAAAGTGAATAAAACATAAAACCCAAGGCCAGACTCCAGAAACGCATGTGTGTAAGAACAGTGAATGGCCAAATCCCCTTTCTCTGATCTGTTTCACACAGGCAAAAAAACCCACAAAAAGCAAAACTAAACAATCCCCCCCCCAAAAAAAAAACCCTGAGCATCATACATGCTGGGGAGATACAGTGCACTGCTCCTTACAAATGCTCAGCATCTTTACTTGGCGTCTTTATGAGATGTGGGGAGTGTCAACGCCTGCCTTTAAAAGGCCCACTGTACTTTCTCTTGCAGCCACAACTCCTTGAGCAAACCAAACGACTGTCCCAGAACTTGCCCGTGGACCTCTTTGATGAGCACATGGACCCCTTCCACCGGCAGAGGGCGCTGAGTGCCGTCAGCATCTTGACCATCACCATGCAGGGTGAGTTCCCCACTGGAGTTCTTTGTGTCCCCCCAGGAGCCCTCCACAGAGGGGGTTTCTTGGGAACCACCCCACTGTGCCATGTCGCGAAGAGAGACTCCTCATGTCCCAGGAGCCCCTCAGCGGAGTGACTTGAGTGGATGGGCCTTCCTGGGAGTTAGCCCCTTCCAGTGGGTCCCTGGGTGGGAACGGGCTAGAGAGCATAGAAGGGCAGACTGGGCAACCTTAGAAGATCTGAATGCCAACACTTAGCCAAAACAGAGCACTCAAGACCTTGCCGGGAAGTGGCAGTTGTTGGCTAAGTTAGAGCCAGGAACCTGGTGTTGGCCAAAGAAGACCTTATAGTTGAGCCAGGACACTTGCCCCAGGCAAGGGACCAATGCTCAAGACCATGAAAAGCTGGGAATATGTGGGCCCTTTAGCACTTCTGAATTATTACCTGACCCTACTTGGCTTTTGTGAGTTCCTGAAATGGAACAAATCAGGGGTTCAGGCAGCTAAGGGGCTGAGCCTAAGTAGTTGCCAGAATGCCTGAATTTGTTCCTTATTTTTTTCATTTTGACAACAAAATAACCGAACAAAAGCTGCCTAAGGAAGAAAGGGAGGAAGGTTTATTTGAGATCACAGTTTGAAAAGCTCCATCATGATGGGGTGGGCATGGAGGCAGGAATGAGAGGTGACTGGTCACATTGCGCCTATAGTCAAGGGGGAGAGGGAGGGAGGAAGAAAGGGAGGGGGAGAGAGTGGGAAGGAGGGAGCAAGAGAAAGGAAGAAAGAAGAAGAGAGGGAGGGAGAGAGAGGGAGGAAGGGAGGGGAGAGAGAGAATGAAGGAGAAAGGGAGGGAGGGAGAAAAGGAGGGGAGAAGGGAGGGAGGGGGAGAAAGAGAGGAAGGGACGGAGAGAGGGAAGGGAGAAGGGAGGGAGAGAAGAAAAGAAGGAGAGAGGGAGAGAGAGAAGATTGCTGGTGCTCTTGCTTTTTTTGTTTAATTCAAACCTCCACCCATGAAACAGTGCCTTTTCTTTTAAGATAGGTCTTCCCACCTCTGTTAATCTAGGAAATTTCCTCACAGATGTGCCCAGAAGTTCATCCCCTTGGTATTTCTAGATCCTGCCAAACTGACAATTGACATTAACCATCATGTAACCTTTCATTGCCCCTGCCCTTTTCTTCTCCTGAGCTCTGGGCACCCCTGTAGAACCGTAGTCTCCACCAAGTCCTCTCTTGAGAAAGCAGAGCCTGTGCTACCTCTGTCTCTGGTGGCCTCGTGGCCAATCTGTGTTTCTCTCTCTGCGTCTGTGTCGGATACACTTGACTTTGCGGCATCTTAGCTGTGTGCAGAGATGTGTGTCTCCTCTGTGCCATGCTCGGCAGGAAAACCTGTGTGACTGGCTACGTGTCACAAAAATCCCGGGGAAGAGGGGGTGGGGGCGCACCCAGGCAGAGAGCAGCCAGGCTGGCTCAGAGCAAATGCCTTCCCCACCCTTCCATTCTCTTCCAGAACAAGAAAAATCCCAGGAACCTTGTCTCCCATGTGGGAAAAACTTGGCATCCAAGTACCTGGTGTGGGACTGTAGCCCTCAGTGGCTGTGCGTCAAGAAGATCCTGCGGACCGTGATGACCGACCCCTTCACTGAGCTTGCTATCACCATCTGCATCATTGTCAATACCGTCTTCCTGGCCATGGAGCATCACGACATGGATGACACGTTTATAAATCTACTAAAAATAGGAAACTGGGTAATCTCAGGCTCTTGGAAAGCATACAGAAGCTCGAATCTTAACTCTGTCCAGGTGCAGACACTTTCAGTAACCATAACCCAGACTGCAACCTTGTTCCTGTAAATGGAATAAAGGCAAAAGGTGGCATTGGATCAGAGGTTTTGCGCAGCTCGCCTCTCTGGTTTTTCATGGGCCTCAGTTTAACCTTCTAGCATGTTAAGGTCTCTTTAGTCATATAGAAGCCATAGTGGACAATCCTAAAAGTAACGTTCTGAGTGTTTTGAGAAAACTCAGAAGATGCTGACCAGGGCTGGGGATGTGGCTCAGTAGGCAGAGTGCCTGCCTAGCCTTCATGAAGCCTGGGCTCCAGTCCTCAGCGCCACAAAAATTAGGTGTGGTGATGCATGCCTGTGATCCCAGCCCTCAGAAGGTAGAGGCAGGGGGATCATTCATTCAAGGTTATCCTCAGTCCCATAGCAAATTCAGCACTAGCCTGGGCTATGTGAGACTCTGTCTCACAACAATCCCTCCACCCCGGAAAAAAAAGGTGAACCATCTCCAGAGACCCACAGTAATGACCTCCATGCCCCCCTGAGTTACCGGGGACACCGTTGTCTTAAAACAATGCAGGTTTGACCCATAGGTGAATCCTCAGGAAAGGTGAACCAGGCAGATATGGGAGGGTCATGCTTCTGAGAGAGTGTATCACTGCTTGGTGGGGGAGTGGGATGGGGACTTCCTGAGTATGTGTCACTGGTTCTTACTGCACAGACCGAGTCTCAGTTAAAATGGAAAATTGAAGATAGGGAGGAAGCCGAACTTGAACAATTGCTCAGTCTCATTCACGGCTCCTGTGGGAGGCATCTTCTTTTTCTCAAGGGAAAAACGAGTCTCTCAGAGATATCAGATACAACACACAATTAGTCAGCGGCTGCTTTACTCTAATTAGCTAATGGATTGAAAAATCTTACCAGAATATCCAATCTTCTCCTCGTAAAATTTCATGTTTCTAACTGAAAAAGCAACACGTTCTCTTAAATTCTTAAAATAAGGAAACTCTCCCACTTTATGTATTTTCCTGGGGTGGGGCTAGCAAGAGAGAGCCTGAGGAAAGGGGGGCAGTGGAGGAGGAGGGTGAACAAGAAGGCACGCACGTGTCAAAATGTCACGTCAACCCATGGCTTTGTATGATGAGTTAAGACTTTAATAAATGTGGCGTAAGGCAGAAATGTGGCTGGAGGTAGAATATGGGTCTAGCCCGACTTTCGGCGCCTCCTCGTGGACTGCAGCTACCACCGTGTAGTGAGATGCCTGTCACTGTGTGCCTGGTGCCTGGGCCTTGGCTCGGCCTCAGCCACCATGCTGATTTAATGATTTCTTCCCAACTGCTGTGGTTCGCTCTGCCCATCCTTAAGCAGGAGTCTCCTCTGTCCCATTGCAGGTTTTCACTGGAATTTTCGTAGCGGAAATGTGTCTAAAGATCATCGCGCTGGACCCGTACCACTACTTCCGCCACGGCTGGAACGTCTTCGACAGCATCGTCGCCCTTCTGAGTCTTGCTGACGTCCTTTACACCAACCTGTCTGATAAGAGCAGCCGCTCGAATCGCTCCTTCTTGGCTTCCTTCAGGGTGGTAAGGTGCTTCCTTCTGTTTTAAACTTAGTTTTATTGCGTCCGTGTGTGGTGCACGCAGTGGCTCATGAATGGAGGTCAAAGGGCAGCTTGCAGGAGTTGGTGATGCTCCCCACCCTGTGCATTCTGGGGCCCAAATTCAGGTCTGAAGACTCCGCAGGAAGTGTGTTTATCCACTGAGCCATTTCACCTGGGTCCTTCTCCTCCCCTCCCCTCCCTTACCCTGCTTTCTCCTTCCCTCTCCTCTCCTCCCCTCTCCCCTTTCCTCCTCTCTCTACCTCCCCACTTCTCTCCTTATTTCCCCTCCTCCTCTCTTTCTTTTTGAGACAGGGTCTCACTACGCAGCCCTGGCTGTCCTGGACTCACCAATATAAACCCTCCTGGCTGTGAATTCCTATAAAGTGCTTGCCTTTGCCTCCCAAGCCCTGAGGCTAAAGGTGTGTCACTATACCTGGCCCTGGCTCCTCTTTCTTGATTCACTGTGTAACAACATTCTGAATAATAATAATAACAACAACAACAATAATAATAATAAAATGAGTGGAGTCAATGGCTATCTTGGACCAATTCATCTCGCCTTAATTCCAGAACACAATTTGCATATATACTCACCTCCCTGGGTAACCCAGGCTGGCCTCAAATTCCCAGTCTTTCCAAGGTCGGGATTATAGGTGTGTGCCACCACGCCCAGCTAGTTGAGGTTGATTTCTTAAAAGCAATTTCAGAAAGTTTTATGTATGTGTACATGTGTATCTGCATGCACACCGCATGTGTGCGGGTGCCTGCCGAGGCCAGAAGACGAGGTCAAATCTGGATGCTAGCACCCGGTGAGGGTGCTGGGATCTGGGCTCCAGATCTGGGTTCTCGACAAGAGCAGCAAGAGTTCTTGACTGCTGAGCCATCTTTCCAGCCCCAGAACAAGGTATCTGCTATTTTAAATAAAAATACAGGGCTGGTGAGATTGCTCAGGTAGGGTAAAAGTCTTGCTGCCAAGCCAGAGGACTCGAGATCGATCCTTGGGCCCCACATGGCAGAAGGGGAACTGATTCCTGCGAGCTGTACTTTGACCTTTGTTCAAGTTTTGTTCTGCTACGGTGATGCGACACTCTGGCCCAAAGTTACTTGGGTGAGTAAAGGGTTTATTGGCTTATACTTCCAGGTCATAGTTCATCATTGAGGGAAGTTAGGGCAGGAACTCACTCACAAAAAAGGAATCAGAGCAGAACCATGGAGCCATGGAGGGAAGCTACTTACCGGCTGTCTAACTCATACACACACACACACACACATCTATTATATATACAGCACAACCCCACACGTGTAGGGGTGGTGATGCCCACCGTGGACTCATCAACCAAGACAATATCCCTCAGGGTTTGCTCTGACCTGGACAGCCCTTCAATTGAGATTTCCCCAAACAACAGCCATCATATATATGCATTGCTCTCTCCACAAATAAATGAACAAATATAATTTTTAAAAGATTTAAATAGTAGCTAAAGAGATGGCTTTGTAGTTAGGAATACTTCCTGTTCTTCCAGAGGACCAGGTTCAATTCCCAGCACCCACATGGTGGTTCACAACTGTCTGTAACTCCAGTCCAAGGGAACCTGACTCAATCTTCTAGTCTCCTAAATGCTAAACATATGTGGCACACACACAGGCAAAGCACCCATACATATAAAATAAAAAAGATGAAAAAAGAGATTTAAATTAAAAAATATTGTGTTAGCTAGGAGGATGGTGACTCTGCCCCAGGTGAGTGTGACCAGTTTTGAAAGTCCTAATGGCCATGACCGAGGAATGTCACTTGCTTTCTGGATAAGCTCCCTGATGTGTGAGCATAGCCCTGGATGTGTGAACACAGCACTGGATAAGCTCCCTGATGTGTGAGCATAGCCCCGGGTGTGTGAGCATAGTCCCGGATGTGTGGGCATAGTCCCGGATGTGTGAGCATAACTCTTCTTCCCTTTTTGTTTGTTGTCTGTCTTCACAGCTGAGGGTCTTCAAGTTGGCCAAATCCTGGCCCACTTTAAACACTCTCATTAAGATCATCGGCCACTCCGTGGGTGCTCTTGGAAACCTGACCGTGGTCCTGACCATTGTGGTCTTCATTTTCTCCGTGGTTGGCATGCAGCTTTTCGGCACCAAGTTCAACAAGACCGTCTCTACCGGCCAGGAGCAGCGCACGCGGCGCTGGCACATGGGCGATTTCTATCACTCCTTCCTGGTGGTGTTCCGCATCCTCTGCGGGGAGTGGATCGAGAACATGTGGGAATGCATGCAGGGTATGGACGGCTCTCCGCTGTGCGTCATTGTCTTCGTGCTGATCATGGTGGTGGGAAAGCTCGTGGTGAGTCCCCGGCTTCCTTTCCACCCTTTTCCTCTTCCCTCCCACCCAGCTCAGTAACCCGCCAAGTCCGGTTTGCACTGCTCATATTCTTGGCTGTGTAGCCTTCCCCTGAAGTGTGGTTAATTTACCAGGAGCAACACTTTTTTTTTAAACAATCTTATTTTGCACACCATTCCCAGTTCTCTCTCCCTCCCATCTTCCCACTCCATCCACATTCTCCCCACCCCACTCCCACCCACTTCTCCTAGAGGGCAGAGAGGGCGGAGAGGGCCTCCCATGGGGAGTCAACAAACCCTGTCACAGCACTTGAGGCAGAACCAAGGCCCTCCTCCCTATATCTAGGTTGAGTAAGGTATCCTTCCATTGGGACCGGGCTCCAAAGAGCCAGTTCGTGCACTAGGGATAAACACTAGCAGAGGAACCAGTATTTATCCCACACGCTGCCCAAGCCACACAGCTGTCATCCACTGAGAGGGTCTAGTTCGGTCTCACGCAGGCTGGGAGCAACACTTTAAAGAAAAGGGATCCTCTCCTGATAGCCATTGATTACAGATATCTCCTTGGGTAGGGGTGGGACTTCACGGCCCCTTCCCCTCTCCAGGCTTGGATTTGGTCCAGCTTAGGCCTGAACAGGTTTGTGCATGCTGTCGTAACTGCTGTGAGTTTGCGTGTGCAGCTGCCCTGCTATGGCTCAGTGGTCACAAGCTCTGGCTGCTCCTCTGGAGGACTTGGGTTCAATCCTCAGCACCTATATGGCAGCCAACAGTTGTCTGTAACTCAGTTCCAGGGATCCTGATGGCCTCTTCTGGACCCCTCAGGTGTTAAGCAAGCATTTAGTGAACAGACATACGTGTAGGCAAAATACTCACACACATAAAATATAAAACTGAAAAAATATCCTTTTGAATTTGGCTTGAGAAAGGTACAGGCATGGGACAAAACCTCTTTAACACCCGGGACATGTGTTGGCATGTCATTTGCTGGCTGTGCTCACGGACACTTTTCCCTGATGCTTCTTGTAAGAAATCATGTTCTCTTGGTCAGTGATTGACTAAGTCAGTGTTTCTTAACCTTCCTAATGCTGCAATCCTCTCATACAGTTTTTCATGCTCTGGCGACCCCCAACCTTAAAATTATTTTGTTGCTACTTCATCACTGTAATTTTGCTACTGTTATGAATTGTAATGTAAATATCTGATATGCAGGATATCTGATATGTGACCGTTGTGGGGGTCGCGACCCACAGGTCGAGGACCTCTGGGCTAAGGGAAATCCATGTGACTTGATGTGGTGAACAAGATCTAAAGAGATGTCCAGTGGGGAAGGATGGAGCTGACTTTTCAGTCTTAGAAATATGCACAAGAGGGTGTGGGAAAAGAACTCACGTGGGAAGATCTCGATGTTCAAGCACAAGGGCCTAAATTCCATCCCAGGACGAAGGAAAATGAAAACCTCGTGTGGTGGCTGGCACTTCTGTGCCAGTGCTGTGGGAATGTGGAGACAGGCCATCCCTGAGACTCACTCGTTAGCCATGCTAGCCTACCTGGTGAGAGTCAGGCCAGGGAGAGACATTGTCTCAAAAAACAAAAACAACAGGCAGATGGCTCCAGAGGAACAAGATCTGAGGTTGACCTCTGTCTGTACAGCCCTCTCACACAACACATGTACACGCACACATGCATGTACACACCCACACCCATACACATGTGTATACACATAGACACACACATCACACACATACACACACGAAAAATGGTCCTCCCTCTGGGTCTTCTCGTGACTCTAATTCCTAGAAACATTAAGTAACAAAGTGAACAAATCTGTTTGCAGGTAAAAAAGGTCTTTGTTCTTTCTCCAGAACCTTCTACTGTTGGGCTTCCTTACTGTGGAAGCAGCTTGAGTCTTTTCCTACAGCCAGCAGCTTAGATGTCAATGAGGAGGCTAATTAGACCCATATCAGTGAGGACAGGAAGAGATAAGGGCACATAAAGATCCTTGGACTCGAAACCAGAACCAAGTAGGGGTCATGGGGCAGATGTAAGGAACTGTCTCACATATAGCTTTATCCGGAGCGCCTAGCAATGGTCTGCATAGCTGGCAAGTGAGCCGAGGTCCGGGGGAGCGGACATTGCTAATGGGAGGTGGAGGAGAACTTTGAGACAGGATCTGTGGATGGCTGTGATAGTTGAGAAGGTGCAGGGGAAACGCGAGCAAAGGTTCAGGGTGAGGAATTCTGGTGAAGCTGGAGAACTCTGACGAGATCTATGCACACCCTCAGAGCACTGCTCAGCAGAGGGCAGCTCACAATCACCGGGAGCCCCTGCAGCAGGTGATCTGAGCCTTCTGGGCTCTGGAAGCACCTGTATACACAGTGCGCATGTGCACACACACACACACACACACACACATGAGTGAACAATAAAAGGAATCTTAAGTTAAAAAATAAATTAGTGTACAAATCATAATATATTAATTGTGATATTACATATATAACTTGGTATTTTTTTATTTTCATGTGTATGCGGTATATCATGTGTATGCGTGTTCACATATGTGTAAGCACCTGTGTATGTGGGCGCATATGTATGCCCAGGTATGTGTGTGTTGGAGGGAGGTGTGCAGAGGCCCTAAAGTGATGTCAGAAATTATCCTGATCACTCTTTCATCTTGTTCTCTGAGGCCAGACTTCTCAGTCAAGCCCAGAGTGCCCAGATATGGCTGTCCTGGCAAGCCAGCTTGCTTGGAGCTTGACTAGCTGTTTCTGAGCCTGGGGTCCCAGGCGGGCTTCCATGCCCACCTGGCACTTAGGTGGGGATTTGAACTCTAACCATCTCCCTAATGCACAAGATTTGCCCTGTGGGCCTCTTCCCTGCACCCCACCCCACCCCCGTCCCCAGGGATTCCTGTCGTGCCCTCCCCACCCCAGTAGGACCCTTTCTGCTTCCATGTTTCTATTATTACCTCTGCCTTTCTATTTCATGTCTGACACCCACCCACTCACCCACACACTCATCCACCCACACTCATATACACTCATCTGCAAAACCTTCAAAGTGGGCCTGCATATGAGAGAGAACGCCTGGTGTCTGTCTCTCGGTGTCCGGGTTCTCTCGGTATAAAGGTTTCTGGATGCTCCCTTTCCTGTATTTGTATCCCTTCACTTGCATTTTCTGTGTGTTTTCTCCCTGTTCTTTCTTGGTCTTCATCTTGTCACTGACTATGTAGGAGAGCTTTGCTGGGAGGGAGAGAAATTCTCATTTGGTGAGAATTTTAGCCTTGGGGGGAAGGTTGTTCTAGGAACTCGAGTGCCTCTTCCTTTGCTAAGTTTCCCTTACTACCTACCCCAGGTGCTTAACCTCTTCATTGCCTTGCTGCTCAATTCCTTCAGCAATGAGGAGAGGGATGGGCAACCCGAAGGAGAGACCAGGAAAACCAAAGTGCAGCTGGCTCTGAAGAGGTTCCGCCGGGCCTTTTCCTTCATGGGGCGCGCTCTTCAGAATTTCTGTTGTAAGAGATGTCGGAGGCAAAACTCACCGAAGCCAAAAGAGATCCCAGGGAGTTTTGATAGTGAGAGTAAAGACAGTATTCCCCTGGATACAAAGCCCTGGAAGGAATTTGATGCACAAATGATTTTGGACTCTGGGCACGGCAGGCCTCGCTTGGCCCCACTTGCAGAGGAAGAGGATGACTTTGAATGCTTTGATGAATTCAGAGCCTCACGCATCTCCCAAGCTGGTGCTGAAGTTCAGGTATGGAAGGTCCACAATTCAGAGTAGGTGTGGTTGAAACATACAGTTATCATAGGGCACTTGTCACCCGTGTGTCCTAGGTATTGTTCAGGGATAGCTGGCTATAACATGTATGTGCTCTTTGACACATCAGCCTAATCCCAGGCTATGTCCCTGCATGACATGGCATGCCAGAAAACCCCTCCCAGCTTGACTAACGACAGCTTGGGTTTTAGTTGATCCCAACGTTGCCAGGTTGGTAACCAGGAATAGCCATCACACACCATTTTTAGATGTCCTTGTAGGTCACCACAGCAAGCCTTCCAGTTTTATGAATATATCAAATCTCCATTTTGCAGCTGGGGAGGTTACTCCGTGGGTAAGGCATTTGGACCTGAGTTCAGATCCTCAGCACGCACTTTAAAAGAAGCCAGCAATAGCAGGCGTGGTGGATAGCGCCTGTGGTGTGGGACAATTGTCTACATTCTGTTAATTATATTTTAAATAAATGCTGATTGGCCAGTAGCCAGGCAGGAAGTATAGGCAGGACCACCAGACAGGAAGTAGTGGCGGGTCAATGAGAACAGGAGAAATCTGGGAAGGAGGAAGCCCATTGCTCTGCAGTTGTGAACCTGCCATAGAAGAAGCAAGATGTGACTGCCTTGCTGAAAAAGTTACTGAGCCATGCGGCTAACACAGATAAAAATAATGGACTATATAAGTTACAAGAGTTAATAAGAAGCCTGAGATACTGGGCCAGTCAGTTTATAACTAATGTAGACTTCTGTGTGATTTCTTTGGGACATAACGATTGCGGGAACTGGGCAGGGCAGAACCCCCTGACAACACTCCTGTAACTAGAGCACTGTGAAGATGGGGACAGGGGATCCCTTCTCCTTGCAGCCCAGCCAGTCTAGCCAGTCTAGCCAGTTGGTGAGAGACTCTGTCTCAAAAATAGGGTGGTAAAAATGATTCAGAAGGACATCAGGTCTCTACATGTACACACACACACACACACACACACACACACACACACACGCGCGCGCGCGCACACACACGCGCGCACACTCATGCATGCACACACATACATATAGTCTCCATCTCCCCCACCCACCCACAGGGATATTTTATCTTTGATTTAATTGGATGGGGTGAGTCTTATTCTGGAGCCATACTGTTTTGATTAAGTAACTTTATAATACATTCCTATTTCTGTTTTGTTCAGTAGTTTTCCTGGTCTACTTCCATGTTGAGTTTTTCAGGAGCAGAATTCCCTCTCACTTCATGTCAAGCGGACTGTCTAGAGAAATATTAACTCCACTCTGGGCTTCTGTGTGCCAGACCTGTGACGTCCCTCTGGAGACCAAGCAGCCTACCAGCCCAGATGACCAAGGTGTGGACCCTGAAGTGTTCTCTGAAGAAGATCCGCATCTGGCCATACAGAGTGCTCGGAAGGTAATATTCCCAGGGTATGGTTGGGAGGAGCATGTGACCCCTCCACACAGCTTCTCCACAACAGCCTTGTGGGTTAATATCAGAAAGAATGAAGACACCATTGCCAGGGCTGAGTCTCACACAAAAGTGTAAGTCAGGGGCTGTCAGTTTTGCTATACTGACATTTGGGGCAAGACAGCCCATCACTGTGGAGGGCTTTTCTGTGAATTCTAGGGTGACTGCCAGCAACCCTTGGCCTCCATTCACTAGATATCAGGAGTATCCTCTTGTGAAAATTTAAAATGTCTCTAGTTTTGAGGAGATGAGCCTGTTGGCAGATTGCCTGCATTACAAGCTCAAGGGCCTGAGTTTGATTTCCAAAGGCCACATGAGAAGCCAGCAGCCACGGGATGCTGAGGCAGAAGTAGGAAAATCCCTGGGGCTCACGAGCTACCAGCCAAACTGTTAGCTCCGGACCAATGAGAGACTCTGTCTCAAAACAAAACAACAGCAACAACAGCAACAAAAAACCTATGATGCTCAGATCCTGAGAAATAATATCCAAGATTGTGATCTGGCTTGTACACACACACACACACACACACACACACACACACGCACGCACGCACGCACGCACGCACACGCACACACGCACTTTTATTTAAAAAAAAATAACTTGAGGCATAGCTAGAATGCCTCCTACAGGGTAAAGCCAGCCAGAGCCACTGGCCTAACCGATTAGTCTATGAACTGGAAGAGCTGGAAATCAGGCATAGAGTAGTTTTCTCATTCCCTATCTTCTAATTGGCAGCCTATTAGGGTTATGATTTGTAGGGGGAAGGGTTGAGCTACTGTGCACACATGTACTTGCTGCTTATTATCCGTGGAGACGAGCTAATTTTCTCCTGAAGTGAGGCTGATAGAGAACTTGAGAAAAAGTCCCCACAGGAGCAGCATGCTACCAACGCCATCCTGTCTAGCAACCTTTGCCTCGCTGCCTTTAACCTGACTGTCCTGGTGACTGACTCTCTCCTTCCCCGCTCTGGCGTGCAGAAGTCTGACGCGGCAAGCGTGCTCTCAGAATGCAGCACCATTGATCTGAATAGCTTCATAAATTTCCGAAACATGGATACGCCCAAAAAGCAACCGGATAGATGCTTACCCAAAAGTAAGTGGCCTTATTTTTGCACACAGCTCAAGGAGCCTTTGTGTTCTCTGTAGCTTTGTGGTTTGGATGGATGCTTTGTTTCTAGCACTAGCGTTATTAGATTATTAGATTCTAGTAGAGGGATTTCAGGAGACCCCGGGCTTCGATAGGCTCCGTTCACACAGCCCAAAAGGGTAAATACCTGAAGGTGCTCCTGGAAAACTAGCCGGGCCAACAGATCAGCTGCTCTATAGATCCCCGGGACATCTACCATCAATGGAGGGACATCGAGGACTGAAGGGCAGCTTGGTCCATCATAAAGGTGTGTGTGTTGAGAGCAAAGGCTGCTTGTAAAACCCTTTGCAATTGATCAAGTTCTCCCATGTGTGGGGAGAATCCCCAAAACCGTGGAAGTCCTCACCTCAAGTTTCCTGAAATCCTTTGGGTACTCTCTGTATGTCACAGCCTCCCCACCCTACAATTTTGGCATAGTTAATAACCACAAATCATTAATGGTATACAATGATAAATAGACCTCCACATCAGTTGACCTGGGCTGGCTGTCTCTGCTGAGGGTAGATGACTTTATTCATGTGGGTGCTATCAGTGAGGCGCTCAGCAGATCTAGCCTGAGCACATGACCAGGCTGGCTCTGCTGCATACGGCTTATGCATCTGTGAGAACCAATGGGCTAGCCTGCAACGGTCTCTTTCAAAGAGATGGCACAAGAGGGCAAGCAGAAACAGGCAAGGCCCAGAGAATTTCAGGTTTTGGAAAGAATCATCATTTCCTCTGATGGGGGAAGCTACAGTTCACAATGCAAGGGACACGAAGTGACGAGCTGAGGCCACTAACGCAATCCACTCTAGACGCTCACGACATAAATGCTCCTTTCAGGCCTCGGTTGCCATTTTCTGTGCCACAAGAGAAACAAGAGAAAGCCCTGCTGGGTTGTGTGGTGGAATCTTCGGAAAACCTGCTACCAGATCGTGAAGCACAGCTGGTTCGAAAGCTTTATCATCTTTGTCATCCTGCTGAGCAGCGGCGCTCTGGTAAAGGATGCTCGCGGGGAGGAGGTTGGGCAGCGGGGCAGCCGGAGGCGCTGTTGGTTGTGACCCTGGGAAAAGGGCAGCGAAGGGAGCTCTTCACTGACGGCTCCTTAGCGAGCAGGAGTCTGCACATCTAGAATCAGAGTCTCCACTCTGAAGGTGCTTTCCCTGTTGGAGAGGTTTAACCAGGCCAGTGTGAAAGTACCTTCTCACGTCTAGCCCTTGGACTTGGCTTGCCCACCTGTTCTCCAGTTCTGGAGGATTCCTAGACATCTCCACTGTATTAGTACTTTAGGCAGCTTCTCCTCTCGCTGTCCCTGAAGATCAGGGTGCTTTCTAAGACAAGATATTCAGGGAAGGGCTACAGGAAACAGATCAGGCTATGACCAGTTACTTGGGTATTTCCCGTCAGTACGATGTAAATCTCAGTGAGACTAACGAGTAACCCTGAGTCTACCTGCATTCACTTTTGGGTCCCCAACACCTTTCTGCTCTTAAGTCATTCCAACCAGCCACTCCTGTTCTCTCTCCAGCTTCCCTGATCACTTACACACTCCCCTTTCCCTTAACTCCCCCTCTTCCTCAGTTTCCTGTCCTCCCTCTCCTGTCTTGTATCGTCCCTTAAAATGGCTCAACTTCCACTGTCATGCTAAGTGAACAGAATGGTTCTTGATTTGGAGTTTGTAGTAGCAGAGATGCCACATAAGTGCTCTCTTGGGTCCCATGCCTTCTGTCTAGCGCTTCATACACGTGTAATCCTAAGGGAAATGGCAGGAGGCGTGTAGACCGTGCTCAGGGACTGGCACCAGTATAAACCCCCCATGCTCCATATACAGTAGAAATTAGTCCTCAAACAAAAATACAGGTTTATCTAGAACCATCCCGGGATCTCCCCTGATGGACTTTGGTTAGGAGTCTTTGGTAATTACATCTCTGCTAGTGTATCGTGAATAGTACAGTTGAATTTATATTATTTCCTAAGTGGTGTTAAGCAACAAGAAGGCAGTGGAGCTTCTAGAAGGCCATAGATACACACTCTGCGGTGTCAGGGAAAGATGACATGACCAGAGACCTCCCAGTAGGCAGAGACCCCTGTCCTAGTTCCTAATCTGCTTTCAGAGAGGCAGGTGTAGGCTGGGCAGAGCAGTATAGAACACGCGGTATAGAGGACATCAGGAGAAAGGTCTGGGCAGAGCAGTATAGAACACGCGGTATAGAGGACATCAGGAAAAAGGCTGGGCAGAGCAGTATAGAACACGCGGTATAGAGGACATCAGGAAAAAGGCTGGGCAGAGCAGTATAGAACACGCGGTATAGAGGACATCAGGAGAAAGGCTGGGCAGAGCAGTATAGAACACGCGGTATAGAGGACATCAGGAGAAAGGCTGGGCAGAGCAGTATAGAACACGCGGTATAGAGGACATCAGGAGAAAGGCTGGGCAGAGCAGTATAGAACACGCGGTATAGAGGACATCAGGAGAAAGGCTGGGCAGAGCAGTATAGAACACGCGGTATAGAGGACATCAGGAGAAAGGCTGGGCAGAGCAGTATAGAACACGCGGTATAGAGGACATCAGGAGAAAGGCTGGGCAGAGCAGTATAGAACACGCGGTATAGAGGACATCAGGAGAAAGGCTGGGCAGAGCAGTATAGAACACACGGTATAGAGGACATCAGGAGAAAGGTCCGGGCCATCTTACTGTACATGCTTGCATAGAGATGAGGATAAGAAAAACCTAATTCGTCACCATTGCCTATGGCCTCAGGGCCAACACTGTCTAGCAGCATTGGAAGCTAATTTGAAAAGCCAAGTCTTGAGTCCTTCCAAACTACTGAATCAAAGCCTACATTGAAATAAGTTCTCTAGGTGACGTGGGTCTTGTTAGACTCTGAGAAGGTTGGATCTGGACAAATGCACAGTAGTAACAAGTGTCTCCTTATTAAAAACTATCTCTGGTAGGACACAGGAGACTTTGAAATTCAGTTGCGTGTCTTTGACTCACTTAGCCAGCTCGTGGCTAAGGTTTCAAAAGAGAAAGCAAGTCTGTGACGCTGTCCAGATTTGTCTGTCATCTGTGGGCAGGTAATGGAGACGAAGACAGATGCGGTGATGACGGACCACAGTTGTAAGTGATGGGCTCAGAGCAGGAGAGGCTGAAGGGTAGTGAGCAGGACCAGTGATCAGCTCAGCCTCGTAGGACAGGGCAGATCCCTGTAGAGTGTCCGCTCAGCTAAGTTCCCAAGGCTCAGCAGGAGCCTGCAGGACGGGAAGAGCCGAGAGCTGTGGCAGTGACTTTCACCTTGTCTTTTCACTCATAGTTCAAGGTGCAGCCTTGAGGAAGGCGTGGTGGTAGGAGCAGCTCTCCGCCACGGCTGCAGGAACGTGAGGCTGCCGTTCACAACCTCAGGGATCAGAAAGTGATGAAAGGAAGTGAGGCCGTGGCTTGAGTTTGTAGACTCTGAGTTACACTTCCTTCAGGGTCACCCAGCCCAAGGTCCCCTACTACCTCCTTCAAAGAAAACAAACAAGAACAGTGGAGCAGCTGGGAACCAATTGTCCAAATACGAGAGCCTGTGGGAGGTAGTTTACTTCTGGACAATAAAAGGACTTTTTTTTTTTTTTCTAGTCAAAACTCAATTTGGTAGGTGGAAATGAGTTGGCTAGATTCTTTTGAATTCTTTCCCTCTAGGTTGTGGTCCTACCTTGTACCTAAAATGGGACTGATTTTTCTGCCCACTTTCAATGTTTTCCTAAGTATCTCGGGCAGGGTTAGTACCTAGCCCCCTTCTCTCATTTCTTTCATTCTTACTATAGAAAGACTGAAATGAGAGACACACCTAGCTCTATAGGCCCCGCAGCAAAATCTCTCTCACACATGCACACACGCATGCACGCACGCACACATGCACACACACGTCCACATGCAGACACACAGAGTAGGTGAGGGAGATGTTTGGGTGTGGCAGGGAGAAGGTTCAAAGTGTCATGTCCCATTTTTGTAATCACACTTAATGGATGTTTGATAGTCAAATTCCCACCAGGAGCTTTGGTTCAGAGCATCTCTATTTTAGTGTGTCTCAATATGGTTAGAAAGTGATATTATCTGTAGGGTATGTGGTGTGTGTGTGTATGTGTGTGTGTGTTGAACGGGAGTTAGTCGTGGGAGATGATGAACTCCAGGCTTGCTGAGATATGGAGAAGAGAATCGAGAACACAATGGACAGGCACTGAGTACAGTTGCTAAGGCGACCTGGGGGGTTAAAGTAGTGGTCTAGGGCACAGGTGTTTCTGGGAAACTTGGAAGGATACAACTGGCTGGAGTTGAAAGGGTTAGGAATCCTGGAAAATGCTCCGACAATCTATCGTGTAGGAAGACTCATATTCCGAGTATATCGGTTACCTTTCTCACTGATGTGGAAAGGGCCACTTGAGGGGACGTTCTAGTTTCGCTTCTGTGGCTAAGACAGAAGTGTCCTGACAGAAGCAGCTTTAAAGAGAAGGGACTGACTCAGCTCCTAACACAAGGTTACAAACCATCGTTGTGGAGAAGTCAAAGCAAGAGCTTGAAGCAGCTAGGAGGCCCACAGCCCACAGTTCCAGCAGGGTGCATTCTCAGTCAAGAGCAGAGAAATGGATACATCCGCACTTACCTGGCACTCACGCTATATGTGTACAATCCAGGATCCCCTCACTGCCCAGGAAACGGTGGCACCCACAGTGGGCTGGCTTTCCCACACTGGCTATTGTAATCCAGACTATTGAATATAGACACAGACATATCCACAGGCCAATCTGGTCTATACAATCTGTCATGTATTCTCTTTCCAGGAGATTGAAGACGTAGTCAATTCAAATGAGCAATAAGGCTGTGTTGACAATTAAAATTCCCCACCACTGAGAGAGAGCGTTTATTTTGGCTCTCACTTTGAGGGTACAGTCTGTCACAGCGGCTGGAGCATGAGGCAGCTGGTTATATTGCATCCATAGTCAGGAAGGAGAGAGAGAGAGAGAGAGAGAGAGAGAGAGAGAGAGAGAGAGAGAGAGAGAGAGAGAATATGGTGGTCCCCAGTTTGCTTTTCCTTTTTTATTTAATTCAGAATCCTGGCCTGTGGGCTGGAGCCACCCATAGTTAGGTGCTCTACCCAGCATATAAACCCTCTCTCGGACATGCCCCGAGCTGTTTCACCTAAGTGATTCTAGACTGTTAACTTGACCAGATTGGCCCTCAAAGCAGGCCAGAGAGGACAGACCATGAAATCACTGGGGTGACAGAAATATGGATATGGAATTTTCTATATTTATTTAATCAATAAATATATTTTAATGGGAAAGAGCTACCTTAATCTTTTTTTTTTTTTTATAACAAGATGCCATCACCAAGATACCAACTAGTGTTTATTCATATAAAATAGAAAAGACTCAAGTTGACAAGGAGCCTGCACACACTCACCCTGGCCGTGGCTGTGCTTTCTCCTTCCAGATATTTGAAGACATCAACATCTCTTCACGGCCCCATATCGAGAGATTGCTAAGGTGTACCGATAATATCTTCACATTTATTTTTATCCTGGAGATGATTCTAAAGTGGGTGGCCTTCGGATTCCGGAGGTATTTCACCAGCGCCTGGTGCTGGCTCGATTTCCTCATTGTAATCGTAAGTTTACTGTCTCTGCGCCCTGTTTGGGTTGGGGCAGGGATGGGAGAGAGAAACCTAAGGGGGCTACTGTCCATGTGGTCCTCATACGGGTGCCTCTCCAAAGAATCTCATGCACTGTTACAGTACTTACTGCGAACTGACAGCTGTCCACCTGTGGTCCAGCCCTCTTGGGCGCTGCCTCTCACACACAGACTACCCCAACCATCTCCACGACGACACCCCTCCACCTCTCTCTCTGAACCCTGCTTGTGTCTGATGAAAACCTAGAGGAACTTTGGACATCCTCTGTTTTTCCTTCCCCTTCCAACGTTTCTTTTTCTTTTTCCACGTTTCCGATGCTGGTGTTTAGGAAGTAAGAGAGAATGGTTGGCCTACGTTACCTTATTCGACGCTCACCACAGTT
This sequence comes from Alexandromys fortis, assembly GCF_014885135.2. Taxonomy (NCBI): domain Eukaryota; kingdom Metazoa; phylum Chordata; class Mammalia; order Rodentia; family Cricetidae; genus Alexandromys; species Alexandromys fortis. Next base: position 4,216,871 of record NW_026067921.1, read on the forward strand.
GTAGGGAGTTTGGCAGCAGTGCCCGATGAAGAATCCCACAGATTAGGTTAACAGCTAGCTTCAGGGTGCAGAACAGATGACGTAGAACAGGATGGGCTCAGCCCCTCTAGGCCTGTAGTGGAGCACGTTCTGATGCTTCCTCTGTACCACTGTGGCCTTAACTTTTCCTGGGGGAGAAACAGCCAATGACTGTCTACTCTTCCCCGACGAGCAGTGATAAACTGAAGTACGATTTCGAAGTCTAGCTTGGTGAGACGGATGAGTCCGTTGGGCTTTCTTACCATGTGTGGGTGACCCTAGAATAGCTGTATCACTGCAAAGTCCCACCCCATCTGTAAGAAGTCGAGTCATGGAGCCCTGCTGTCAGTCAACCTTCCACTCCTTAGCTATATACTCTAGGATCTCCCAAAATAACCGGTGCTGGGAGAAGCAGAGTCTCAGGAGGGGATCTCAGGTCTCCTTTCTTCCACCCCCTAGGGAATGCCCACAGCTGTGTTTCCATAGACCTGGCTAGCATTCTTATCAGTCTGCTCTAGTTGCCATGGCTACCAGGCACAAAGCCCAAGATGGCATCATGTTATGTCTGGAGACAAAAAAAAAAAATCTTCCAACAGCCATATTATCTGCCACCTGTGCCAATGTCTTCTTCCTTCCACTGTGGAGCCACTCTTTGTGGGAGGGCTTTTGTTTTCTCTGTATTTGGAACAAGAAAATAATTCCGAAAGGCTAAAACCTGCTTAAGACTACCTGCTGAGAAGTGGTGGAGGTGAGGTTCAAATCTAGGAAGTCTCACTCCAGGGTGCAGGGCTTTAACAAATGTGTTCTTCCCACCATTATACTGAGTCCATGTCTACTTAAGAAAGGAGGGAAGGGGCTGGGGCGGTGGCTCAGTTGGCAAAGCGCTTGACGTGCAAGCATGAGAACCTGAGTTCAGATCTCCAGCTCCCTTGCACAAAAGCCAGGTACACCCACACAGTGCCATAATCCCAGCCCTGAGGAGGCAGAGACTGAAGACTAGCCACTCTGGTGAGCTCCAGGTTCAGTGAGATTTGGTTTCTAAAGATAAGGGATAGCATGTTGAGGACGACACTGACGTTGACTTCTAGGCCTCCACATGCACATGCACAGGCACAGTGGTGCACACGCGGTAAAGACAAGAACACCCAAGTGAAGACTGTAAAAAATTTAAATTTAGCCAATTCAAAATAGATAGTATAAATCTAGCAGCGATCCTTAAAAATATCAAACAGCAGTCTAAAGCCATGGTGTCAGAAAAACATCAACAGACCTAGATGGTTTGTAAGGCAAGTTTTACTGTTTTAATAAATTCAATACTAAACAAGTTGTTATGAAGAAAGTCAATACTAATCAAGTTCTTTTGAAGACTGGAAAAGGGAAACTGCAAACCATCCAAGGAAGACAAGCATAACCCTTGTTTGTTGGTTTTTGAGATAGGGTCTCACGTAGCCTAGGCTAGCCTCAAACTCACTGTGTGACTGAGGATGACCCAGAACCCTGCTCCTCCTACCTGACCTCCTGTGTGCTGGGACTGCAGGTCTAACCCTAGACAAGTGCAATCTTGGTAAGAGAGTGAACAGGACAAGCCTAACAATAGATGTAAAGAGCATAAGATTAATGTGTAATTCCGTGCCTCTGACTCACAGAGAAGGCAGCCAGTGGTGAGACCCAGTGTTGACCTTGACCCTGTAGACTGTGCTGAGGAAGCTCCCAGTTTCACGGCTCATCAGCTCCATGCCTGAAACCAGGAACTGATCCTGTGGACGTCTGATCTCATTTACGACACTGCGAGTGTTTTAGTCGCTGTTTTATCCCTCTGTGGAGAAACCACAACCGCAGTAACACATATAAGAGAAAACATTTCAGTGGGGAGCTTGGCAGCAGGAACAGCAGGCATGGCAGGCGCGGTCCTGGAGCTGATCTGCAGGGACAGCCAACAAGCCTGGGTCTGGCATGTTCTTTCAATACCTTGAAGATGCCACCCCCTCCCATATGACACACTTCCTCTAACAAGGCTACACCGCCTAATCCTTTTAATCCTATCAAACAGTTCCACTAACTATGGTATGGGGGCCATTCTTATTAAAACCACTGAGATGACATTCAAATTAATCAAGATTGCATATGATGAGGGCCACGAGGTGGCGCAACAGGTCCAGGTGCTTGTCACCAAACCTGAGAATCTCTGAGCTCAATCCCCGCAGCCCTTATGGTGGAAGGAGAGAGCCAAGTCTGGCAAGTCATCCTCCGACCCCTGAGCTCGACACAATGCCCTCCCACAGTAAATAGATTAATAAATGGAAGAAAAGCTTAAAAGAGTCCATACAATGATCCTAATGAAAATTATGGAATAGAAAAACACCAACCTAGTCAGGTGGTGGTGGTGCACACCTTTAATCTCAGCACTTGGGAGGCAGAGACAGGCAGATCTCTGTGAGTTTGAGACCAACCTGGTCTACAAGGACAGGCTCCAAAACTACAGAGAAACCCAGTCTTGAAAAATAAAAATAAAAAAAAGAAAAAAAAAAGAAAAACACAAAAATATGTAAGTCTAGCTCCATTAAAATGTGCAACTTCTATTTTCTACTCGGCAATGCTAAAATTATAGTTAAAGACAAATTAGAAGCCAGGACAATATTTATTATGTGCATGACAGATATACATACATACATACATATATAATATAAAATACAGATGACAAGGAAAATGACACCCAAAGGATGCAGACAGGAGAAAGGAGAAACCCGGGCTGCTGACACACGTGTGCAGACAGGAGAAACCCGGGCTGCTAACATATGTGTGAGTAATGGCAGACTCGTTCCTTGAGTCAGCACAGAAATGCGTTTAAAAGTGAGTGTTTACATTACTCAGACTGAGAAACAATTTTAGTTAACCGATACCTGTATTAAGAAGAGCATTGGAAATTAAAATCCCTATTCACTGCTAACAGTTTAATTGGGACAGCCATTATGGAGAAAATTTTGCATTATTCAGTAAAATTAAAAATTGTGCCTATTTGCAATCTAGACATACCAATCCTTGTATAGGTCCAATGGAGACTCTTGGATATGTACCCAAGAAAAACACACCTCTGTCAGCTTATAATAATCTTTATAACAAAGAAAAGGAGGTAGCTTAGATACTCACCAGAGGGGAATGGGTCTGTAAGATAGGAGCGCTTATGCCTTGTGATAGTCTGCAGCAGTTAGAATAGCATGGGTCAGTGAGTTAGCATGTTAGGTGAAGGATCTTGCACTGAGCGAGGTCACGGTAGGAGAGAAGAGAAGCCTGCCGGTTGTCCTCTGACCTCTTCCTAGGTGGTGTGAGTGCATGTGCTCACATACATTAAAAAATGGGGAAGAAGTAGATTATGATGTATGATATACAATTTATATTATACATCATGAGGTCTCAGAAAAGAACAGAAGATCAATGTAAGCCAGAAAAAAAATAAAAAGTCATTCCAGAATACCTGTCCCTTTGAACAGTGATTGAGAGTGGTAATAAAAATAAAATAAAAATAAAAAAGAAAATAAAATAAAAATAAAAACAAAGTCATCCTAGAGGACTTGTCCCTTTGAACAGTGACTGAGAGTGAGAAAGATCACGACTGCTTTAGTGTGAGAATCTGATTGCTATCTCCAAATTTGATGGAACAGAAAGTAGCCTGAGGCGCAGATGACTAGGTGCACAATGTCCCCATGGATGTACCCTCCCCCATGGTGAGAACCTTCTTTGGTACTCCAGAACAGCCCTCTTCTCCATTCTTTCTCTCCGAGAGGGGTCAAACAGAGGAGAGTTTGCCGGAACCTGCCTAAATACACTCCCAACAAAGTTAAAACCTTATTTTAAAAGTGATGTTTTAATACACTTCTTATTTTTATTTTTGGGGTGTGCCTGCCCATGCATGTATCTGTGTAAGTGCACCGAGGGGTTTGGGTGTGCACCACATGTGCACAGCCTAAGCATGTCTGTCAGACAACTACAGATGTCTGTCCTCAGGTGTCTTTCATTTTTTGTTTGAGGTAGGGTCTCCCCATGGCTTGGAATTTCATGTACATCAAACTAGCTGGCCTCCTGGCAGGTCTTCCTGTCTCCGCCTTCCATCACTAGAATGACAGGCATGTGCCTCCACACCTGGCTTTTTATAGGGTGTTGGGGACCCACACCCAGTTCCTCATGCTTGAGAGACGTGCACTTTCCTATTATCTCCCCAGTTTTTAATAAAACTATTTAATGTCGATCATGCATTTTGTAATCTAGCCATCCAACACATGTTCCTGCCACAATCTGATTTATGATCGTGTCCTGTGTGGCGATGCAGGGCCATCCGGTTTCCTTGAATTTATACCAGCATCTCAGTGTCTTTCGAGACCCAGACGACATAAACATATCTCTCTCGTTGTAACTGCTCTTGCCATTCCAGCAGGATCTGGCTTGTCACTGTGTTCAACATCTCAGAAATAGGGTCCTTGATAGCGCTGGAGAGATGTCGTGTAAGCTTGAGGCCCTAAGTGTGGAACCCTGGCATCCATGTAAAAAAAAATCAGGCAGAGTAGCACACATCTGTAACCCTAGAACTAGGAACCAGGCAGAGTAGTGCACATCTGTAACCCCAGAACTAGGAACCAGGCAGAGTGGTAAATATCTGTAATCCCAGAACTATGGAGGCAGAGACAGGAGTACACTAGGCATCACTGGGCAGTCATCCTAGCCCATTTTGGTTCCAGGTGCAGTGAGAAACTCTCCTTCAAACAGTGAGGCAGAGAACAATTGAGACAGACACCACAAGTTGACCTCTGGTCCCCACATACACTCACATGCAGGCAGGCAGGCAGGCAGGCAGGCAGGCAGGCAGGCAGGCAGGCAGGCATGCATACACATGAAGGGGAAAAACGAGGAGGGGGGCTCTTGAGCCTGCTCTGGCAGTCTTGGCTGCCCAGGCAGCTGTCCTCACCAGGTAGTGTCTCCTCCCACAGGTGTCTGTGGTCAGTCTCACGAATTCACCAAGCCTGAAGTCCTTCCGGACCCTGCGGGCCCTGAGGCCCCTGCGGGCGCTGTCTCAGTTTGAAGGAATGAAGGTACGTGTCCAGGTGGGTGGGCAGAAACGTAGCTAACAGGACAGGCAGAGGTCAACTGCCCTTGTGCTTTTGTCAAGCTTCTCCTGGGGTCCCTCGTCACCAGATCAGGGCCTGAACTACAAGAAGTAGCGAGAAGACTATGCCGTGGTCTGTCTCTTGACAGCCCAAGTAGACTGTCTTCCCTTAAACATCCTAGGTAAAGATGTGTCCCGTGTTCCTAATGTCGACTTCACAGGGCACTTCTAAGGTCATCCCTGGTGGCCATCAGAGCAGAAAGTAGAGCTCACTGTGGGCTGGGAGAGGGATGTTCAGAGTAAAGACAAAATAACCCTGGAGATCCCGTCCTGCCTGTTGGGTCCCTGCTGGGAAGATGGCGCGCTTGTTGGGTTCCCTGTGTGTTGCCTGTTTTCCTCCTTCTTGCCTCCCTAAGGTTGTGGTCAACGCCCTCATCAGCGCCATACCCGCCATTCTCAACGTCCTGCTGGTCTGCCTCATTTTCTGGCTCATATTTTGCATCCTGGGAGTAAATTTTTTTTCCGGGAGGTTTGGAAGGTGCATTAACGGGACAGACATCAATAAATACCTCAATCATACTGAAATTCAAAACCGAAGCCAGTGTAAAGATAGCAATTTCTCCTGGGAGGTCCCGAAAGTCAACTTTGACAACGTGGGGAATGCCTACCTCGCTCTGCTGCAGGTGGTAAGTGGGTCTGTCTCCATCCAGGGAGAGAAAACTTGGAAGACTAATTGGTCACTAAAAACACAGTAACTCCACTGTGGATTCCAGTCCCAGTCACAGGGCGGCACGGGGGTGGGGCAGCGTCTTTGGGAATCCATTCCCCATGGGCAGTGCCTAGCTTAGTTTCTTTCCTCATTTCTTTGACAAACTACCCGACACATTAGTTAATCTTCTGTTACTGTGATAAAATACCACCAAAAAATCAAGCCAGGGAAAAAAGGTTTTATTTTGGCTTACAGCTCCAAAGGGACCCCGTCTGTCCCAGAGCAATGCATGGGGGAGGATCCGGAAGCTGACTCACAGGAGGGGTGGTTGTAAAGCCCATCCCCAGTGTCACACTTCAGCAAGGTCCGTCTCCTAGAGTTCTCATTGTGCACCAACTTCTGGGGCCAAGTGAGGGGCATTTCTCTCTGAAACAACTTTAAGGCAGGGTTATTTTTGCCCATGGCTTGAGGGACTAGACCACCGTGGTGGGGAAGACATGGTGGTGAGAATTCTCCAGAGATGGCCGTGGAAATGTGGGGCAGCTGGCCACACTGACTCTACAGTCAGGAAGTGGACAGAAAGAGACGGATGTGGGTGCTCAGATCACCTGTTCCTTTTCAGTCACTTAGGGACCCCAGCCTGTAAAATGGTTCCACCCACACTCAGGATGAGTCTCAATTAAACCTCCTCAGAAACACCTTCGCCACATGCCCCATATGTGTCTCCTAGGTGACTTCAGAGCCAATCAGGTTGGCAATGAAGATGGCATCACACACGAATACCCCTTTCAGGGTCTCTTCCATTGGCCTTGTCTTCTGTGGCCCCCCACTCGATGCTGAGAGCACCCGCCAGACAGGAGAACCCTTCAGTGTAGACATTGTCAACGGTGCTCTTTTCAAGCCGCAGGGAGCGCAATCACGTGCCATCAGGAAGAGCCTTGCCTGGCTCTTCCCAAGCAACCAGAGTGTAGAAATGCATTTGTTTTAAAATCATTAGTCTTGGGGGGATGAAGAAGAATGAGAAATTGTATGGCATCCCCCACTACGTCCCTTCATATTGTTCTTTTGTGTGGACCTCTCTCTGTGGCAGATGGACACCGGCCCACAGGGCTTGGAAAGCTTGGGCATGGCATGCATTGGTCGATGAAAAAAGTCTACAGCTATGTCTTTTTTTTCTACTTCTGTTTCAGGCAACGTATAAGGGCTGGCTGGACATTATGAACGCTGCTGTGGACTCCAGAGGGGTGAGTCGGTGTCTCACTGGGTCCCAGAATGTTAGGTTCAAACCCGAGACATTGCAAGTACCCAGACAGTCCCAGACTCCCTGCATGACAGCTTTATCCTCTCAGATCCTCTATCCTGTCTTTCTGGAGGCAAAATAATGGTATAGACATTGACTGATAAAAGAGCTCTAATGTGTTCTGCTGGGTCTGACACCCCCGAATTCTGTAGTGCCCAACATTTCCTCTGCATGGCAAGAGAGGAAATGGAAAACGTTCATTCAGGAGATGGGGCTGGAACAAGAGAATCACCTGTGTCTTAGCTTGATTTCTCTTTCTGTTATAAGACACTGGCCAAATCAACGTGGGAGGAGGTGTAGGAAAAATTTTTTGTTTGTTTGTTTCAATTTATAGGTTATAGGGCTATCATTGAGAGAAACCAGGGCAGGAACTGCAGGTAGGAACCTGGATGTATGAATTGAAGCAGAGACCCTAGAGAAGAACTGGCTTACTTCCTGTCCTTCTTAGGGTTACCATTGCTCTAATGAAACTCCGTGGAAAGCAATTTGGGGAGGAAATGGTTTGTTTGGCTTGTATATCACAATCCATTGAAGGGAGAAGCAAAGCTTGCTTTCTTAGAGCACCCAGGAACACCCTGTCCCAGCCCAGGGGTGGCTCTGCCCAGAATGGGCGGTGTCCCTATCGGTTTGCCTACAACCCCATCTTATGAAAACATTTCCTCAGTTGAACGTTCCTTCTTGCCAGTGACTCTAGCTTGTGTCGAGTTGACGTAAAACTAGCAAGCACACGTCCTCGGGTTTGCTCATCTACACTCCTTACACAACTTGCGTCCACCTGCTTAGGGAAAGGTCCTCCTGCATCAACCAGGGATTTAAAAAATGCCCTACAGACTTTCCCTCAGACCAGTCCGGCAGAAGGAACTGCCCATTGAGGTTCCCTCTTCCTAGGTGACGTTAGCTTGTGTCACATAGACAGAGACCAAGCATCATAGCGAGGTACCCCGACCTCCCTCTAGCTCATCGATGGAGAGGAGGAAACCACCCTTCAAAGTCTGCTTGTCTCAACCATGGGGAAGCATTACAATAGGGACTAAATAGAGCAAGGGAGTAACTTCTCATGGCTTTAGGCTCTTTGGAAAGTAAAGGTGGAATTTCAGGGAAAGAGGAAGTGAGCACTGGACCCCAACATTGAAAGTGCACTTGGCAATCTAATCTGTTTCCCTTTCCTCATTTGGTTCAGCTGAAGGGTGGGAAGGGAGTTACCTGAAGCTGGCAGTGAGCAGATGGTTGAGTCAAGGAAGGAGCCAATGGGGGAAGTTTTCTTAGTTTCCCATCATGACACGCGTGTGGTTGCTGTATTGGGGAGTTGACAGAGTTGATGCCTGAGATGTAACGAGGGCTCCAGACAGGAGGTCTGGGAGCAGGAGAGCTGCAGCACTGAGGAGGGAGAATCTTCATGGCTAACGCTTCATCATAGCTCCACAGACTAGCATTTTTTCTTGTTCCTAGAAAGCCAAAGTTAGCAGTAGATACTTAACTGTAGTGTTACAATTTATTGTAATATTTATGTCTCATAATTACATATGCCATATATATGATTGAAATGTCTATTTTTTAAGTTTTTTGTTTGTGTATGTGTGTATGATGTGTGTGCATGAGTGAGGACCAGAGTTCGGATCCCCAGAATCCACATAGATGCTGGGTTGGCATGGCAACATTCCCTGCCTGTAATTCTAGGACTTGGCAGGTGGAGATGGGATCCCAGGTGCAAATGGGCCAGCTAGACTAGCTATACTGGTGAGCTCTAGGTTCAGATGAGAGACTCTGTCTAAGGTAGCGAGGCCTAGAAAGATGGCTCAGCGGGTAGTTTGCCATCAAGCCTGACAACCTGAGTTTGATCCATCTGACCCACATGGTAGAAGGAGAGAACCAACTCCTGCAAGTTTTCCTGTTCTCCATAACATAGACTATGGCATACTTGTACACACACACACACACACACACACACACACACACACACACACACGTAAGATATAAAGGCACATTCACAACACATGTGAACAAGCATATACATATGCATGCATAACACACATGTACTTAAAATACATAGATATACAGACAGACAGAATGAGTGGGTGGTGAGCGAGACACCAGGCTGAGAAGGATCTTGAGTGGTCTGAAGCGTGCCCTGAGCTGGGCAAACACGCCTTCATCAGCTAGTGACCACATAGGAGCTCACTCCCTCACTATTCACAGTCCATTCATGTGTCTCAAGAATCTATCAATAAGTGTGCCAGGTGCTAGTAACTCATGAGGTACCAGCCACGGGCAGAATGTTGACATCTGGGAGTCGTGGAACCGCTGTGAAGCCCGGGCACCCCTTCCTGAGGTGGGTGTGTCCTGTATTGGCCTCATCCTCAATGGCATATCCACGCGGACATTTGGGAGACTTTCAAAGATAAATGCCACCACATTGTTCTCCTCTTTTAATGTTTCTCATTGTTTGAGAGAAAAGCCCTAGCCTCCTGCCTCCCACCTCACCACTATGTGCACCTTGAGTTAAGCAAGGGCTCCAGAGACGGGGCACCCAGTGGTTCACAGCTGCCGGCACGATGCTACCTGGCCTAACTTGTTGGGGAAATCCACTCTGGTCTTCCAGACAAGGCGGTTTGGGCAGCTTGAATTTTCTTCAGTAATTGTTGTTCTCTCATTAAAATGTCCCCAACAGAAAGATGAGCAGCCGGGCTTTGAGGAGAACAGCTTTGCTTATCTTTACTTCGTGGTCTTTATCATCTTTGGCTCATTCTTCACCCTGAACCTCTTTATCGGCGTTATTATCGACAACTTCAATCAGCAGCAGAAAAAGATAAGTGTGCATGCTGGCCCAGCTGGGCTGTCTCGCCCAGCTCTGCCAAGGTTTTGAGGGATGTGATTCTCATGGAGAAGGCTGTTCACGGCCGCCGTTCCGATCTGCTCAAGAGCAGTCTTCTCAAAGCTAAGGGCACGCTATCTGGATTCTGTTCAGACATGGTATTTGAGCTCTGTCTTAATTCAGATCACTATTGTTGAGTTTCAGGCTGTTGCTAATTGGCCCTGAAGAGAATCGTAGCCAGTATGATTGGCATGTGTGACACTGAAGTCATATTTCAACATCTCAAGAGTCTTTTGTTATCCACAGCACAGTGACGACAAAAGGCCTTCCCGTCTGAGTTACTGTGTCTTGGCTCCCACCAGCCTCAATCCCTGAAGCTGCTCCCACAGATGACTGAGGGAAAGGCGAGCGAGGGAGGCTTCCCTCCCAGGAGATAACAATCTGATATTTCTTCTTCTGATCTGGAAAAACCCCTAGAACTCTGAACTAACATTGGAAATTAAGAAAAATAAAAGAAATTTTTAGATCTAGCGACATCAGTCACCAAAGAATGACCACTTTAGACGATGCCTCACCATTTTGGCTTAATTTGAAATAATCCTCTTTGGTTAAAAAAACAAAAAAAAATTTGTTTTGCGTGTGCTGGTGTGGCTGAATGTACATCTACATACCTTATGTGTGCAGTGCCCATGGAGGCCAGAAGAGGGTTTCAGATCCCCTGGAACTGGAGTTAGAGATGGTTGTGATATGTGCATATGTACATGAACGTATATGTATATGCATACATATATATGTGTGCATGTATGTATCTATGTGTATATATATATATATCGCATTACTAGGATTATCTTATACTTTTAATTTTGAGATGTATGATCTCATTAGTCATAGCCTATTTTTTACTGTTTTTATTGAGTTATACATTTTTCTCCACTCCTTTCCTCCTCTCCCCTTTCTCGTGACCCCTAATCGTAGCCTATTTTATAAGATCATTTTTGCTGTAAGAATGTTCAGGGCTGGAGAGATGACTCAGTGGGTAGGAGTGCTTACTGTGCAATCATGAAGACCTGAGTTCAAATTTCCCCATCCCCATGTAAAGAGCCTCTCGTGCTGAGGGGCACAGAGACAAGAGGGCCTCTGGGACTTGCTGACTTCCAGCCTGGCTTCAGTTCAGAGAGACACCCTGCCACAAGGGCAGAAGGTGGAGAGAGACAGGGCAGAACGCACAATGTCTTTCAGGCCTCTGCACACACATGGACACACACCTGTCTACACACACGTATGCAATGTGCACACATGCACGCATGTATGTGTGTGCGCACATAGGAGCTGAATTATAAGCCATAATTTCTCTTGTTTGTTGGTCTCTTTTTCACCAGTTAAATTGTTTCTGCAGTTCTCTCTGGCTTGAGCACTCTTAAAATTCTGGCTGTCTTTGACTGTTTTTTTAGTGTAACTTCCTGTAGTGAAAACATTAGAGGTGGTGCCCAGGGACCTTCCAGACTAAGATGCACCGAGTCCTAATGTCCTGCTGGCTCACTTACAGACTTTTTCCTAGACAAGTTGCAGAAAGTGCCAACCATGGTTCTTTATTCCCTTCAGTGATCAGGAGTGAGGTTATATGCCTTGTTCCAGATCGGTGGTCCTGACTCCTAGTAGGACCATCTGTTTGCATCTTTTGACTATTTTAAAGTCAAGCTGCCGTTCTTCTCTTATGTCTGTCCAACCTACTGCATCTGTTTTGTGACCCATTTTACATCACGTGTGTGTGTTTGTATACATGTGTACATGTATGTGGAAGCTGGACATTGAGATCTCCCCCAGTGTCTCTCCACCTTATTTTTTGAGGCAATCTCTCATTGAACTGGAACTCACTGATTTGGCCCCAGGGATCTGCCTGTCTCTGCCTCCCCAGTGCTGGGATTGCAGGCATGGGCTGCCAGGCTCAGCTTGTGCATACTTAATTTTTAGTGTTGAGGTGAAACCCAAGGCCTTGTGGATGCTAGGCAAATGTTCCACCACTTAGCCACAATACCCAGCCCTCACCTGGCTTTTTATGTGGGTTCCAGGGATCAAACTCAGGTTCTTGTTCTTGCATACCAGGTACTTTACCCACTGAGCCATCTCCCTGCCCCACTTCTTACAATTTTTTTTTAAAAAAGATTTATGTATTTATTATGTATATAGTGTTCTGTCTGCATGTATGCCTGAAGAGGGCACCAGACCTCCTTACAGGTGGCTGTGAGCCACCATGTGGTTGCTGGGAATTGAACTCAGGACCTCTCGAAGAGCAGTCAGTGCTCTTAACCGTCGAGCCATCTCTCCAGCCATAACTTCTTACATTTTTGCATTAACATTTAAAAAAAACTTTTAAAGACTTGAGTATTTTTGTGCAATCAAACTCCCCCTTTGGGCTTTCTTTCCTTTAAGCACACAGGTACTTCTCAAGCCCTCTGTCAGTGTTTGCTCTTTGGTTTTGTAACTCTGCTAAGGCTTTGTAATATTCTTCCATTAGCCTGTTCTAAACCGTCTGAACAGCGCCTTGCTGCAGACTGACCTCTGCCTCTGCAGGAAGTCCAGTGCTGCTGTGGCACAGCCTTATCGAGTCTGCTGTGCAGGGAGATAGAATGGCTTTGGGTCCCCTCTGTAATGCATGTCCTGACTGTGATCAATACCAGCCATTTGGATGTCAGCCTTGCAGCTCCACTCAACCTCGCGGCTGGGAAGCCTTTTGTGGATCACACCACGGCATCCTTTTGTTTTATTGTGATATTTTTTTATGGAAAATTTCAAAAGTGTACAAGAATATTCTAGCATGAATCTAAAACCCTCAGCACCCAGGGGAGCATTTACTACTGAAGAACGTTCTGCTGCCAGGAACGCCACCGCAGACCCCTAATGTGGGGTTTATTTCATTTCATCATAAATATTTCAAAACATATCTCTTTTTTATCACAGAAAATGAAGAACAGTCCCAAGAAGAGTTAAACTTTGCAGTCTTCTGTTTTGTATTGATTTTTTTTTTTTTTTTGGATACAGGATTTTACAATGAAGCCCAGGATGGTCTCAAGCTTTTTTTCAAATTTTTTAAACTTCATTTATTATTATTGTATATTTGTATTATTGTATGTACGTGTGCATGGTGAACTGGGTATATAAAATATGCAGAAATCAGAAGACAGTTTTGTGGAGCCAGGTCTCTCCTTCAATCTTTATGTGGGTTCTGGGGATCGAACTCAGGTCTCCAGGCTTGTGAGGCAGGCTCTCTCACCTGCTGAGCCATCTTGCTTGCCCACACATCTGGCTTCAAACACAGCCGCAATGTCATTACATCACCAGAAAACCTTTATATGAATTCTTCAAATTCATCAAATTGGCTCTATTCAGGTTGTCATGCCCTTTAATTTTCTTTGTTATGATAGCTAGTGCTACTGTTATTATTATTACTGTTATTGTTGTTGACTTTTTGAGACAGGCTAGCCTGGAACTCACAGGCTAGCCCGGGCTGGCCTCAAACTCATAACAATCTTACTACCTCAGCTCCCAGGTACCGGAATCACATGCACAAGCTACCTCCTACGTCTTGCTTTATTTTTCTAAATTAGTATATAAAATAATGAATTCCATTTTGGCATTTTTGGGTGTGTCTCTGTATGTGGTCTGCATGTATAGCTCCTTTTGGTCTCAAGTTCTATTAATTAGATTTTTTTTTCTTTTAGAGAAACTAATAGTGACTAAAAGTTTTTCAGTCTTGTTTGTCTTTCCAGAGAACGAAGTCCTAGTTTCTTCACTTCTTCCCATTTTGCGAATCTCTTCCCAGCTACTGATTGCTCTTGTTTTCCTAAGTCCTTTGGGCAGACACGTCATTACGTTCTTCACCTGAGATCACTGACTTTTTTTTTTTTAAAACATAAGTATTCACAGCTACCTTTAATTTTCCTGAAAGATTTATTAATTTTTTATCTTTTTTGTTTCTTTATATTAAAGTTTTGGGTCCAAATCAGGATTGAAATAAAACCAGACTCTCGTACTTGGCAGCATTTTTATATATGGAGTGACAGGAAGATCCAGGCTTAAGTCAGACCCTCTTTCTCTCTGTCTGCCTTTGGTTCATTTACTAATGAGTGCTGGGGCTTTTCAAAACCACAGTCTGGTATAGATAGACACTGTCATTGATTCTAGGCTTTTCCAGAGAGAGAGAGAGAGAGAGAGAGAGAGAGAGAGAGAGAGAGAGAGAGAGAGAGAGAGAGAGATACTCCAAGTTCAAAGCTACAAGGAAACACAGATGTAGGAACAGGTGTCTGATGGTTCATTCCCCTCTCTTCTGATATCTTTCTTTCTCTTTTCTACACTGAGAAAATTGGTCTCAAGAGCACAGGAGATGATGAAATATTAAAAGTTCTACAGGGAGGGAGCTGGAGAGATGGCTCAGAGGCTAAGAGCATGCACAGCTCTTGCAGAGGACCAGAGTTTGGGTCCAGCACCTCACTTGAGTAGTTCACAACTGCCCTTTTCATCCCTTACTCTAAAATCAATTTTCCTTCTGGTCCCTGGTCCATATTCTTTCAGCCCCCTTTGGAATAGGAACTATTGATGAAAATGACTTGTAACTTTACAATTATTTCCAAAACTTCAGTACTTGATTTGTAAAATGGCTGGTGGTGACTAACTAGCTGTTGATTTCTCCGTGCACTTAGGTGGCCAAGACATTTTTATGACAGAAGAACAGAAGAAATACTATAATGCAATGAAAAAGTTAGGAACCAAAAAACCTCAAAAACCCATCCCAAGACCACTGGTGAGAGCAACCGCTACTAAATACACACACAGGATGCAAGACTGCAAGGGGCACACGTTTCTTAAAAAAAAAAGTCTCCTGTTAATTTTTAAAGGAAGTATTCTTAGTGTTTTTAAATTATTTGTGGAAGTGTGTATGTTCATGTGAGTGCAGTGCTTACAGAGGCCAGAAGAGGGCATCAGATCCCCAGAGCAGAAGTTACAGGCAGTTGTGAGCCACCTGATAGGGATGCTTAGGAACTGAACTCTGGTCCTCTGTAAGAGTAGCATACATTCTTAACTGCTTAGACTTCTCTCCAGGCCCCCAGGATCTTTAAAAATTTTACACGTGCTACCTTAGAACTTAAAAAAAAAAGAGGCACCCAAGTCCTTAAGAAAATTAGACATGCATATTCATTATTTCACTATGAAGAACCTAGACAATATATTAATTTTCTTTTGACACAGGTCTCTCTATGTAGCTCTGGCTGGCCTGGAATTCATTATATACATCAGGTTACCTTGAATTCACAGAGACCCTTCTGCCTGTTTCTCAAGTACTTGGGATTAAAGGCATGCATCCCTACATCCAGCAAAAATAAATCTTAAAAAATTTAAAACTTAAAAAAAGGAGTCAATGTTCAATGTCACTCCCAGTCATCCTATGAAGTAATCAGTTCTCCATCTTTAGTAATTGTTAGGCTGGGATGCTGTTTTTCTAGCTTATTCCAACCAGAATTAACAACTGACTTTAATGCAGAGAACTGCTTTAATGCAGAGTTTTGCTGAAGCTCTAATTATTCAGAATGGACAAATGGAGCCTTGAAGTTGTCTGTTCCATTTAGTCCAAGATAAGTAGATGTTCTCTGTGTTCTTCTCTTGAGTAAATGCAGATGCAGACATAGAGGCTCATCTTTATATTGTTGAAGCCTACATGAGCTGCTTTACCTCAGCCCCTCACCACCACAGTTCATCACACCTCCGCCCATCACACCACCATCCATCATTCCACAGTCCATCACACCTCTGTTCATCACACCACCGCCCATCACACCACAGTCCATCACACCTTCGCCCATCACACCACAGTCCATCACACCTCTGTCCATAAACCACCATCCATCACACCACTGCCCGTCACACCACACTACCGTCCATCAAACCACCATCTATCACACCATTGCCCATCACACTACTGCCATCACACCACTGTTCATCACACCACCGTCTGTCACACTTCTGTTCATCATACCACCGCCCATCACTCCACCAAAGTTGTCTTGATACTGAGGATATTTTTGATTTATGTCTTTGTTTTAAGGTAGATTTAAAAGTAAAACATAAGCACATTAAAAACAGTCACCAAGTTGAATTTGAAGCAAAGCAAAATGGGAGCCTATAAGAATTTCTTGTCCTTTGAAAGGGGTCTGTGTATATTTCAAGGGACCACCTTCATTGTAAGAGAAAACAACTTTTGTTGTTTTAATGACGTAATTATCTTCTTTCTTTTTCCTCCTCAGAACAAATGTCAAGCCTTTGTGTTCGACCTGGTCACAAGCCAGGTCTTTGACATCATCATTCTGGGTCTTATTGTCCTAAATATGATTATCATGATGGCTGAATCTGAAGGCCAGGACCAGCAAGTGAAGAAAATCTTTGATATTCTCAACATAGCCTTTGTGGCCATCTTTACCGTAGAGTGTCTCATCAAAATCTTTGCTTTGAGGCAATACTACTTCACCAATGGCTGGAATTTATTTGATTGTGTGGTCGTGGTTCTTTCTATTATTAGTAAGTAAAACCAGTAGCCAGGACTTTCCATGACAAGGCAGAAGTAAACCTTAAAGATGAACATTTAGGAGTGTGTCAAGTTTCTCTACAGAGCGACAGATGAGGCTTAATGTAGAGTCTGGGGAAAGGGGTGGGGAGCGGAACGGAAGGTGTACCCTGGTGAAGAGTGCCGCAGGCAGTAAGGGGGGCAAAGTCTCCCCACTAACAGCTATTACAGTGGTTCCTGACATCTCAGGTGGCTGAACTGGGATGCTTCCTCTTCTGTGCCACAGTGAGCCTGGGGGACGGTTTTTGATTTTAGGAGTTTGACCATTAGTACTGATGATGGTGCCTGTGTTTCAAGACCCACAAAGGGTACCAGAGCAGCAGTCGGATCATAGGGTATTGCAGGGGCTCCCTTGCCTCCTCCTCAGGAGTCAAGACTGCCTCACATGATAAGCAGTCCCTGTTCTCCATCCCAAATGCCATGTGTAGGAGCCAGGGCATGGGCTGCTGTTCATGTCTCACCCACCAGCAAGCCTCATTCTACACTCAGTGGATTTTTCATAACCACAGAACACTCCATAAGCCATAAATCTCAATGGAAGAAAGATAATTATTATCCTATACTTGATTCTCTTTTTTTGGTTTTCTTTTCTTTTTTACTTTTTTGGAATTTTATTCTAATCATTTAGAAATTATGCATGTAGGCGACCAAGGAGACCCAGGCCAAAGACATTGACTATCTCTGGAGCTGGAGTGGCGGGTTGTTGGAAGGCCTTCGTGTGGGTGCTGGTGACCAAACTCAGGGGAACAGCAGTAGTTCATGCTCTTAATCTCTGGGCCATTTTCCCACCCTCTCTCTTTTTTACCCCCAGTGCTGAGAACCAAGTCATCCGTGTGCATGTTAAGTGTATTCCATGTGCCTAAATTATTAGAGTTTATTTGGGTCTTTAAAGTTCAATTTTAAGTAATACATTAATTTGATTTTTTTCTTTTTCCCTTTTGCTTGAGGAGGAATGTTAAGATAGAGTCTCACTCTAGTCCAGGTTGACGTGGAACTCATCACATAGCTCAGGCTGGCCTCGAGCTCATTGAACCCTCCTACGCCAGCCTCCCAAGTGCTCAGATTCTAGGCGCGAGCTACATATGACTAAATTTCACCTTTTACCTTAAGTAGCAGGGCCCATGAGGCTTCCTCGTAGCTCAGAAAGCCACAAAGACAAGGAGAACTGACTTTACAAATGGCGCCTCAACCCTGTCTGGAAAAGGCTGCTTCACAGGGCTTAGATCTGAGTGCTTGGTTTCTCTCGCTGCCAAATAATGCAGATCGTGTCGGGGTCTGCCTGGGTTCAAAGCCGCGAGGTTTATGTAGATAGTTTAGACAGGCCCAGGCGCTGGCAGCCAAATAGACTTACGATCTTTATTATTCAGTCCCGAGCACAAGTTCTGGTGGAACTGACATTATTAGAAGTTAGACAGTGGTGATCATATGAGCCCGCCCCCTGCCCCCAGCACACATACACTCCCTTGAGTGGCATGAGCCCTTCTGTCCACATGCACAGGGGTCATCATTCTCTTGTCCCTTTCACGGCGTGCTGGGCATCGTGCAGCTTCTAGAAATATCTCTGGGATCCTTCCATTAGCTCCTAAGGGACTGAAGTCACACATGCTACCAGGAGTTTCGCTCCCACAGAGGACAGAATCTTCACACCAAGCCAAATCAGTTCCCTCGTGTGGGCAGGCAGGAGTCCATGGACCTTATGTGTCCACGGCCAACATCTGGCCCCCCGCAGTCCCCAGACTCCTCCCTCTGTGCACAGAGACATAAGAGTAAGCAGACGTGAGCCTCTCTCTAGGAGGGAGCAAGCCGACTGAGGAGCAGGACTCACTCATTTGAGTTTGCATACCAAGTCATGTGGTTCACAAAAAACCAAAAAACTCCTCAGAGAAAGGACAGATTCATTTAGGACCGATTAGTCCAGGAAGTATTTAAGCTTTACTCAAACGGCCTGTGAGGCTGGGCTGGTGCCTTCTTACCTTGTTAGGATTATCTGCTCAATCAGCACAGTATTTTATATGCGCAGATGATGAGGTACAGCGAGTCCTCTGTAGTCATCAGGAGACTGGCAGAAACATTTCACTGTCGTGATCCCTAATGACCTCAGAGCAAGGGGAAAACCATGTCTACACAAGGCAAGCATGTTCCAGCCATTCTATAATATTTGGGCCAAAATGTTAACTCCTTAGTGCCCCTTAGCTCTTGCCTGCTGAGCAGGCACGGCGAGAACAGGGTGACATTTTAGACCCAAATATTCATCAGCTTGAGCAAAGCTCTGTTTGGGACTCACTCCATTTCTGGGGTGTCCACAACAGAGGACATGTCTCTCAACTTCACGTATGAGTGGTCCTCGGGGTGAGCAGACCATCAAACAGGAGAGCTCAGCGGGCAGCATCCCAAGGCTGCTACCTCCCTGCAGCCTGCTCCCAGCAGTTAGGCTGTCCTTGCATGCAGAAGGCTGTACTGGAACCCCAGGTGAATGAGCACATGTTCCCTGCTATGAAACTTGGATCTCTCAGATCCCACAATTTCCCCCTGTAACTCGATCAAGGCTTAAGCCAAACTTCAGTAGAAATGTCTCTGTACAGTTTCAAAGACTCAACGTGTGAAGAAAAAAAAAAAAGCCTGTTCCATCCGCATTCAGTAACTAGGGAAAACCATGGTAGGCGTTGCCCCATGGGTAGTTAAAAAGAAAATGCAGCGTAAATAATAACCCTTTATAAGCTGCCATAGTTTCCTTACTTACCTTCAATGGCATATGCGTCCCATCCCCTATCAAAAGTCCCATCTAAAAAGGTTTTGCTCTTAGAGATTATTTTTCAGATTAAAGCACAGGTGGACATTTCTTAGTTTTGTGTATAAATGATAAAGTCTGGATAACATGTTGGCCCCAGTAGGATTCTGAGGTGGAAATCTAGCTGGGTTCCAAACTGGAGCGCATCCTGGGAATTCACTAGTCCTCCCTCTCTAGGTACCCTGGTTTCTGGCTTGGAGAACAGCGACATTCCTTTCCCACCCACGCTCTTCAGAATCGTCCGCTTGGCGCGGATTGGCCGAATCCTCCGACTGGTTCGGGCGGCGCGCGGCATCAGGACGCTCCTCTTTGCTCTGATGATGTCTCTCCCCTCTCTCTTCAACATCGGTCTGCTGCTCTTTCTGGTCATGTTCATTTACGCCATCTTCGGGATGAACTGTTTCTCCAAAGTGGAGAGGGGCTCCGGGATCGACGACATCTTCAACTTTGAAACGTTTTCGGGCAGCATGCTCTGTCTCTTCCAGGTGACCACTTCCGCTGGCTGGGATGCCCTCCTCGGCCCCATGCTGGTTTCAAAAGGCTCCAACTCCTCCCAAGACTGCCAGCAGCCACGGATAGCCATAATTTATTTCGTCAGTTACATCATCATCTCCTTCCTCATCGTGGTCAACATGTACATCGCCGTGATCCTGGAGAACTTCAATACGGCCACGGAGGAAAGCGAGGATCCTCTGGGTGAAGATGACTTTGATATCTTCTATGAGATCTGGGAGAAGTTTGACCCAGAAGCAACCCAGTTCATCCAGTACTCGGCCCTCTCTGACTTTGCCGACGCCCTGCCGGAGCCGTTACGGGTGGCCAAGCCTAACAAGTTTCAGTTTCTACTGATGGACTTGCCCATGGTGATGGGCGATCGGCTCCACTGCATGGACGTTCTCTTTGCCTTCACCACTCGGGTCCTCGGGAACTCCAGTGGCTTAGATACCATGAAAGCAATGATGGAGGAGAAGTTTATGGAGGCCAACCCTTTCAGAAAGTTGTATGAGCCCATCGTCACCACCACCAAGAGGAAGGAGGAGGAGCTGTGTGCTGCCGTCATCCAAAGGGCTTACCGAAAACACATGCAGAAGGTGGTCAGGTTGAAGCTGCAAGACAGGTCAAGCCCATCCCACCAAAAATTGTGTAACGGAGACTTGTCTAGCTTGGATATGGCCAAGGTCAAGGTTCACTATGACTGAGCCCTCGCCCCCTCCCCGCCTCACAGTCTCACAGCTCAGCCCCCCCTCCCCACAGCTCCCGAGCGCCATAGCTCGGTGTGTGAACAAGCAGTGGGTTCGCTGAATAAGCCATTTAATTTTTTTCTCTGCTAAAAGAGGTAATATATTAGAGTTCATTTAAAAATGATGCTCGAAAGGTTTTACAATAAGGTTACCTGTGAGCCACTGGGACTAATTTAATGAAGACATTGGGAGGGGCCGCAAAGGATGTCCACAGGAATGGTAGGCTTGAAATACAGTCTAAATTATGTAAATATAAAAGAATGAGAAGGAGGAAAATCTCATGAAATTCTTAGGCTGTGTTCTCGGTACACTTCCCAACGTGTTTAATGTTTCATGTCTCTTTTGCATGCTAAGTGAGAAGTCAGAACCTGCAATAAGCAAATAGCTTGTCGCAGCTGTCTCTACCAGCACTAGCGTCACACTAGGAGTAATGGGTGTATAGTATAACCTGAAGCATGATCCTGATATGCCAGTTAGCACCGTCTTCAGAAGCTCTGATCTCTGTCACAGGCGTTTAACAAATAAATAGAAAACGAAATGCCCAGCTTGCGTTTCTTTGGGACAGTGGGCTGAAATTCCCTCTTGTTGTCGGTTGTGCGAACTGTGGTTTAATATGGCCTGGAGCCAGGCATTTGCCAGCAAGGTGTTAGCAGTGGGCTGTTCCCGAGGAAGAGGCCTGTGTCTCGGAAGTCACAGATTTCTGTGACGCAAATGTTCCCACCATGACTTGTTCCAAGACACAAACGCAGAAGTTACTGGATGAGGAACCGGAAAGAAATGCATGTCTGAAAGGCTTAAGAGCTAGCCCGAACTGGTTGCAGCCACCATGGAACCAACAAAGTAGTCTGGCTGATTCTGCTGAAAGTCCCTACAGAGTTAGAGCCAGGACCAGGGATGGATCAGCTGGGAACTTGGATGCTGGGCAGCCATGAGGACCAGAGTTTGATCTCTGGCACCCCTAGAACTATCAGTCGTGCAGGGGTGGCAAGCCCCCTGTATTCCCAGCACCCATGGGGACAGGGAGTGCCAGTTAGTTTTATAGTTACCTAGAGTAACTTGGGAAAAGGGAAGATTGAAGAATTGTCTTAGTCAGAGAGTCTTTGGCCAGGTTTGTGAGGAAATGTCTTGATGAAGATTGATTCAGGAGGGCCCAGCCCACTGCAGGAAGCCCCATCCCTCGGCAGGTGGGCCTGGCTGTATAAAAAGAAAGTCAAGTGTGAGCCAGAGGGTAAGCCAGCGAACAGCGTTCCTCCGTGATCTCTGCTTCAGTTCCTGCCTCCGTGTTCCTGCCTTGACTTCCGTCAGTAATGGCCTGTTACCTGGTGGCAGAAACTGACCCTGCACTCCCTCAAGTTGTCTTTGGTGGTGGTGTTGATCACCTCGACAGAGAGCAGAACCTTGAAGCCTTGGAATCCTGATAGGAAGAAGAAGGAGGTGCTCATGGGACCAGGAATCTCGTGAGATGAGTTCCGGGGCTTCCCATGCAGGACTGTAGAGACCTTGTGGCAGTCACTAAAGTCATGGTCGAGTTCTCCACAGGGTCCAAATTGGTAAATGATGGAGCAGATTAGGCAACCTCTGAGAGTGGGACCTTGTAGATCCCTACCAAGGTTTCTCTTTTCAATTAAAAAGAATTATTTTTCATATAATACATTCTGATCAGTTTCCCCTTCCCTGTCTCCTCCCAGATTCTTACCACCTTCTTGCCCATCCAACCCCACACCTTTCTCTCTCTCCTTTTAGAAAACAGGCAAGAAAGAGAATTTAATAATAAAAAAAAGCCACAAAAAATGAAAATGAAACACGGAGAGAAAGAGACACAGACACATTCATGCATATGTGTGTGCACACACGTACATACAGAGAACCCATAAAGACACAAATTGGAAACCAAAATATGTAGCATGAGTAATAAAAACTCAGAGACGAATATTGGGATTCAACCTGAAGATCTGAAAAGCAAAGCAGTCAGCCACTGGCTCTTACCTCAACCTCAGTCTGAAATGGTGACCTTTCCTCCAGTAATCTCAGAATGAGACTGTGTCTGAGAGCTGTCTCCTCCAGTCTTATATTCCTCTCTAGGGCTGGGATTAAAGGTGTACACCACTACCACCCGATTTCTATGGCAACTAGTGTGGCTACTGGGATTAAAGGTGTGTGTTACCACTGCCTGTTCTGTAAGGCTGACTGGTGGGGCTGTTTTACTCTCTGAGCTTCAGGCCAGCTTTATTTATTAAAATACAAATGAACTATCACTACACACTAGCTCTTATCTTTACCTCAAACCGGAATGAAGATCCTGTCTCCACAAATCCTCAGAATGAGACTGAGTGTGAGAGTTCAGTCTCATGTTTTAGCTTCCTCTCTAGTGCAGGGATTAAAGGCGTGCACCACCACTGCTCAGTCCCTATGGCAACTAGTGTGGCTGCTGGGATTACAGGTGTGTGCAACCACTGCCTGGCCTGGATGGCTGACTGGTGTGGCTGCTTTGCACTGATCTTCAGGCAAGCTTTATTGATTAAAACACAAATAATATGCCAATTTAAAGATATACATGCAAAAGACCAGTAAGATTAAAAAATCCCCCAATAAAACAATATAATACAAAGAAAAACCTACAAAAATACTACTGAGTTTGTTTTGTGTTGGGTGTTTATTGCTAAGCATGGGGCCTGACCTTAAGTGTAGTTTATATACCCAGTGAGATGCCATTGGAAAAACTAATTTTCCCTTTGCAATTGGAGTCAGCGTCTTGGCCAGGGCTAGGAGCTCATGTATGTGTGTCTCTCCCCTCCCCCCCCCCAGTGTTGAACACCCCCCTTCCCCTCCCCCACACAGCCAGTTTTCTAAACGGGCAGGCTTTCTTCTTAGGGAATGCCTCTCTGCTGGAGGTGGGACAATCAGCCAGGACGGGCTGTTGCCCTGCAGAGCACCTGAATATGATCGCATCTCTGCAGAATCTCCAATCTCCCTTACACAGGGGTCCTAGCTAGGAATGGGTTCCTAGAGCCGCCTCTGAAAGTAAAACCAGCTCCAGCCAGAGGCGGAACTACACTTCCTTCACTAGGTGGCAGCAAACACCAAACTGGTACTTCCTAAGTGCTCTGCCGTGATCCAGGAGAGCCTGGTACTACCACCACAGCCAGAAGGCCGAGGGAGGAGACCCAAGGCAGGAAATGGAGAATTCCCCAAGACTTGGAGAAAGCTGCAGGCTCATCCTCCCCAGAGATGGCTCTCCCCGAGCAAGCACCAGGGTAGCAGGAGGGGACAGCTGAGTTGGGGAGACACCTTGGTCAGTTAGAGTGAGGGCTTGAGTTCAATCCCCAGAATCCTTGTGATAAAACCATGGGTGGTGTTGTGCTTATAATCCCAGTACTGGAAACAGGTGTAGCCCCAGAGGCTGATCTGTCCCCCGGGCTGGGGACACACTGAATGTGCCAATAAACTCCACAGACATAGAAGTCCCCTACCCATTGTCCCCTGTCAATAGTCACGTCCTGAGGACCAGTCCAGCACACCTTGTTTAACAGCTGCTAGCCAATGGCCCTTGACCTCCAGAGCATCTATGCTAATTAGGAAGAGAAACACCCAGGTGTTCGCACGGTGATAAAACAGGACCATATAACAAATGCCGGAACCCGAGCACAGCTCTGCTCTCGGGACGAGGATGGAGGAGGGCTTCAGGGGAGAGTGACAGCTGGGTGAGCTTGATGGATGGGTAGGATTTTGACAAGTTAGGTGGCGTGGCAGTGTTTGCAGTGGAGGAGACAGCCCCAGCCTCACCGTGGAAGCTAGGATCCATGAGGCAGTTTGAATCGCCCAACAGACTGCACGTGGAGTGTAGCAAGTGAAATACAGGCGGCGGGACCTCAGGAAGGAACTGCTGTGTTGGGAGACAGCTGTCAGCAGTGTTCTCGCTGCGACGATAAGGATGTAAATCCAATCCCGAGAACTCGTGAGAAAAGACCGGGTGTGGTACGTCATGCTTGCAACCCTGGTGCTGGGGAAGCAGGCACCGGATACCTGGCCTTCACCTGCCAGCCACCCCACTTGACATCTGACCTGAGTTGACATCTGACCTCTGCATCTATGCACACACATCTGTGTGCACCACACGTCCATTTGTATACAAACACACACACACACAAACTATTCATGGAGACACTCAAATGCTAGAGTGAGCTACAGCCCTTTTGGTAATGAGGAAGTATTGAAGGCGTTGGAGCAGTGCCGAGAAAATACCTGGACAGGGTGGGCTTGACACTGGTCCTGGTGGGGATGGAACCTTGAGCCATGGAGGGCACAGGGGCAATGTAGTGTGACCGTGATGCTGGGAGCCCGCAGAGGTGGGGACTGGTAGCAAGAGAGATGGCAGCATAAACCCCCAAGATGGGGCTGGAGAGATGACTCCGTTCCAAGAGCGCTTGCAGCACATGAATGAGGGCCCCCGAGTCTGGATTGCCAGCGCCTATAGACAAGCTGGGATTGGCCCTCCTGCCTGTAATCCAGCAACTATAGACAAGCTGGGATTGGTCCACCTGCCTGTATTGCAACACCTATAGACAAGCTGGGATTAGCCCCCCCTGCCTATAATCCAGTACCTATAGACAAGCTGGGATTGGTCCACCTGCCTGTATTGCAACACCTATAGACAAGCTGGGATTAGCCCCCCCTGCCTATAATCCAGCACCTATGGACAAGCTGGGATTGGTCCACCTGCCTGTATTGCAACACCTATAGACAAGCTGGGATTAGCCCCCCCTGCCTATAATCCAGCACCTATGGACAAGCTGGGAATGGCCCCCCTGCCTATAATCCAGCACCTATGGACAAGCTGGGAATGGCCCCCCTGCCTGTAATCCAGCACTGGGGCAGAAACAGGAGAGTCACCAATAGCTTGCTGGCCACTGGTCTAGCTCCAGGGTTAGGGAGAGACCCTGTCAAAAGGAACACGGCAGAGTGAGAGAGCAAGACTCTTGCTCCTTGAACCCTCCTCTGACCTCTGCATCCCCATGCACCCTTGTACAACAGCATGTACAGACACTACACACACTAAATAAATAAATAAATATCTAAGGGGGAAAACGAAGGAACAAGATACCAAGGCACTGAAAGTAGGTTTAGTTTCATTTCTTTTGTTTTCATGATTAGAGAGGAAGAAACCCCCAAATTGATTCAGTTTGATTCAAGGCACCAGGTCATGCCCTTACACTAGCTGACCGAGGTGTCTTCCCAACCCAGCCGTCCCCCACTACGGTCCCTCTGTTACCCTGCTGCTTGCCTGGGTAAAGCGATCTCTGGGGAGGATGAGCCTCCATCTTTCTCCTAGGCTTGAGGAATTCTCCAGCCCCCCACTAAGCACCCAGAGCCATGTCCTTCTGTCTGTGTGCTTTGTGGGGCAAGAGTAAGCACTTGCCTTACAGACAGCCAGGCTCAGGGCCAGCTCATACCAGGAAGAGTCCTGGGATGTTGGCCCCAAGCACCCCAGGCCTTAGGAAAAGTTCAAGTCCCATACATTCTCCCTGTTGATGGAGGCAGAGGAGAGCTCAGGTAGCCTGTTGCTTGGCAACCAGGATAGAACCTCTGGGGTCATTCAGTGGGCAATCCTGTCCCTCACACACAAGGAGCAATCAAAGCAGCTGCGAGAAGAGAGAGCTAACATTTACTGAGAGCTTGTTCTGGGCCAGGTCATCACGCCACCTGACACCTCACTGGCTTTTCTCTGAAGCTCCATTAAGAAACTGCTTTTAGCCTTCTTCATCTAGACGAGGAAACTGAGGCACGCAGAGTCAGTAAGAAACTTATTCACGGCCACATGGCCATATCAGGAGCCAAGCTCAAACACCTGGCTCCGGATCTCACGCTGTCGATCTTGAGAAGACCAAAAGGAAAGGAGTGGGCGGAGCTGAAGGGGCGGGGTGCAGTGTCTTCCTCTAGGCGCCTGGGAACTTTGTCATCCATTTCTTCTCTTTGAAACAGGATGCCCGATTACAAAGTCATGAAAAAGGATATGCGTGCACACTGGAGAGAAGTGCTAGCCTACAGGTGTGCACCATCATGCCCAGCTTGTGCAATGCTAGGGATGAATGCCGGGTGTTATGTCCGTTAGGCAAGCACACTACCACTGAGTTACAGCTATAGCCTCGGGCAACAGAATTCTGTTGCTATAGATTCTGCCATCCAGATAGTGGTATCACGAAGAGGCATCTTTGTGAGTGTATTTTAGAAAATATAAACTAATCTAGAACGATAAAAACCAAGCTAGTCATGACCTGGCGGGGGCCAGGTTGAAGAGAGGAGCAAAAATGTTCTGTGAGGAAACTTTCCGAGATGTGGATAATCGCTGCCTTGGCTGTGGTGCCAGCCTCACATATAAAGAGACAAATGTCCAGTCTGTCAAATTGCACATTTTTTTGTTTGTTTTTGGACGTGATTTCACTACGGCCCCATTTCACATGTCCTCTGCCTCCTGAGAGCTGGATTATGAATGCGTACTGCCACACTCACCTTTGGATTGTACTGTTTAAACATGTACAGTCTAACTTCAAGGTGTGTGTGTGTGTGTGTGTGTGTGTGTGTGTGTACGTAGGGATCTTCTTATATTGGTCTCTGCCTTATTTTTTTGTGGCAGAATCTGTTTGCTGGACCTGGAACCATTTGGGCTAGACTGGTTGGCCAGCCTGCCTTTGGGATCCATCTGTCCCCACTGTTCCAACATTGAGCTTACATGCCACACCCAACTTAAGGAGTCTATTTTTAAAATCTAGCCTTAAATGAGCATCTACCCAGGCCTCTGAATCTCTCATTTTGTTAAAATCTGAGGGAAAAGTTGGCTACTGTTCTAGGGATGGCTGCTAAGCCCCCATGCCTTCCAGCTACCTGGAAAACAGAGCAAAGGAAGATGCTTCTCTGAGAGAGTAGACAGGCTCTTCATGTTTGGGGGGATTAATGTAAGGGAACACCACTCTTAGAAGGCAGGCGGCACCTTGCCCAACTCTTCATCCAGAATGTGGTACCCAGCGATGGATACTGACTTAAAGCTGTGGATATGGGAACCCCAGGGGAGGAGTGGTCAGGAGCAGGGATGGAGTCCTCCATCTTTTCTACCCATTATGTTGCCGTCTCTCATGATTGCACAACTTGTTGCCCGAGAGCTGCTGGCTGCGTAGTCCCTGGCTCCACCCAGAGTTGTTGAGAAACTCTTGGCCACTACTGAGCACTCTGTATCCTTCCTACGGCCTCTCCAGGGACATCACTCTCACTCTTCCCAGGAGAAGCCTCCATCAGTGGCTGCTACGGGCTTTCTGCACCCAAGATGCTGCCCTAGGGGGTAGAGGCACTTTCCCTATCCCCAAAGACCGTGTGAGCTCATTCTGGTAAAAATTTAATGCCTGGAAGTCAATTACTCTTAAGAACGCTCTGATGAGCCGTTGACCACGGGACCTGCAGATAGCATCTCTCCCTGACCCCATGTGCTAAGAAAGCTTCCATGCCTTTCTTCACAGGCAAGGCAGGTAGATTTCTTTCTGTCAATGTGCTGTGTGACCTTGAGCAAGAGCATCCCTTTTCTGGGCCTGATTGACATTTGTAAAAATGGAAGCATTGGCTGTGGCTGATAATTTTGATAGTGTGGGCTTCATCTAGTCACCCTCATGGACTCTGTCTCTGGACACACTGCATTATGGGTCTGTGAGGTGGGACTGTAGGCAGAAATACCACCAACTACAGGGTCCGAAAGAAGACCATCTGGGAGGACTCTGGCCATTGAAGAAGAAGCCTGCTCTGACCAGCAAGCAAAAGAGATGCGGCTATTTTTCAGGGTAACATCTTACTTCACTTCCCCAAACACAGACTTCTCTGTAGTTGATCCAAAGGTGCCAAGCTGGCCTCAAGTCCCCAATGAGTGGCTCAGGCAAGGCCCAGAAATGGCTTCCCACTCAAACCATCAGTGGTTTCTGTTCCTGCTCCCCTTGCTGACCAGTTATCTACACCGGAGAGCTTTGCAATTGATCTCTAGAAGCTCCTTTGGTTAACTCTGTTCATCCTATGGCAGTCACGGATGTGGCCCTAGCTCCATCTGAGGACATGGGAAGTACCCCACTATAGGCTACTGGGACCCTACAGAGGGTGTCAGCCTCCGAAACAGAATAGCCGAGCAAGCATGAAGAGCAGTTTGAGCCCTAGAGCCTGTATGAATGTCAGGTGGGTATGCTGCCCAACCTGTAAGTGTGGCCTCAGAAGGTGAAGATGGGGTTTCCAGAGTAAGCTGGACACTCAGGCTGTATTGACGAGCTCTGGGTTTAGAGACCCTGCCTGAACAAACCTAGAAAGACCATGAAGGGAGACTGCTGGAATCAGTCTTGGGTCTTCATATCACAGGGGCACACATGCACAGGCACACACACACACACACATATGCACAGGCACACACATGCACAAGAACACACATGCACAAGAACACACATGCACATGTATCACAGTCACACACATGCACTCGCACACATCACAGGCACACACACATACACAGCACCTGCACACATAAAGAAGGGATGGGGAACATGCTAACCCACAGTCATCTGGAAAGTTCCATCTTAAATTTAAAATGGCGACTTCCCTGCGTCGGGAGAAAGAAGAGCTGGCTTCACAATACAAGGGTCTGTGGGTAGGCTCTGATTTCCCAACCCAGTTCTGCTTAGACTGTATTCTCTCAGCTACCAGTTTTGGCCAGAGGCAATACTCAAAATACCCCTCCTCCGGTAAGTCATGGGCACTGGTCACCGAAAGGCTACCAGAGTTCTTGAGGGGGTACTTGATGCCGGCCAAAAGAGAGGCAGGAGGCTGATGAGGGTGTGGCCAGGCACGACCCTTTTGTTGTGGATCCCAGGTACCCTTGGATGTGGATATGTCTGAAGAGAACATGTAGAGGTGCTAGCCAGGGTCCTCTAATCACAAGGTCACCTCAGACCCACCTCTGCCCCTCTCCAGTCTGTGTCTGAGGAGAGAACTCTGTCCAGGCTGCTTCAAACCCTCTTCCTTGCTGCCTGAGTTCCTGTTGGGCCCAGGCGATGGGAGGGCCCAGCAGGAGACTGCTGTGGTCAGGGTCCTTTCTGGCCATCTCTTCCCTGTGGCAGACTGCACTCCAGGAAGCAGATGCATTCCTCTGATGCTACAGAACTAGGGAACCAAAGACAGGCAGATCCCTGGGCTCTCTGGCCAGCTCTGCTTAGCTAATCTGGGCTACTTGACCAGTTCTAGTCCAGTCTTAAAATAAAACAAAACAACCAAAAAAAAAAAAAAAAAAAAAAAAAAAAAAAAAAAAAAAAAAAAAGAAAAGAAAAGAAAAAAAAAAAAAATATAAAAAGAAGGAAGCAACAAAGCATGATGAAAAAGTTCAGAAATCTAAGACAATGTTTTTTTTTGGTTAGCCTCTGCAGGTACATGTGTATACATGTATGTATACAAGCTCATTCATGCCTGCACATATGTAAACACACATGCACAGAAAGGCTGTGCAGCTTCTGTCTTGGACACCCTTTGACTTTCTTTCTTTTGGCTCAGGCCCCAGGCTATGACCTGCTCTATAGCGAGAGCCCCAAGTCTTAACACAGAACCGTCTAAATCCTGAACAGCAAGTAATGGCAGTTTGCCTACAATTCTTTGAATTACTTCAGAAAGACCTGCAGCCATGGGAAAGTCTTGAGATGACTTGGATGAGAGTCACCTCTGCAATCAGATTACCACGGTCTTGAGAGATACACTGAGCCATAGCCATCAGGCAAAGGTGATTTCAGATTCTTGGCTCTCGGAAGGTGTGAACAATTATAAATGTTATTGTCTCACACGGCCAAGGGCTGGGCTGATTCATTACATGCTATAGATGCCTCACATGGCTGCGTGGGTTCCTGTGTAGTCAAACACAGCTACAGAAGACTCACATGGCTGTATGTGTTTTTGTATCGTGAAACTGTTGCATGAACAAGGGGATTCTGCTTGCTAATAGAGCTCAAGGCTGCAGTCTGCATGGAAATAACACATTTGCTAGTTAGTTCCTGTTTATGTGAGTGAAATACTTGCAGACAATTTACAGGAGAAAGGAGCTTTTTGGGCTCACGGCATCAAGAAGATTCAGACGGCAGTTGTTGGGCTCCATTTTACTTGGGCAGAACACCATGGCTGCTGTAACTTGTGGTGGAAGATAGCTGTTTACTACAGGCCTGGAAAGAGAGAGGAAGGCAGGAACTAGGGACTGGGTGTCACCTTCAAAGCCAGCCCCTAGTGACCCACTTACATCATCTAGGCCATACCTCCCGAAGTTTCCAGAACCTCTCAAAGTAATACCACCCGCTAGGAGCCAAACATCAAACACATGAATCTGGGAGGGACGCTGAAGGCTCAAACCGTCACAGCTGTCTCAGGGACAAGATGGTGGTGCTGGTCTGTCTGACCCAAGGCTCTTCTCATCCATCCCCGAAATACCTAGGAAGTCTGGAATGAGCCCCAGCCTCACAGCCACAGGGCTGAGGAGGAAATAAGGGGGGGGAGAGGAAATGAGAAGAGGGAAGTATGGGAGAAGCGAGCGAGAGAGAGAGAGAGAGAGAGAGAGAGAGAGAGAGAGAGAGAGCCTAATTTAAAAAAAAAACAAAATCAGGTGGTGGTGGCACACGCCTTTAATCCCAGCACTCAGGAGCTCAGGAGGCAGAGGCAGGTGGATCTCTGTGAGTCTGAGGTCAGCCTGGTCTACAGGGTGGCTTCCAGGACAGCCAGGGCTACACAGAGAAACCCTTTCTCAAAAAAACAAAAAAGAAAAAAAAAATCCAGGCCAAGCCAATGAGAGGGACTGTTAGAAAATCAAGGATAATGATGCCTGGGGATCAAGCAGCATTGATCTCTGGCCTTCATACACAGCCACACACACACACACACACACACACACACACACACACACACACACACCCCACACACGGAACCTTCATTTCAGGGTTTATCTGCTCTGTAGCAAACCCACCTAACACATCAAATGAGACCGCCACAAGAGCCCATGAGAACACTGTGAATCTAACACGCTGTCCCCAGGCCCGTGACACTGTGCACACGGTACCATTACCTGCAAGCATTTTCTTTCAGGTACGGTACTGTGATAGTCAGTACTGCGATGGTAGGTACTATGATGGTCGATGTTGGTTGCTAACTTGACAGGCTCTAGAATCACCCAGGAGACAACGCACATATGTTTAGGAGAGACGTGCTCTTAAAGATTATCTATTTAATTTTATATATACGTGTATGTGTACCGTGTGCTTGCTGGAACCTGTGGAGGTCAGAAGGCTCGGATCCCTCAGAACATTAGTTATGGGTGGTTCTGAATTCCCATGTGGGTGCTGGGACCCGAACCCAGGTCCTTTGCAAGAGGAGTAAGCACTCTTAACCTCTCAGCCATCTCTCCAGACCCTATGGGGAAGGATCTTGATTGGGTTAACTGAGCTGACACCATTTCCTAAGCTGACTCCTGGACCTGAATAAAAAAGAAAAAGCAATCTGAACTCGGCATCCATAGCTCCCCACATCCTGATTGGGTGAGCCATGTGACCCGCTGCCTGCCACGGAGTCCCACCACGATGGATTGGACCTTCAAACTGGAGCCGAAACAAACATTTCCCTGCCTAAGAAGTCAGGCGTTTTGTCTCAGCAACAAATAAAAG
The DNA here is from genome assembly GCF_014885135.2 of Alexandromys fortis. Lineage (NCBI taxonomy): Eukaryota > Metazoa > Chordata > Mammalia > Rodentia > Cricetidae > Alexandromys > Alexandromys fortis. The sequence continues at coordinate 4,249,146 of NW_026067921.1, forward strand.
AGGCACCAAACCCTGACTGCCTGGCCTCCATGCTGAGGTGCTGTTCTGGCTCTGCGAGCAAACAAGCCAGCCGCTCTCCAGGCCCCAGGGAGCAGCCTTGCCTGGAGAAGATGGCAGTGCCCCCTCTCGTAGGCGGGATACTTTCCTCCCCGCAGTTGGCTGAGGCCAGCAGCCAGGCATTACTGCACAGGGGGCCCCTTTGTGAGGCGGAGAGGCCTCGGGGTGTCCCTCTGTGAGTCACTTCCTGTTATTTCCCTCCAAGAAGTCCTGCCATTCTTTAGAGCAAAATCTGACATTTTTGCCAGACTAACTTCTGGGGCCTTTTGGTCAAGAATTCGTGGTGGGGAGCTCTGCAGAGATCCTTTCTTTTATATTTACAAAGCTATTAATTGGCTTCTTTTTAAAATTAGTCTCCATTATGAGTTCAGTTGGAGCAGGAACGGAGCTTTATTTAGCCCCAAGTATCAAAAGGTTTTAAGGGGTTCTTTTTAACAAATAAATCTTCCGTGGCAAGAAGGCTAGCAAAATCGCTAAGGGGCCGTTAGTGTCAGAGCCTGGGCCCTGGTCACCCAACAAGCCAGGATCCGTCACCATCCTCAATGGGCCGATTACAGGCACAAGTTCTACTCAACGTGGCTACGACGGGAAAATGAACAAATAGAGGTCCGAAGACACCCGACTCCATCTTTGGGTCCTTGATATGAAGGAAGTTTAGATTTCAATGGAAGGAAAGGGGCTGGAGAGATGGTTGAGAAGTTAAGAGCACTGGCTGCTCTTCCAGAGGACCCTGGCTCAGTTCCCAGCACCCACGTGATAGCTCACACTGTAATTCCAGTTCCAGGGGATCTGACACCCACTTCTGGCCTCCTTGGGCCTTGCATGCACACAGTGCATATATATGTATGTAGGCAGATCACCCATACAGATAAGTAAGTAACTAGAAGGGAAGAGGTGTCATCCTAGGCCTCCCTGGTCAAGCTGCAGCCCCGCCCACCAGGACCTATCATTATCCTGGTACCTCTGTCCTGTAAGACAAGTCGCCAGAACTGTGTGAAGTCTCTTCCTGGGGGTTCCCTCTTTGGCTGGCACCAGGCTTCAGCCCTTTCCTGTGCTCAGCATGCTCCTCCCGTGGAGCTTCCAGTTCCTTGGAGACCGTGTTTCCGTGTTCTGATAGCCCAAGGGAGGGGCGCAGCTTCTCTGTGGAGCCCCAGTCCATGAGCTTGCCAGTGATTGAGCCATAAAGGGGGTCACCTCCACCTCCCTTGAGTTCCGAGGCTCTGGGGAGCAATCTCTATCATTGGATGATACCTGGGGCCAGCTGCTACGTCACTTTTGTCTTTCTCCATCCTGATCCAGGGATCGCAGAGCTCTGGGTGCGGGGCACAGGCACACCTTCAGTTCAGTTTCCCAGGGTGGGGTCTGGGGCTCCACATTTCTCAAGGGGGTGCTGATAGTGGATGCTTCATTCCAAGACCACACATGAGGAGCCGAGAGCATTGGGCATGCTCCTCAAACAGCCACGGGAAGACTGAGCTCAACTGCCTCACTGCAGTCCGGGAGGGGCAGACACCTTAGGCGCTGTAAAGCTTGTCCCACAGCCCTGGAGCAAGCGCATCTCAGGGCTCTTTGTGAGTCTCCCAGGAAACGCAAATGTAGTCAGATTCCTCACTGCTGTGGTGAGCAGAGGGGCTGAGCTCCAACAGCTCTTTGGAGACTTTCAAGCTGCCCACCAGTGTAGGGACCCCATGGGGTAAAGGAGATCTCTAGACAGGTAGTTCTGTAGCTTGGGGGCCTGACCCCACCAAAGCGCATGTTGGCGTTTAGTAATATTGCAACAGTGCAACAGAGTTAAAGTGGTGGGACATGAGAGAGAGAGAGAGAGAGAGAGAGAGAGGCAGACAGAGACAGAGAAGGCCTGTTTGTCTGCATCTGTGTGTGCGTGCATGTGTGCATACAGTCTTTAAATACAGGTTGGCATTAAAAAGCAAGACTTTTTTTATTAATGCATATATATATATATATATTATATACACACACATACAGGCAGTCAGCAAAAGTTCAGTCTCAGATGTCATTCCTCAGGAGATGTTCATGGCTGGCTTGGAATTAACCAAGTAGGCTAATCTGGCTGACTGGTGAGCGCCAGGGATCTGCCTGCCTCTGCCTCCCTGCTTCTGGGCTCACCGCTCACACCACTCTGCCTGACTGTCCCTATGTTCCGGGGTCTCAAACTTAAGTGCTTACGCTTTTAAGTCTGGTAGTTACCAACTGGGCTATCTCTCCAGCCCCAAGGCGTGGTGGCATATTGGAGAGGTGATTACGCTGTGTGGGTTCTAGCTTCAAGGCTAGGATTAATAATTTTAATATAAATGTTTCTAATAGGGTGTGCCCAGCCCCTTGCCTCTCTCTGCCCTCTGCCTGGTAAAAAAAGTCTCAACGGGTGCCCACACCCAACCTTGGACTCTCGTTTCTAGAATGGTAAAGATATTTTTTTCTTCTTTCCAACTTGCCCTGCCTCAAGTATTCTATGATAGCAACACCACTCAGCTAAGATAAGTGATATTAATGCTGGTTCAGGGGCCCCAGGCACAGACAGACTGGGGTACCGCCAAGCCAAAGGCTCTCATTCTCCCTTTCCGCCCCATCACAGCTTTGTCAAGGCTGCTGTGGGAGGAAGGCTTCAAAACAGAGCCAGGGACATATAGCAGGGATCTAATTGTTCTAAATAATAAAAACCTGGAGTCAGATATCGGGGTGAAAACTGAGAGATCAGAGAAGCAGAGCAGCCAGTCACTAGAGAGTTCTTACCTCTACCAATGCCCAGACTGCATCTGAATTTCTCTCTCCTCCTGCCTTATATTCCTCTCTCTGCCCAGCCATATCACTTCTGTCTCCATCTCCTTAGTGCTGGGATTAAAGGCGTGTGATCCCAAGACTTGGGGTGACCTTTGTGTGAGCTCTGTTTCTCTTTTAGACAATTTCATGTAGCCCAGGGTGGCCTTGTTTCTCCTTCTTGCTGCCTGGGGCACAGATGTGGAAGCAGGGCCGCAGTGGAGTGGAAGCAGAAAGAGGGAACGTGAGTGAGACCTGACAGAAGGGGAGTTTTGCATCCTTAGCACGGGGACACCTGCTCCCGCACTGCGTCAGAGTGAAAAATGCCCGAGTGTTCGTTACTCCTCCCAGCGTCTCCTCAATGGTTTCGGGGATTTCTAGCTGACACGCTGGTGTGTCATACACCCTGGAGGGGAAAGCAAATGTCCTCTTGTATAAATCTATTCCCAGAATGAAATAATGGGGCTGAAACTGGTTTTTAACTAACCAGAAATGGACAGATGTGGTTGAGTTGAGGAAGTGCCAGTCAATGGGTGAGGGTGTTCAGTGGCTCCGGGGAGTGGCCCTTTCTGGACGGAGATGGAGGCAGACGGTGAGTCGGTGACCTTGGCCCTGCTCCTCATCTCCCTAATCATATAAAAAGTGAAGGCAACGGTGATTTCGGAGGTAGCCAGGTGTCATAAGCACAGTAGCTGTTAGTATTGAACACCACTTGGCCATATCAAATATTAATTACACCTCACGCACTTTTGCTAAACTTTGAAGGGTTGGTATGGGGTGCAAAGAAGGCAGAAGGAAGGCTCTGGTTCCTCTAGGAGGCCCGTGACGAGGCACTGAAGAATGGCTTCATGCCTTAATTGTCAGGAAGTCATAAGATGCTGTAGAACAGCCTGGGGTGCCACTGCAGAGGGGAGCCACATGTGAGGGACCTAAGAACCAAAGATCTTCCCACACACTTGGACCAGGCCTCCTTAGCACTTCACTGCTTCTGTTTAAGATGCAAGAGAAAGCCAGACACGGGTGCAGGCCTGTAATCCTAAGGCTTGGGAGATGGCAAGGGGTTCAGGGGTTCAAGGCCAGTCTCGGCTACACAGAGAGTTTGAGGCCAGTCTGGGATACACAGGAACCCATCACAAGCAGACAAGCAAGCAATTAGACACAAGCAAGAGAACCAGTTGTATCTGGGGCTGCTGTGGGAACTCAGGGAACCCAGGCGAAGGTGGGGCCGCTGGACTGCCCCTGTCATCTACCTTCATGAGATCGGACTAGGGTCCACTGCCGTCTGGCTCTCTGTAGCTGCCCACTGAGGTTGCTCAGGCTCAGCTCAGATGTGCCTCTCAGGGAAAGGAACAGCCGCTGTGAGCCCGTTCCCAATCTTCCTGAGAGGCACCCCTGCTGTCTGACGCCCGTGACCACCTCTCCTGCCATCAGCCTGGGTCAGGACCTGAGGATTCAGATGCAGTTGGGGCCTGTCATTGGACAATTTCCCTGCGGCTCCCTCTGGTCTCATTTTGGGAGCTGTGGCCAGCAGGACAGGACACACTTGCTTGTACCAAGTGAGGTGGCTCCTGGATGATTCCGGAACCCACCCAGGGCTCCTCTGAAGAACCTGGGAGGCAGCCTTGCTTGTGTTGTTCAGCTTCCTGTCCCCATGACACAATGTTATAGGTGCTGAGAGTGCAGACGGCACCTGCTGGAATTTCTAGGTCCTGGTATCTCAGAACGGAGAATTCAACCTGGTACAGTGCGGATGGTGGTAGAAATGGGATGGCTTATTAAGAAAGAGAAAATAGAACTAGGCCAAAGAAGTGGTTAAAAGCCCAAAGGTCCTCAGGCAGGGGATCCATGACCCCTTATGGGGCATTTACATACATTGTACACGACACACGTGTCCTGCACAGACTCTGTCCATTGCAGGCAGCCCTGGGGGGCAGGGGTTTCCCGTCTTTCTGCTTATTGGCTTCTTTCGGGTTGCTTTCGATGCCTCTCTTGCCAGACCTATTCCCCTGCCCCAATTGCAACCAACAGAAGCAACTTCAGTGAGGAGAGGTTTACCCTGGTTCATGGTTTCAGTCCATGGTTGGTTGCTTGTGTCTACTCTTGAGACTCTCTGCCAAGACATCAAAACAGTATGCTGTAGAGAGAGCTTCACTCTCGAAAACCAGCAAGCAACAAGCGAGGCCAGAGGACACATCCCCAATGACCTGACCTCCTCACACAAGGTTCCACATTTTAAAGGTCCCAGGATCCATCAATAGTACCATGGGCTGGGGACAAAGCCTTCAGCACGTGAGACATCGGGGGACATTTCCGTTTCTAACACTTGCCCTCCCTCTCAGTTGCTCCATGAGGACTCATCAGGGACACTGGCCAGCCCCTTTCATCCCAGCTCCAAGGGAAATCCTTACATGTCTCCTCTGCTGAGTCCAGGAAACACGGGAAAACAATGGTGTGGGGCCCCCTTTCCCCATCATCTCTGACTGAGGCCTGTGCCTCTTTGAGGTCATCACAGTTTCTTATTAGGTGCACTTCCCCCCAGCTGCCCTCCGTCCCCACTCCCATCCTAGCGTGAGTCTTTATGGTCACAGACGAGGACAGTTAGCTCGGTACTCACAGGAGTCTTAAACTCAGAGGGACAGGGGTCGTCGGTGTGCCCTTTCTGGTATCTTTTTATCTTTATAAGTAATGAAAGTTTAAACAGAAATTCTTAACAATACAGATCTTCTCGAAGTCAGCGTTCTGATTTCTCCACCAATGTCCCCGAATGTCTAATATAAAAGTCCCCAGAAGACTGGCAAATGGTAGCAGTAGTGCTTGTCACCAAGCCTGACAACCTGAGCTCAATCCATGGCACCTCCATGGTGAAAGGAAAGAGCTGACTCTTGCTGGTTGTCCCCTGACCTCCACATATGTTCCAGGGAACTCTGGAACACACGCATACCATAAACATGTAATATAAGCTTCAAAAGGTTCCCTGAACTCCACATACATTAAATATGTCAAAAATCATTCTATGATTTATATTTCAGATCAGTTTGATTGTGAATTACTTCCTCCACACCCACGAAAATCAAATCAATAGCTAGCAAACTGGAGATTAATTATTCACAAGGTGCCAGGAGCGAGGCAACAGCTCAAAGCAGTGCCTCGTTTATAATCTACTAAAAGAAAGATGTCAGCATGGAAAATACTGAACGATGAGGTCCAAGTATGAGTTAAAAAATAGAATCTCCAACAATGTAGCATATAGTTAATCAATGCACACTTGTGTAGGTGAGTGGCTGCTGGGGCTAGGGCTGGAAGGAAGTTAGGAAATTCTGCTCTCTTGGACAGGTGTCTGAAGCTCAGCCACTAATGTGCCAGGAGAGGGTCGCATCCCAGCCCTCGCCTGTCTGACGTCTTGCCTCACACCAACCCTGCATTTGCCATGTACATCACAATCTCAGAGAGAGTGATGTGCAATAAATATTAATATCTCTTGCTTGTCTGCCACAGTTTCTATTTAGAGGAGTCCAGTCCCGGCTGCTGGGGGCCCAGTCTTGTGACCGGCCTCCTCCTCCAACTGTCCCTTCGTGGCTTATCCTTGGCTAGGGAGAACAGTCTCTGACCCAGGAGATCTCACCAGTTCCCTTCAGGGAATTCCTTCCAGAACTCTTCCTCCACACCCAGTTTTCAATCTTTTCCAATCATCAAAGTAATGTCTCTTCACTGTGGGAAAACCTAGAAAGCACGGGAAATTAATTGCATCGCTCAAGGTACACTTTGTGTGTGTGCATGTGCACGTGTGTGTATATGGTGTGTTTTAAGCATGTGCACAGGTGCAGAGGCCAGAGGAGGATGTTGGGTATTCTCCTCTACCTCTCTCCCTCCACCTTATTCCCTTGAGGCAGGGTCTCCCACTGAGCCCAGAGCTCACTGTTTTCCACTCTGTGGTTGTTGCCCTCCCCAGCTGGAGTCACAGATGCATTCAGCCATGCTTGGCTTTAAATGGGTGCTGAGACCTAACTGAGCTCCTCGTGCTTGTCCTGGTAGATGTTCTTACCCACATGCCATGGCCTCAGTCCCCTCAAAGTCTGTTTCTTTAAACCCTTCTCAGTTTCTGTCATTCATTCACTTAATCAAATAATTAACCCGACAAATATTTGGGCTCACAGTCTTCCCTGAGATGAACATGACAGAGGGAGAAAGGGAAGATTGTGGGGCAGTTCTCATCCTGCATGGAATTGCTACATCATTTCTGGTTTAAGATATGTGGCTCATTTCAATTAAATATATATTGTATTGAAATGCTCCTTGCACTCAAATTTCATCTTAGATTGAAATCTCCATTAACATCCACTGTGTATTTCCTTTGTCCATTTAGATTCAGTTGCATTCCGATTCCCGGCTCTCCTGGGCATGCCGTAGCTCTTAGGGCACACCCTTGCTTGCTGACTTCAGCCTGCTCCGAGTTTTCCTCCTACCCAGAACTGAGAGAGTAGACATCTCAAATGGCTTCTTTTATGAAAGCCGCTTCCTCCAGCTTGCACAGCATCCACACGGGGAGAGGCAGCTTCCTTTGAGCCTTGCTCTACACAAAAAGTGCCATTGTTTGGGAGGCAGCCTCAGATTTCAAGGCATCTCTGGCTTAGGTGTTGTTTCTTTTACCTATTTTCTCCCTTGGATTTTGAAATGATAAAAACAGAGATCACTTATGACTCTGAAACAATTGTCATTTAAACAAATATGAATCTATTTTAAAAGATCATAATGTGTGCAGCTCTCTTCCCAACACCACCCCCACCACAGGCTATTGTAAGGAGGAGCTTGGGCAACAAAACAAAACATATGTCTTTTAGTATTCAAATGAATGTGGCGCCAGGTTGCCAGCTGTTTCCTCCTGAGCTCTGCCTGCTCATATGGCCATGAACTTGTTCCATCTCTGTCCTGGTAACCCTGAACTACAGCAGGACAGGTTGACCCATGCTGTCCCAATGGCCCTCTGGGACCGCACCTCTTTTATCCCATCAGCCTTCTTGTCCCAGGAGCTTGGGTCTGGGGCTAAGTCAGTGACTCTGCTATTCTTGGAGCCCCAGGCTTCCCAAAAAATATCCTCTGTAGCCGGGCAATGGTGGCGCACGCCTTTAATCCCAGCACTCGGGAGGCAGAGGCAGGCGGATCTCTGTGAGTTTGAGACCAGCCTGGTCTACAGAGCTAGTGCCAGGACAGGCTCCAAAGCCACAGAGAAACCCTGCCTCGAAAAACCAAAAAAAAAAATGTCCTCTGTACCTCCCCACAGAACAGTGGCCATTCTTGGTTCTGGAGGGTCTCACAGGAGCCTTCTTGTGCTACTGTGTCGACTCTAAGGTATCAGGTAACTCCAGGGCTTGACACTGACTCTAGCTAGCATTTGTGAGTTTTGTAGTCCTCTGGACTAAAAGTCTTTCCGAGCTCTGTGTCTAGATCAGGACAAAAACAAGCCAGCAACAGAAAACCATACACTCAGGGCCAGGGAGAGAGCTACTGTTTACCTGATAAGCATGCAGACGTGGATCCCGGGTGCTAGAAAAATATGGGTCTGGTTGTGAGTGTCTCTGTAATTCCAGGACTGAGAAGGAGGGCTGGGTGGATCTCTAGGATTTGTTGACCGGCAACCTGGCTAATCCAAACCAATGAAAGAGCCTAACTAGAAAAAATGAGGTGGATAATGCCTGAGGTTTAAAATCCAGTGGTGACACACACACACACACACACACACACATATACACACACATACATACACATATACACACATGAACACACATACACATGTACACACACATACACAATACACACACATACACACATATAGAAGCACACACACACACACACACATACACACACACTCAGTAGTAGTAGCCACTCTCTATCATTGTTCCCAGAACAAAAAGACCACCGTGGCCCTTACTGAGTGAGTGAGAGCCTTAGAGAGGCATCCTGCTTGGAAAACTGATCTCAGAGGCTGGGAAAGCTGGGTGACCAGGGCTCAAGAGCCCAGCATGGGCAGCAGGTTCACTGCAGGCCTCTTAGGAAAAGAGGGCTCCCCCAAAACCAGCTTCTTGAGTCAGATCTTTGGAGTGGGGCCAGGGCTTAATCCACCTTAGCAAACCTCCGGGCTGCTGGGAGGAGCTCTTTGTGGTTTCAGCTCCAGGCACCCTGCTGTCTGCCTTAGAGAACCCCGAGACCCAGACCGGAGAGGGAAGGTCTCCCAAACTATAGTTTATTGTCATTAAGACTTGAAATGTTCTCCAAGATTCCCTGTGACAACCCCCTAGCTAGCCACTCCCAGCATCCATTCTCCTGACTTCAAATGCTGCCTGGGGAGTCTGGTTCCGGAAGAACCTTTGCCACAGCTCCAGCAGCCAACCACAGTAGCCCTTCAGTTCATGCTGGAACTTGTAAATCTGTGTCCTCTGTGGTCGCGCCACCATGATCCAGACCCTTTGTCAATCTGTCTACAACCAGAACAGTGCAAATGGACTGACTGCTCTGCACACAGATCTGCTTCATGACAGCTGTGTGATCTGGATGACTTTCTCTTCTGTAGAATTGGAATGGTGGCACCTGCTTTTATTGTGAAGCAAGAGGAGGTCCCAGTGCCTGGCAACGCTGTGAAGCAGCTGTCAGGAGATGAGCAAGAGCGTTCACCTCATGATGGTGTTTACAAGGGAGGGAGATGTAGACCCTAGAGGCAGAGCATCGCAAGTGAGCCGCATGGTTCTCACATGGTTCTCCAACCCATCAAAGAGTCGCTGAGTGGATTCTGCTTCAAACGCACATAAATGCATTTATCAAGACTCAAGCTTGCCTTTAGTTTTGTTTTTTTGAGACAAAGTCATGTAGCCCAGACTGGCTTTGAACTCTCTGTGTAATCAATTCTATCCTTCTGTCTCAATCCCATATGCTAAGATTACATGGATATGACACCAAGCCCACTTTATGTGGTACTATAGATTCTATCCAGGGCTCGCTAGGCAAATACTCTACCCCTTGAACTCCATCCTCAACTCCTCAAATACCATCTTTTATCTCATGCCTCACTGCCAAGGCCCTTGGGACAAGAGCCTAGCTGTCTTGGACCCTAGACACACAGCCGTGGAATGGGGAAAAGGTCCTATATGCTTCATCCCTAGAAGGCTTTTTGAGGGACCTGTGCTCCCATGGCAAGTCAACATATTCATCTCTCATGTCTTTGCAGGTGCATATTTGTGCATACATGTGTGTGAGCTTGTGGAAGCCAGAGACTAACTTAGGGTGTCAGTCCTCAGTTGCTGTCCACCTTGGTTTTTGAGACAGAGTCTCTCATTGGCCTGGGGTTCACTGATTGGACTAGACTGGCTGACCAGCAAGCCCCAGGGACCTGCCTGTCAGTGCTGGGATTATAAGCATGCGCCATCATGCCTTGCTTTTTCCATAGGTTCTAGGGGATTGAACTTGGGTATTCATGCTTGCATGGCAAGCGGTTTAACAACTGAGCCATCGCCTTAGCTCCATTCATCCTCCATGTCTTTCCTCAAGTCTGGGGCAAGATCAGAAGCCAATCACTACCACAGCTGGAGATGCTCAGTGAAGATAAACCCACAGGGGCCAGACATGGATGCCAGATCTCTTTTCTGTCACTATGCACTATGGGCTCAAGGAGGGCACTCTGCTCTCTGACCCCTCTTTCCCTCCTATGAAACAAGCTAACAGAAGGACCAGTCTCATGAACTGCTACAAAGAGCTGGAATCTATGCCCTTGATATGGGCCAGTACCTTATAATTTTTTTGTTGTTATAACAACCTCCTGACCTTAGAATCTATGAGAGGTTGTTATAAGAAATATGGGTTAGCTTAAAATGTAAGAGCTAGTTAGTAATAAGCCTGAGCTATTGGCTGAGCATTTATAATTAATATAAGCCTTGAGCAGTAGTTTGGGAAGCCTGCTGGGTATTTGGGACCAGGAAACATCAGCTTACAGTAGAGCCCCTTAAACTTTCTCCATTCACAATTTCTTTACAGTCAACACATTTTGATGTGTCTGCGATACACAGGTGTATAAAATAGGCTTACAAATCAAAGATTTGTTGATAGCATCATATGTTTATTTTAAACAATTCTTTGGTATACATATAATTTTACCATTTATTAAAAACAAAAGAAAATTTACATACTCATGAGGTGGATATGTTTGTTTATTTTACATGAGAATTAAATCTTGGCTGAATGATACTGAGGACACAGAGCCTCTTCAACACTTTCAGAATTGATTGATATTTTCTTTTTATAAACATTAATTCTGGGAATAATTTTTTGCATAAACTCATAATATAGATAGTAGACATATGTTTAGGGTCATTCCAAGTTCACAGAATAAGTGTTTTTATAATGAAACAAGTCAACAACTGAAAGTTTTTAAAACCAAGCATTCTTCTGTGTGGTGGTGGCGTGTACCTTTAATTCTACTCAGAAGGCAGAGGAAGGTGGAGCTCTGTGAATTTGAGGTCAACCTGGTCTACAGAGTGAGTTCCAGGACAGCTAGAGCTTCACAGAGAAATCCTGTCTTAAAAAAGAAACAAAACCCAAAAACAAACAATCAAAAAAGCAACAACAAAAAGACCGAGCATTCTCGTCTACTACAATGTAAAGTTGTACTATTTGACACTTACATATCGAGGGGCAGTGGTAGGGCAATATGAAAATCTCATTTTCTGTAGTTAAACTATGCTTCTGTAAGAGCAGAAGATTTCATATTTGCTGTACAAAAACATTGCAGTCCATCACAGAGAATAGTTTTGGATCTGAGGTGCTTTGGGCAACATCCGTGATGTGAAGCATGAGAGTGCAATACAAAGTGTACACACATGTGTGCTCAGAAGCGAGGCTACGCGAAGTCACATGGCTGAATGTGCCAGGAAGGTCTTGGACTTGAGGCCTTCGGTTTTTGATTAATTTGGGTGATTGAGCCTCCCCCAACCTTTCACTGTTGCCAACCTTCCTGTGGACCTCCCCACATCTAGTTATGTGACCCCATAAGAGGCCACGGTCTACCACTTAGAAGATGGGTCTAGACCACTTCATCCACACATGTTCGCTTTCCATTCATGAGAGCTGCTGAGAGGCCCAGAGCAAGCAGGGCTATTGTATGGATAGTTGCAGCGTTCATGGTCTAAACGACGAGGGGTTATCCGGTGACAGACTCATAGAGCAGCTTTGGGGGTCCTAAAGGCACACCAGCTGTAAGCTTCCCAGGGATCAGCTGGGCTGCTAGCCCTAGGCTGTAGCTCCATACCTGGTGACCCGTCCTGGCCATTTCACCCAATGCAGGCCAATGCTAGCAGACCCTTCTGCTTTAGGGCTGCCTGTTGTACCTCATGACGCCTGCCTCTCTCCGTCAGTCCTGTCAGGATGCCCCCCTTCCATAGGAGCTGAACCAGGGACAATCTCTAGTTAACCTCCCAGCTTTCCATCTCTGAGCCTTTCTCCAGGACCAGCCTCCTGGAGCAGGAAGTGAGCCTGTGTCTGCGGGTGTCCCACTGGCTCCCATTCCCTTCACTCCCGACAAGCACTGAATCAGTGCCTCGGCCGCACCTCACGGGGACAGATATCTCTGATTTTGTGGTTGGTCCTTCACGTCTGCATCCTTGCCTGGGTGTCTGGAGCTGCGTTATTGTCCTGGTTCTTATTGTCCTTCTGCTTAAATGTACCATCTCAGAGACACCTCCTTCCGCACAGAGTCCTACCCATCAGTGTTTGCTGTGCTCTTGTTTGGAGACGGAGTCTCACACGCACAATCTTCCTGCCTCAGCCTCTTGAGCGCTGAGATTCCGTGTGTGTGCCACCACACTCCCCTGAGCTTGTCCTGCCCACCCCCAGGAAGCCTCCCCCTTCCCTGTTTTGCACTCCACCTCAGACTTTGGGATCCCTACAGCATGCTCTTCCATCTGCAGTTCTGCAGGACCTCCCTCTCCCTCATCCGGAACGTCCCCTTCATCTCTGAAAACTTGTCCAGAGTGAGGGGGTTCTCACATCTCCGGCTCCAGGCTGCTCTGGTACTGGCCCATACGCACCGTATGGTTCGGAAGGGTGGTGAACAGTTAATGTCATCGTGACGGGATCGAAACTTACCCAGGAGGAGAACCTCTGGGCGGGCTTGTGAAGGAGTTTCTAGGTTGAGGTAGGAAGACCCACCCTAAATGTGGATGACACCATTCCACAGGCTGGGGTTCTGGGGAGAATGGAAATGAGCAAGCACACGCTCCCATCTTTTCCTGCTTCCGGGCTGTGTGACCAGCTGCCTCACACTCCTGTGGCCATGACATCCCTGTCACCACGGACTGTATCCTCAAAATTTAAAGAGAACCTTTCCTTCCTTAAGCTGCTCTTGTGCAGCAGCAAGAAGAGAGACTGACAAAGATGGAGACTGTGCCTCGGTTGTCCTAACGTCAGCAGGAGCGTGCTGTGATCAGGAGCCCTGTGGCTCCACGTGCTGAAGCCCACCTTTGACTGGGGTGTGGTAGGAAGACTGAGATGAGCTGGTGAAGACGCAGGGGAGGTTGAATTTGGGCATCTGATCACAGGTAGCGTGTGCCCACAGCTGTCCCCATGGGAACGGTAATATCCAGCAAATCTCCAATTCTGAGCAAGAAGTATGTCCTGGGTCTAAACTCCCTCCCTCCTGTCATGGCCCTAGAACCCAGCGGGGGCTGATGTGGGCACAAGGCCAGCTCAGGGCACCCATAGCCCTCACCACAGGGCCTGTGGGGGACTGCAGCTGCGGGGACAGGGTGGGCAGGTTGTCATGGAAACCAAACTGCTGGCCTTTCTCTGGTGTTTCGAGTTCTGACAGAGGCCAGGCTTGGCCAGCACAGACTCCCCCGGGCTCCTCTCCGCCTTCTCAGCCTGTGTCCAAAGGACCCTGCCAGCAGAGATGGGTCGGAGCCAAGGAGCAGGAGAGCAGAGGGACAGAAGCTGGTCACGAGTGCCTCTGTTCTGATTTTGACCTCTGCCACAGCTTCTCAGACCAGGTACTGCCAGGAAGGAGACAAGTGTCACAGCCAGGAAATGCTTGCTGTCCAGAGCCTTGGGACATTTTGAGTTCTTGTCCCAGCTAGTACTTGACAGATGGGTGTCACGGGTGGAGCTTCTCAGCCTCCCCAAGTCCATTTTCCCCACATATGAGATGAAGACCGTTTAATCCACCATATCACATCCCCTTCTTTCTCACGGGTGAGTTATAAAGCCCCCATCTATTGTTGCTATAGCAGCCTAGGGCGACGATCTGCACTCGGAGTAATTATCTAAGTTCTTCTGGACACTAGTTCAGCGGGTAAATTAGGTAAATTCATCTGAGCAATAGCTCAGGTGGTAAAGTGCTTGTCTTTGTAACTATGGGGATTTGAGTTGGACCCCTAAAACCCACCAGGAAGTCCAGGTCTGATCCTAGTGCGGAGGCAGCAGAGATAAGCTGTTTCTGGGGCTATCTATTTGCTGGGTTCCAGGACACTAAGAGACCCTTAGAAAGAAAGTGGACTGGCTGTGGTGAGGCGTTCATTTCACTACTGCTCTTGAAATGCAGAAGCAGGCAGCGCTCTTGAATTTGAAGCCAGCTGGCCTCCATAGAGAGCTCCAAGTCAGCCAGGACTATATGGAGAGACTGTTTCAACAACAACAACAAATTGTTAGAAGAGAAAGAAAGGCGGTCTATGACTCCTGATGAATGACAGCTGAGATGGTCCTTGGTCTCCATGCATGAACATACATGTGCATGAATACTCATGTACATCTACAAATGAATGAATAAACTCTCTCTCACACACAAGAGTTAGATAATCTGTACACAGTAGCACAGGCCTGTAATCCAAGCCCTGGGGAGGCTGGGACATCAAGGCCAGCCTGGTCTGCCTAGCAAGACATTGTCTCAGAAATCCGGAAGTCTCCCTTTCTATTCAATCCAAGCCCCCTCCCGGTGGGAAGTTGCCAGTATATATTCAGGGTGTGTCTTCCCACTGCACTACCCACAGTCTAGAAACTCCCTCCCAGACATGCCCCGGGGCTCGCCTTTTCCATGACTCCAGATCCAGTCAAGCTGACACTATTAATCAAGGCAGAAACAGCAACTTTGTATCAAGTGACAGCTACAGTAGCCAAGGGCAGGGAAACTAGTGAGGAAGGAAGTGGCTGGGAGATGTGCTCTATATCCAGCCCGAGTTAAGTGCTCATTTTCTATGTCTTCTCAAAATTCCCACTTCATTTGGTAGCACAGTAGAATCCTGCCAGGAAGTCTGAGTAGACAGACAGAGCCACAGACGTCCAGTCTTGAAGAATGTGCTGGGTGACTACAGCTCCAAGCAGCCAGGTCCGAGGAGCTGATCTCCGTGCGGTAGCTCGCTCTATTGAAGGAGATGCCAGGGGCATTGCTATGGCTGGTGCTTGTGTCTGCCTCCCTGTTATGAGCTCCCTGGACACGCGTGACGCTCAACCAAAACACATTGAACAAGTGAATAAGTGAAATTGCGTGAAGATCTAACTGTCCGGGTTAGGTTTTGTCAACTTGACACGAGTTAGAGTCAGCTGAGAAGACGGAAGAGTTGTGGAAAGGCCAAGCCCATGGGTGTTTCCGTGTGTGTGTGTGTGTGTGTGCGTGTGTGTGTGTGTGCGCGCGCGCGCGCGTGCGTGTGTGTGTGTGTGTGTGTGTGTGTGTGTGTATAATGGATTTTTATTGAGCTCTACCTCCCTGCCTCTCCCCTTCAACCCTCTACCAAGGTCTCCATGCTCCCAATTTACTCAGAAGATCTTGTCTTTTTCTACTTTCCATGTAGATTAGATCTATGTAAGTCTTTCTTAGTGTCTTCATTGTTGTCTAGGTTCTCTAGGATTGTGATTTATAGGCCGGTTTTATTTTCTTTATGTTTAAAAACCACTTATGAGTGAGTACATGTGATAATTGTCTTTCTGGGTCTGGGTTATCTCACTCAAAATGATGTTTTCTAGCCGGGCGGTGGTGGCACACGCCTTTAATCCCAGCACTCGGGAGGCAGAGGGGATCTCTGTGAGTTCGAGGCCAGCCTGGTCTACAAGAGCTAGTTCCAGGACAGGAACCAAAAGCTACGGAGAAACCCTGTCTCAAAAAAAAAATGATGTTTTCTAGCTCCATCCATTTGTCTGCAAATTTCAAGATGTTATTTTTTTCCTGCTGCGTAGTACTCCATTGTGTAAATGAACCATATTTTCCTTATCCATTCTTCAGTCAAGGGGCATTTAGGTGGTTTCCAGGCTCTGGCTATGACAAGCAAACCTGCTATGAGCATAGTTGAGCACATGTCCTTGTGGCACAATGGAGCATCCTTTGGATGTATACTATGGGTGCTTTCTTGATTAATGATTGATGTGGGAGGGCTTAGCCCACTTGGGATGATGTCCACTGGGCAGGTAGTTAGTCCTGAGTTGTATAAGAGCACAGGCTAAGCAGGCCGGTGGGGAACAAGCCCGTAAGCAGTGTCCCGTCATGGCGTCTGCTTTAGTTCCTGCCTTGAGTCCCGTCCCTGACGTTCTCCGTGATGGACCGTAAGCTGTAAGTGAAACAAGCCCTTTCTTCCCCAAACTGCTCTCGGCCATGATGTTTATCACAGAAACAGAAAGCAAACAAATCCAGCATTCATATCCACCTTGACATAGAGGGCCAGTAACGGTATTCTCAAGGGAGGGATGTGTAGTCTGCAGAAGGATGGGTCAAAAAGAGAGGTGGGGGAAGGAGACGGGTGATAGCTGAGGGAGCAAGAAAGAGCAATGTCTGAGAAGGCTCCCTGTTGCAAGAGTGTGGGGTGTCCGAGTACGGGGATGCGGAAGTGAGAGTGATGTACTAGAGTCGGGGGACAATCTCCTAAGCCACCGCTGGGACCTGGAACTTCACTGTAGCAGCAAAGGGCAGACAGGGTTCTTGGACAGGCACTTTCTGGTCAGTAGCTGTTTCCACAGGGAACTCTAGTCGCTGAATGGAGGAAGCACTGTGGAGC
The DNA here is from genome assembly GCF_014885135.2 of Alexandromys fortis. Classification (NCBI taxonomy): domain Eukaryota; kingdom Metazoa; phylum Chordata; class Mammalia; order Rodentia; family Cricetidae; genus Alexandromys; species Alexandromys fortis. Next base: position 4,265,990 of record NW_026067921.1, read on the forward strand.
CATGGAGGGATGGTGGCAGGTCTGTTGTCCCCGATGTCATCTAGTGACTTGGTCATGAGGGCAGCCTCAGAGATGTGGAGAAGCTAATGGTTTGTCGTTTGAGGTCCTGGAGAGGGAGGGTTGTGGGTGAGATACAGGAGACATTATTGGACAACCTCTAGCCTTCTGGCTGGAGTGTCCAGGGAAGCGCTAGCATTCTTGGAGGGGCTCCTCTGGGTGAGGATCATTCATAGTGGGGACAGGGCCAGAAATGACTAGTTCACTTGTAAACGTATCTGGACGCTGGGTGGGGGGGCAGGAGTGGAAATTCACAACTACAACACATTAGTGTATGCTTAAGTCTGGAATTCAGGGGAGAGGTTTACGATGGAGAGGACTGACGTGTGTTGTAGTGTTTGTTTATTGATTTATTCTTCTGGCTTTTTGAGGGGCCCACCATCCAGCTCCCGGATAAATCACACCCGGAGGCTTATTCTTAGTCATGAGTGTCTGACCTTAGCTGGCCTGTTTCTTGCCAGCTTTTCTTAACTTGTATTATCCCAGAGGCCTTTTGCCGCTGGGTTTTTGTCTTCCTCTATTTCTGTATATCTTCCTTTACTTCTCCGCGGCTTGCTGTGTAACTGGGTGGCCCCTGATGTCCTCCTCTCCTTGTTCTCTTGCTCCTTGCTGCCCTTGGTTCTTCTTCTATTTATCCTCTCTGTCTGCCAGCCCCACTTATCCTTGCCCCTGCTTCACTTTGGCCGGTCATCTCTTTATTAGACCATCAGGTGTTTTAGACAGGTGTGGTAACACAGCTTCGCAGAGGTAAAACGGATGCAGCATAAACAAAGGCCACACACCTGAAAATAACATTCCCTAACAGACTTGGGTGCCATCTCAAGGGCCACGGGACTGAAGGCCTGGGGAAGAGGCTTCGGACAGAATCTCAAAATGATTCCATAGCTACCAGCCAGGTGGAAGATGAGGAGGCAGCCATGGCCAGAGATGCTTCCCTGGAAATAGAAGCCAAGAGGACAGGCTCTGTCTGCGAGGACCATGCGGCCAATCATGCCAAGCCCCTCAGATGAGAGAGCAACTGAGAGGAGTCACATGACCACAGAGAGAACCCTCTTAAGATTCTGGGTGTTCCGGGCTTGCTTCTGAATCCAGGCGTCTTTCTGATTTGGAGTATTGATCATGTTTCTGTTGTTCTGATAAAGCATCTTGACCAAGGTGACTCATAGAAGAAAGGGTTTGTTTGGGCTCACGGTTCCTGAGTGCTAGGAGTCTGTCACCCCCATGGTGAGGAAGCACTGTAGCTGGCAACCATGGTGGCTGGAGCTGGAAGCCAAGAGTTTACACCTTCATCTGTAAGCAGGAATCAGAGAGAGGAAACTGGGAATGGTGTGTGGCCTTTGAAACCTGTAAGTCTGCCTTCAGTGCCACAGCACCTCTTAAACCTACCCAAACAGTGCCACCGACTGGGAACCAAATGCCGGGGACGATGGGGGACATGTCATTTGAATCAGCACACGCAGGCATGTCCAGTCTCCTGTCTCATCAGATTGCTCTTCTGGAAGGATGGTGGTACATTAGCCGTTAGGATAATCTTCAGCATCACACACTCAGCCAGCACCACTACTTAGTGGCTGATACGCCATCTCAGCAGCAGGAGCCTGGACTCTCCAGAGAGGCTTCTTTCTACCTCGGACAGGCTCACCAGCACCCGCAAGTGTCCCCAAGTCTATCGTCAGAACACCGAATAGCTGCCTCCGTTTCTCCTTCGTCCCTTTGGTCTGATTCCTATGTGGCATCTGACTGAGATTCACGGCTCAAGATCTGATCCCAGCCAGCAGGCTTCTCTGGGGAACAAGGTCGATTAGTGTGACCATAACATTTTCCAGACAACCGAACCATGGAACCTAGGACAGAATTCCAGGTATCACCGTGAAACACGCATGCACACAAACCTGAAATGCTTACACGTATGTATACACACATATATGTATGCACACATACACTTGCACATACAGCTGTGCCAACAGTATTTAAGGTACTATGACAGAGATTCGTGGACCTCCCCGCCCTCCACATGTCCCTCCTGGAACTTCCCATCTGCTTTCACTTTGCCCTAGTATTTTAAAAAAATGTAAATTCTTTGTATGTTTTTGTTTTTTGAGACAGGGTCTTTCATTACAGCCCAAGCTAATCTTGAATTTGCAGCAATCCTCCTGTCTCAGTCACCTAAGTTCTAGGATTACATGCCCAGTTTAATTTTTTCCAGATGTCTGTTTTTATTTTATATAAACGAATGTTTTACTTGTATGTTTGTGTGTGTATCATGTGTGTGTGCGTGTGTGTGTAATACCTATGGAGGCCAAAGAAGATTGTTGAATGCCGTGGAGCTAGAGTTATGGGCAGTTGTGAGCCATGGTGTGGGTTCTGGGAATGCAACACGGGTTCTTTGCAAGAGCGGCAAATGCTCTTAGCCACTGAGTCATCTCTCTAGCCCTGATATTAAAAAAAATTCTTGACTCTTTACTTTGACATAATTTAAAATTCACAAATGGTTTAAAAAACATAACAGCTTGCATATGCTCCCAACTCAGTTCCTTCAGTTATAACATCTTCCTTAACCATAATACATTGCTAAACGAGGGACCTGACGTTCATACAGTACTGTTAGTTTTGGCCAAACCCTATTTGGAGTGCACTACATGGTATTTTTCTCTATCATTTTTACACTGTCACTCAGGTCAGCCTGGGACTATCATTATTTGTCTCAGGCTGACCTTGAACTTGGGGCAATTCTCCTGCCTCAGCATCCCCAAGTACTGGGATTACAGGAGCAAGCTACCACAACCATCAAATTCTATAACATTTTAACACATAGGACGCTGGTCAAGCTCAGAGGAGCATAAAGCAAACAAAAGATTGAAAGGCCGGGATAGGAATGGAGGAAGCTGAGGGAAGGGAGGGATGGGGAAAACGGAATGTTTGCAGGAAATTGTCAAAGAAATTTAACTTAAAAGTAATTATGATTAGCCATAATTCTCCTGTATACATACAAACATAAAATTTCAGAGCAAGAGGGCTAGCCTTCCCTCCCCTTCCCTCCCCTCCCCTCCCTTCCTCTCCCCTCCCCTTCATAATTCATCTCTCTGGGTATGGTGGCTCACACTTTTAATCCCGGTGCTTGGTAAGCAGAAGCAAGTGGATTTCTCCAGTCCAGCCAGATCACCATAATGAGACTCCGCCTTGAAAGTCAAACAAATCGAAACCAAACCGAACCAACGCCTCCCCAAATAGAATGGAATCTTGACCCAAAGAGGCTGCTTCTAAGTTGATTTGGGAGTTTTGAATAAATGAGGCTGTAATGAAACAAACATGGCGCCCAGCCAGGTTCCTGCGTAGAGAGAACAGCTTCCCACCGCCGCTGGAGAGGCTTGAGCCAGTGCAAAGAAGTGAGCTCAGACTGGGGCCTTCTGAGCCTCCTCCCTCTTTGGGTCCCACAGCCCTGGAGACAGTGCTCTCCCCTACCCTGAGTTCTTTTCAGCTCTCATCTGGGGCCTGAGAATATTTTTGTTTCAGCATTTCATTTGAAGCCACCGTTTCCCAAGATTTAGCCCGTCATGGAGTAAGTAGGTAAATGACCCCAAAACATTTTCAGTGAAGTGTTTCTAAGGCAAAAATAAAATAAAATAAAAAAGAAGAAAGCAATCAAGCAAGCAAAAAGAAATATTTCTTTTTGGCGGAGAAACGGAACACATTTGACAGGGGTGAGTGCGTGCTTCTTCTGGAACACAAACCCAGAGTCTGGAAGGCCGCATGAATGGGTGCCATTCTGCCATGCCAGGGCGGTGGTGGGCTCGGCCCATCCCGAGGTCGCAGCCTGGTCCAGGCTTGGGAGTCTGTCATGGCTGCCAGAGGCATCGGAGGCATCATTATCTAATTGCTGCCTTTTCTCTTCCTTAGGTTTCAGCGAGTCCCAGGAGAGCATTTAAAATCACATTTACTACTTTACCGTCTAATCACACATAAGCCTCTCCCCATACCCTCCACCCCCTTTCATTCAGAGTGTATTTTCTGGAGCTCCATCCAGCAAGCAGGGTGGAACTCGTGACGGGAAATGGGAACGGCACCCACGAAGGCGCGATTCCTCACAGCTCCTTGAGTGATGGGTAAGGTTCACACCAGACACGACCAGACGCCTTCACAGAGGAGCCCGGACAAATGTAAGTTTTGCAGAGCTGGGATCCTTAACTTGCTTTTGCTAATGCTACCCTAGGCCTTTGAAAGGATTGGAGAACAGAACAGGCGGCAGGTGGGGTTTCTTCTTGCCATGCGCGAACGCTAAGCTGGCCTCTTCCAGGATCCCGCGGTTTTCAGTAGAGGCAACCTGGGAAGAGAAGAGATCTCCGACATACAGAGCAACAAAGGTTTGGCTGTGGGGCTCAGGGTCCAGTCTATGACGGCTGATTTAGAGGCGCGCGCTTAAGGGTGTGAGGAGGTGAATTTCGTGTTTTACCCAGGAACAAAGTGAGTCTTGAAGGTTGCACAAAACATTCTCTGGTGTGTGTAGAGGTCTGGTGTTCCCTTCTTCTGAATGATAAGGGAAGGAAGGCTGTGGCTAATTCGAACATTGGTCTTTCCCACATTCTCTACCAAGTCTATGCTTTCCAAAGAGTTGCACCGATATAAAAATGTTTTTAGATGGCGTGATTTCAGAAAGTTTTACCAAAACAATGGTAACAGATGACACCAATCCTAGGGGCATTGGTGAAGTCTCTAAGTTTAAAAAAAAAAATAGGTGCACACAAAAGCCTCTCCCGGCTTTGGGAGATAAGTTTTGCCGCAGCCTCAAGGCAGCAAACACTCTTGGTGGAGAGATCCAGGTAAGGGGAACCGCGGCTTCTGTTCTGTTCTTGGTCATTTTCTAGAATCAACAGAGGTTTCAGGAAGAGTCATGCTGTGAGCCATCTCAGGGCTAACAGACGAGATCTGTAGTTTTTAAAGTTCTGAAAGGCAGCAGTAGACTTTGCGGTCTGGCGATGAGAGAAGACAAGTCGAGGTGCCAGGAAATGTTCAGCCTGCTGCAGGGTGTCTGTGTTTTCAGAGATGGGTGCACAGATGCTACTCTGACCTGGAAAAGGGCTCCCCGGGGCTCTAGCTTTGTTTGGGCAGCAGCTTCTGCTAACAACTAACTACGACCACACCGACTACTACTGTTACTTTTTCTCCTTCTTCCTCCTCCTCCTCCTCTCTCTCTGTCCTTCTTTTTCTCTTCCACCTTTTCCTGTCTCTCTTCCTCTCCTTTCTTTTCTTCCCCTTTCTTCTTTTTCCTCCCCTTCTCGTCTTCCTCTTTCTTCCCCTCCTTTTTCTTCTGCTCCTCTTCCCCTCCTCTTCCTCTTTCTTCCTTCTAGTGCACTTAGTGTAACATTCCTTTCTTACTCACGGTCTTGTTCTTTGAGATTACCTGATTGGATTGGTGCCACGGGAAAAGAGGAATGCCAGCTGCTTGTGGTTTTAAAACACAGTTTGAATCAGTTTCACTGCAAAAAGAAGCAGGCGGAAGGAATCACAGATACATATTTTCAGTAACAGAAGCCAAAGGTTGGGCTCTCTAACCACACAGTGTGGGAGGAAGGTTGAAATGACATAGAGAAATGAATTGCTTTTAGACTGATGGGCAAATTTGTTTTGAAATAGCACAAAGTTGGTTTGAAATGGTAGGAGATTTTAGAGTGGTCTTAAAATATGATTTTCTAGTTCCCTGTCCATTTGCTCAGCAAGATGATGATGATGATGATGATGATGATGATGATGATGATGATGGTACACAATCATAGAGATGGAAAACCAGCATATTTCCCCTGGCATATGAAAGAGCATGTATCTGCAAGGCTGCTCCTAATAACCACAGAAGGAAATGGAAGAGAAATCTGAGAATGTTCTGGGATGGTAAAATGTGGCAGAGAGGTTGTTTTTATAGTCCCACCAATAAGTATCACCAAGGAAACGCCGTTCCAAGAGGAGAAAGGCAGTCTTTCGTCTGGAAACGTAGAGCCTAATCAAGCCAGGAGGCTCCTCAGAACTTGGGCTTCGGCCCTAAACTTCTCCGAAGCCGCCCTGGTCTCAGCAGAGATGTGAAGGGCACTGTGACGCTGGAGTCACTAACTCTGCCATGCCCCCATACCCCCCATTGCTGCCCCTTGCCTCTCCGTCATTCTCCATCCACTGCAGGCCTTCCCTGTGTAGCCCCTCTCCCATCCACCATCTTACCTGCTTTCCCAAGTCCTGGCCACACCTCGCTCTCCCACAAGGCACAGCCCCTCCTCGCCTTCCCCTGCTTCTGCCTCCTTTTGACCCGTGCGTATTTTCACATCTCTTGTCGAAACGCTGCTTTTGTTTGCCCACCTCCTGACAAATGTGGGTTTAGGTAGGGCAGGATCTCAGCTTCCTCTGTTTCTATGGCTTCATCAAGGCGTTGTACATGTTAGCAGTTCCATGAGTACTGACTGAATACAAGCCATGGCTGGGTTTCCCGATGTCCATGAGAATGAGATTCGGATGTACAGGTGTACTCTCGTCATCCCTGCTAGGCAAATATATCCTCCCTTCCCTGTCAGCATCCTCAGATGTCCCGTTGGTCCCTCTTCTCCTTATATCTCACACTTGTTCATCTTACCTTGCTATTCATCTGTGCTTCTCTCTGCGTCTCCAAAGATGATGAAAACCATGTTTTATGAACTAGTGCAGGAGACTATGGCCCAACCCAGTGTCCAGTGACCAAGACCACAGGCCCATGGCCCGAGCCAGACCACAGGGGTCAGGCTTGGCTGTTATTAGCTCCACAGGTTACCCTCCCCCTGCCTTTTGTCTCCACAGTTCTGAAATGCCCACAATAAAACCCAAGTCACAAGGTGAGCGTAAGGATTAAGCTTGCGGGCGGATACACAGAAAGGGATTGGCCTTTTCCACCAGCGCCGATGCCCAGGGTTGTTTCGTTGAAATTGAGACCTGGACTTTCTGTTCTGTGACTATTCAAGGTCTTATAACTGATTTCTGGCATAGAGAACAAGAACCCCTGTCCACTGTCCACAGCCCGAGACATTCTTTGGTGCTGACTGGCTCCAAGACTTTGCTGACACTCTGTAGGGAGAAGTCAAGGCATTCAAAAGCACAGAAATGTCACAGGGGTGTAGCTTGACTTTGTCCTAGGCCTGGGCCACGGAGAGGAACAGAGTGAGCTCTGCATTTTCTGTTGAGTTTGTTGTTATCGTGTGGCTCACAGAGATGGTTATCAGCATACATCAGAGGATTCTTTTCCAAGAAAGAGGGCTGGGGAGAGGGGACTCGGGAAGAGAACTTGGAATGGTGGAAAGCGAAGAGGAGGCCACTGTGCTCATGGTGCTGCTGCAGGTAGAATTATCCAGAAACACTTAGCAGGGGCTGAGTGTGGTGATAAAGATCAGAACTTCCATCACCTCTGGGCCCAGCTCAGAGGCTTCTGTTGGGAGATTTTTCTCTGTCAGTTGTGGTGGCAATCCCAGGGGTGCCTGCACTGTTAGGAAGAAAACATCAGCTATCTATCAGCTTAAGATAAGCAAACTTTGTGTGTGTTTAATAGCAGGCCCCGAGAGCCATCAGTATTGGTGTGTTTTCCTCATTACTGGGCAGGAGAGATAAGAATCAAGACTGAGGTCTCCAGCTGGCTTTGGCTTTGGTTATGACAGCCTCCAGGCTGACTGCGCCTTATCTGCAGAAAAGGGTTAAAAAGGTCAGCCTCGTAGGCTGGTGCGTGCAAGGATTAAAATACTCTGTGTGTGTTCTGTGTTCAACCTTGTGCTCAGCACACAGAAGGCAAACGGAATGACGGTGCATGGTGTGGTTAGGAAAGCCGACTTATTTGTGTTTGTCTTTTTAAGCAGACGAAGCTGTGATGTACTTTCTTATAGTGTTAAACTGGAGCCTTGGATGGTTACAGGCCAAGCACGGGGTCAGCAGCACTCCACAGGGGCTGGCTCACCTCCCACCGGAAGCAGAGAGAGAGAGAGAGAGAGAGAGAGAGAGAGAGAGAGAGAGAGAGAGAGAGAGGAAGTTAGGCCACTGACTCAGAGTCTGACTGGAGGGGTAGTGTGGGTAGCTATCCTGACACTGTGGAACCAGTCCATTCCAGCTATGATTCTGTGCCTGACTGGAGGGGTAGTGTGGGTAGCTATCTTGACACTGTGGAACAGGTCCATTCCAGCTATGATTCTGTGGGATTCCAGCTTATGGGCAAGAGAGCAAGGGAAAGGGATCTCAGAATTGTGTTGGTTCAGGGTGTAACTAAGGCTGGAAACAAACCTTGGCTCGTCAATCCCAATGCTGCTTCTCGCTGGATGCTGGACGGGTCCCTGACTCACCTGACTCTTTAGTTCTCTGCCTGGTGGGGGGACAGTCATGTTTCTGAGAGTCTGTTTAGTTTGGATGTGAATCAGGTGTGTTGGCTGTTGTTAAGTCAACTATTTAACAACTATAACACTGAAAATAAAATTAACCCAGCGCTTTTTAGGAAATATATTTATATTCACGTATTTAATTCACCTGACTATGTAATGGTAACTGCTATCATGGCTGCCATCAGGAAACTGAGGCACGGATAAATGGCGTGACCTCCTGTAATCCACAGATAGTGATTTGTAAATTGGGGTTTTTTTCCATCGATTTTTAACTAATATTTTATTTGTTTTCTGAAAATTCCAAAAATTCCCTACAAGTATACAATGAATTTTGATAACATTTGCCCGCAACCTCTTCCCAGCTCCATCCAGGTCCTTATCCCCACATTTCCCTTCCAAAGTCACATTCATATTTTCTGGGCTACCACATGCTCCGGGGCAGGGACAACCTACCAGCCAGTGTGTCCCCACAAAAAGTGACTCTCCTTCAGTAGTCATAACTATCAGTATCTCCTGAGCGAGGGGTAGGGCTTTGCAAGCTCCTTCCCTATAGTGAGGGGCAAGGCTTTGCAAGCTCCTCCCCTATCCATGCCTGGCTGCTGACTGGCTCAGCAAGAGGTGGGGCTTTGCAAGCTCCTCCCCATCCATGCTGGGCTTCTGACTGGCAGGCTCATATACTGCAGGTCTTGTTCCGGTGACCAGAGCTGTTGTGAGTTCGTCTGCGCCATGGCCATGGCTTACCTAGAAGGAGTCCATGGCAGTCCTCCCCACCCTTCAGCTCTTACATTCTCTCCTCCCCTTCTTCTCTTCCTCCCCTTTGTTCCTTAAAGTGGGAGGAGGGTTAAAGCCAAAGATCCTGGCTCCCAAATCTAACATCACCAAGGTACTTGCTGTCTCTCTAAATAATGATTTCTTAATCAATGATATGCGGTCTGTTGTGCTGGGGAAGAGGTCATGTGACATGTATAAAAACATGTACAGAATATTTCTCAGGAAATGCCGAGGTTGAACTCAATCTATTGCATGTTGGAAAGTCTGAAACTAAACATACGTGACAAAGTTTTAAAAGGTAACTCTTTTCTTGGATCATGGCTTTAATCCAATGCCAATGTTTGATGCAAACAGTCATTAAAACCTCCTTGGACCATCTGCTTTGTGCTGCTCGCTGTGCCTGGCACCGAGAACACAGAGATAAGAAAGGAAGAGATGCCACTTCTGCCTGCAAAGAACTCATCGGCAGCAGGACAGACGGATGTTGAGCAAACTCACAGAGAAGCACAGCTGTCGGGTGGGAAGAGGAGTAACAGAACAGGGTTCTTCAGGAGGCATCCTGGGCGCTCCTAATTCAGACCGCCAAGCCCCAGAGAGGCTCACTGAGGAAGCCGCGTGGAAGCTGTGTCAAATAGGAGACACACAATTCAGTCACAACTCCTCACTTGGACATAAGCTTCAAGGACCAAATCAAAATGTGACTTCGGAACAAAAGGCAAATTCCTTCAATGCCAGGAGCTGCAAAGCAGCTCGGGATTTTCCCGGTGCCCTTTCCCTCCCCAGAATAAACCAAAGGGCTGCATTATATTGCTTGGCATTTACATAATGTTCACAGTGCTCTTGCCTTGGAACTTCGTGTCCAAAACCCATTTCTACCTGTCAATTTTTATTAGACTTTGCATATTTTTCTTTAGAAATTTAGCAAAGAAAAGGGGAATTACTCTTCACAAGAAATGTATTTGGCTCTGAAATAATTAATGCTTAAGAAGATTAGCAACCATAGAATTGCTTCATGGACAGGGGTCCCACATAGGTGCCCCTGCTTTCAGAATGTAACCAACAAAAACCAGATTTAGAGGGGGAAAGGGCCCAGTGGGTCTCTCCAGACAGGTGAAAATTTGAATAATCTCCAGGGTCCCAGGGCTCAGGGTGCACCATGCCTCTCCCACAGGGTCCCAGGGCTCAGGGTGCACCATGCCTCTCCCATAGGGTCCCAGAGCTCAGGGAGCACCATGCTCCTCATGCTCCTTCCACAAGGTCCCAGGGCTCAGGGTGCACCATGCCTCTTCCACAAGGTCCCAGGGCTTAGGGTGCCACATGCCTCACCCACAGGGTCACCATGCCCCTCCCACAGGGTCCCAGGGCTCAGGGTGCACCATGCCTCCCCCACAGGGTCCCAGAGCTCAGGGTGCACCATGCCTATCCCACAGGGTCCCAGGGCTCAGGGTGCACCATGCCTCTCCCACAGGGTCCCAAAGCTCTGGGTGCACCATGCCCCAGCCAGCACGATAGCATCATGCATATTACAACATAGCTGTCATTTAAACTCTACCCAGATTAGGGAAATGACTCCTGGGTAGGTGCTTGCCATGCAGATGGAAGCACCTGATTTTAAACCATCAAAGCTGTGCACCACCCAGCACCTGTAATTCCCACGCTCCTATAGTGAGATGAGGGGCAGAAGACAGAGAATCCTGGAAGCTTGCAACCCAGCTAGTTTGGCATATTCAACAATGAACGACAAAGAGACCCCGCCTCAAACAAGGGAAAAGCCACACCAGAGGCTGTCCTGTGACATCACACATGCCGTGACACATGTATGCCGCATTCACACACAGGAACACATACAGTCACACAGACATTCACAGTGTTGGTTTTCTTTGTTTTTTTGGGCTCTCTGCCGACAGCTCACCCAGGGCACTCACAGACACCCCTGTTACTTCTTTCACACGCAAACTACTTTATTTCTTCAAACTGCATGGTCAGAGCCACGTGCTGGCTTTTCTTCACTGTTCTCTCCTGACTATCAGGGATTGGTTTTTCTCTGAATAGGCCACAAAATAAATCTGCAAAACATAGAACATGGTCTCTTGCTGAGATGGAAGACTTTAGCGTACAACCTAGACCAGTCCCTTCATTGCACATGCGAGAAAGAAAAGATCCAGACACAGAAGTTGTCCAAAAGCTGAGCCGGGCTTGTTAGAGCCTGTGTCTGGGGCTGCAGCCTCCCACCTTCCTGCTTAGTGCTCTTTCCTCTCAATATTCCCTTCCTTGGTGCCTAATAACATCCGGTGCATAGCTGGATTCCAGCAATTAATGACAATGAAGTAACAGATTGAGAAAAAGTTACGTTCAGAATCGTCCAACATCTTATATCAGTTGAGCTCCCGCCTCCGGGCTGTGATGATTTCCAGAGAGATGCTCTGGGCTGTCAAGAAACAAGGCTGTGTCCACATCAGGCTGTAGATGGGAACACAGAGGTCTGTGTTTACTCAAACGGATGCACACGGTGGTCTCTATTCCTCCAGGAGCTGCATCCAGAAAGTGACACCTTAAAAATGTTGGTGAGTCATACTCCTGCCAGATGCATGGCCATGCAGCCCTGATACAGACTTTCCCAGATGTCACTGTCTTATGAATCTCGCTCTCCCCATAATGAGGCAAACCCCTTAGATTCCTCACAGTCCTCCAGCCTCTGAAGGCATCAGGACACGAAGTGATAGATCCATGCTATTTTCTGTATGGTAGCTGCTTCTCAGGGATGAAAATGGCACTCAACCTCAGAAGTCAGGTCAGCAGGAAGTCCTGGACTAGCTAACTCCATGCCTCCTTCCTCTCACATCAGAGCTTTTCTCGCTGCGTCCCTGCGACTCTTACTTTATCTTCATCCCTCCCTCCATTTCAGTCCCTTACCTTCATGTTTCAGCTCCAGACTTCTCCTCCTTCCGAAGAGAATCCCAGTCGCACTCACCCTCCAGGGGTGAGGCAATAGCTCGGGTCAAACAAGGGACCAACAGCAGAAACCAGACAGAGAAAATGTGGTTCACATATGGCACTTTACCTAGGCATCTCCGAGAGAGCTCCCTACGTCTCTCCACTGGTCTCTGCACTCACTCACCCATGTCGCATTGTCGGGGTGCTGAGGATGCAGCAGGAGAAAGACAGGGGTCGTCATGGGTATTGAAGGCTTGCCTTTTAAGACAAGCGTGAGCATCTCAACAGGGGATTGCTGAAATGGCGCCACCGTGGTGGAGGCTGCCATGAAAGGACACTGAAGATGGCTCGCCTGGCCTAAAGGGCCAGGGAAGACTGTTCCGAGGAAGGGATGCTTCAACCAAAGGAAAAACAATAGCAGTCAGCCCGGAGAACAGAAAAAGGGCAGTGCTGAGGAACGGTGGCGGGGAATGGCCCAAGCGTGAGGGGACCCGAGCAGAAAGGAACGTGGAAAATTCTCGCAACTGAGAAACCCTGCGAACTTCCAGGAAGGAGACCAGGAAAATGGTGGTGAAAATGGGGAGGGGCCGGCACACACCGGGCTGTGCCAAGTGAGGGAATGCCGTCTGAAGCTGATGAGAAGAAGCCTTTGAAAGGTATTATCAGAGGAATAAAAATATTCAGTTTCCATTTTCAGTGTTTGAAAATGGGGCTGATGAGCGGGTTCAGCAGTAGAGGCACTGACTACCACCACCTGAGTTTGATTCCTGGGATCCACATGGTGAAGGAAGAGAACTGACTCTTCAACACACATGTCATAGCGTGTGTGCACATTCATATGTGAGTGCATACAAACATGCGCGCACACACTTAAGTAAATCAATCAATAAATGTACCTTTAAAATGATATTGGTTGCTGCAAATATAGGGGGAAGAGTGTGGAGACAGGGCTGTGAGTGAGCAAACACGGAAGCTACACAGCATGACCAGGACCTGGTGACTGAGGCAGGGGAGAGAGTGATTGGAGCAAGGAACAAACGTCTATAGGTTTATGATAAAGCCCCTGGGTGCTTGCTGCCACCATTTAATGTAGTAGAAGATAGAGAAGAAGAAGCCAATCCAGCGGCGATCGGTATAGAGCAAGAGAAAGTAGGTGAACTGTCGGCTGGCATAGGAGAAAGGTGTGGGTGGCTGTTGAAGCCAAAGGAGGAAAGATTAGGTTACTTTGAGAAAGGACATATATAAGAGCGTTGGGACAGCATCCCAAGAGGCTCCGATATTTAATGGCTTGGCAAAAAAGAAACCTTTAATGAAGTTCCATACAGAACACGCAGAGCAGATTTTAAGGAAAATGGAGTGTTCAATTATGTCATATCCTGCCAAGACAGGCAAAAACAGAGGCCCGAGAGTGTGCCTGGAATTGGCACCCTGGTGGTTGCTGCAGCTTAGTAAAAGTCGTGTTGAAAGGGGCCATGGAGACACAGGGGAGTGGACTGAGAGGTACAGCATGGATGGATGCATTCGACATATGTCCTCTGCAATAACAGGTCCCCTAATTGAACCAGTGATGCCACCTCCCTAGAAATCAAAGCTGGGGACATGGCCTGGTAGGTAAAGTGCTTGCTGAACCAGCACAGGGGCCTAAATGTGAGCCTAGGGACGTGTGTTGAAGTGCCAAGCATGGTGGTGAACTTTTGCAATCCCAGAACTAGGAAGGCAGACAGGTAGCTCTCTGGGGCGCTTTGGCCAAGCCAGTCTCAGCAACAAGGAGAGCAGGGAGTGGTGGCGCAAACCTTAAATCCCAGCACTTGGGAAGCAGAGGCAGGCCATCTCTGTGAGTTCAAGGCCAACTTGGTCTACACAGTGAGTTCCAGGTCATCCAGGGCTACACAGTGAGACCCTGACCAAAATAAAACAAAATGGCTAACAAGATGCATACCACCCAGGGCTTGCTCTGTGGCTTCCATATGCATACGCACACATATGTACATGCATTATTTGCACACACGCACATACATTAATCAATTATTAATCAGTTATTTACCAGGAAGTTCACTGATCACCAGAACTTTATAAACAGTAAAGAACAGTTTGCCTTGGCCATATCAATATTCCACTGAACCAAGCCCATGCTTCATCCTCTCAGAATCTTTGGATTATTTAAATATACCTGACAATGGAAAGATGTGGTCTTAAAATGATACGAATTCAGCTCTTGCCAGCCACCCTCCAGAACTCTGTAAGTGATGGGTTCAAATTGGTCCTGTGGCATAGTATAGGAGTTGGGCGGGGGGAGCAGATTGGGGACAGAAGAAAAAGAAAGTAGATTCTGTATGTTTTAAACAACAACAACAACAACAAAAAAAAAACCCACCTCACCCACAGCATGAATCTCCTTCAGTTTCTTTGGGGTTATTGTCATTTAAATTACCTCATTGAATGAGTACTTTTATTTTGGGCAGCTGAATCATATTCAAAGGCATCCACACACTAAAGATGGGGTGTTAAGAAATAAAGTAGAAAACTGTAAGTTCTTCATATTGAATTTAAATGCGAACGAGCCCACATGTTTATTTAATTTTGAGAGCCAGCAGTGTGGTATGGAAATAGGCTAAGTGGCCATCGGCTATTAAATCACATGTGTAATGGGAACGCTGATGCTGGCCTTCTGCATTTGCACCGCACTTAGCTTACGAGTGCTTTCACATACATTAGCTGTGCCCCTCAACAGCAGTGTCAGAGGAGCAGGGTGGAGGGTAATCAATTCCAGTTGGAAACAGAAGTGAGGGCCATGGGCTTTCAAAAGACCTAGTCAGGGTTCACATTCATACTTTATGTCTCCAAGCTTTGTAGCTATCTCGATAAAACCTTGAGACCTCTCTGTATTTCGTATGCATGCATGTGTGTTTAGATGTGTGTGTGTTTGTGTGTATGCATGTGTGTAGAGACAACCTCAGGATTTGTTCCTCAGACACCACCCACCCTGTTGCTTTTGAGAGAGGATTTCTCCCGGTCTATAACTCATCAAGCAGCTCAGCTGCCTAGCCAGTGAGCTCCAGGGACCCTTCTGACTTTTTCTCCCTAGTGTTGAGATTGCAAGCTCACCCCACCACACCTAGCTTTGTTTGTTTGTTTTAAACATGGACTCTGGGGATTGCACTGGCTCCTTCTGCATGCAAGGTGAGCGCTCTACCAACAAAGTCATCTCTTGGCTTTCTGTGTTATTAAATTCAAAGTATGTGGATCTGACCTGACTCATTCTGAGTTTCTGGGCCAACAGCGTTTCCAGATCATATGATAGGGAATGTCTTTTTATTCTTGGTGAGCATTTTTTTTTTTAATTTTCAATAGTTTAGGAGAACAAAGACTCTTGAGAATCAATACTCCTTTTCTTCAACTTCATTTGGGTTTCTATTCTGGAGAATAAAATTACCTTGCATCAAACACCCAGCTTTGTTTAATTCTTTAAATTAACTTCCATCTTTGTATTCACACAGAGATGCAGCTAACCTCATCCTGCCAGCTTGCTGCTGTGCCAGAGGCTCACAGAAAGCCCCCTAGACTCGGGCCTGTTTGTGGTTCAGCACCACGGACAGAGCAGGGCCTGGCGGCAGGGCTTCCTTTTGCTCTAGAAAGGGGACAGATAGCAAGCTAGAACATCACTGGGCTCTCTCCCGACCCACATGTGAGCTCTTTCTGGTGCCATGGATATCGGAGGCTCCATCTGTGATGGCTGCACGGGGTCATGGCTAGTGCTGTTGCCTGTTCATTGCCGTGATCATACTGTTCATTGTCTGCCTTACTCACAGAGTAGATCTCTTACCCGAACAGTTCATCTACCCAGAAACCCTGCTATTGCAATGACACATTGAAGATAAAACTTTTCATGACAAACATCATATGTTTGATACATGTGCACATGTGTACACGCACACACACGCACTCGTGCGCACCCGCACACACACGCACATCTCAGAAACAATCTCTAAGTCTTGATCAGCCTGTCCCCATTGCCCACCTGTTCCAAACCCAGGACCTTTAACCCCACGTTCCCATTGCAATGAAAAGCCCAGAGTGAACCAGTGCTCAGGCTACTTTTGCTATTTGCTCTATGAACTAGAGAACACAACGCCGCCCTCCCCAGCGTCAGGCACATGTCACTCTCGCTCAGGCACACCTACTCCCAGCTACCGCTTCCTGATATCAGCTCGGTCACAAACTCTCACAGAGACACAGAAGGTCCCAGCAGCCTCGGTCCCCAGGCTCATCCCTTCATAGCGCACATACCTCCCCATTGGCAGGCAGGACTTGCTGCTGCATATGGCTTCATTTGTGGGGTTTCTCTTACAGTCAGTTCAGTCATATTTATGCTTGTATGATGTATTAATCCTACCCTCTCTAGGACTCAGCAATCCAGCTGTGTCCTTTCCGTTTCTTGATGCTAATTTGAATCCCTGGTCTGGGGAGCCGACTCACCCATGACAGTCAGCACTAAAATCACCGCCTTACCAGCATAGCCTGACTCATTCTTAAAGCTTGGCCACCTGCTGTCCGGTATCTCCATCCCCAGGCCTCGCTTGTTCTTCCTTCTGTTTAGAGGATATTTATTTTCTTTATTAATTTTTATTTATTAATATTATTTTTTGCATTCATTGTTATTTATATTTATGCAAGTAGGGTAGATTTTAATATTTTTATCGAATATAATACCTTTTTTCACAGAAACATGAGGCAGTTCCTAATCACCCTAGATTGACATTTCAAAAACACTTGTGTTTTTTTTTCCTGACTTCCCAAAGTTAAATCCTGAGCCAGATGACAAATTCTAGCCCATAAATATTTCATTCATGCCCCTTCAGGTCCCTTGACTAGTCATCCATTTTATTCAACAAATATTTGTTGATCTACAATGCACCAGGTCTTCTTTTCAGTGTTAGGGGTTCCACAGCTAAGCAAACAGAAAAAAAATCTATATTCTGGAGAAAACATTCCTACTGAGGGCAATAAATAAAGAGCAAGCAGAACTTTAACTTTAGGTGGTGAAAACGCTCTAAGAATCAGGGAAGGAAGAGGGACAAAGCATGGACAAGGACTGTTGTGGAAAGGGCGCCGAGGGAACCTTGACTAGTCAGGCTCTAGTGGAAGGAGCATGTGGTTGGAACTAGGAGCAGAACACAAGGCAGAGGGAGCAGAAGGCTGGGAAAGGCTGATGCAGAATGTCCTTTATAAGCCCAGTGTGGTGGCCAAACAGCTACAGTCCCAGCACTTGGGAGGATGAGGCAAGAGGATTGCAGGTTCGAGGTCAGCCTGGGCATCTTAGTGGCTTCCAGACCAGGCTACCTAATGAGAGCCTGACTCAAAGTTATACACTGTGTGTTTAAGAAATAGCAAGGTGGAGCGCTGGAGAGGAAGCTTACTTGGTAAAATGTTTGCTTTGCAAACCCAAGGGCCTGAGTTTGATGCCCCCAGAAACCATGTAGACAGACAAACAGAGCCCAGCCAGACATGGTGATACAGTTACAACCTCAGCTCTGGCTCATTGGGCTTGGTGGCTGGCTCCCCCACCTGATCCCTCCTGTTTTCATCCCCAGCTGCCTCCAGTCCACCTGCAAAATCTATTGTATTTCCCCTTCACAGTGAGAACCTTAAATCCTCCCTCAAACCCTCCTTGTTACTTAGCCTCTCTGGGTCTGTGGATTGTATCATGACTATTGATTTCTTAACAGCTAATATCCATTTATGAGTGAGTACACACCATGTTTGTCTTTCTGGGACTGGGTTATCTTACTCAGGATGGTCTTTTCTGGTTCCATCTATTTGCCTGCAAATTTCATGATGTCATTATTTTATGTCAATGGAAATGAGTAATACTCCATTGTGTAAATGTACCACATTTTCTTTATCCATTCTTCAGTTGAGCAGCATCTTGATTGTTTCCAGGTTCTGGCTATTATGAATAAAGCCACTATGAACATAGTTGAACATGTGTTCTTGCGAAATGGTAGAACGTCCATGGGTATATTCCCAGGAGTACTATAGCTGGGTATTAAAGGACATTGGTCCCCAATGTTCTGAGGCATAGGCATATTGATTTCCAAAGTCCCTGTACAAGTTTACATGCCCACCAGCAGTGGAGGAATATTCCTCTTGCTCAACGTTCTTTCCAGCCTGAACTGTCACTTGCATTTTTGATCTTAGCCATTTTGACAGGTAGAAGATGGAATCTCAGAGCTATTTTAATTTGTACTTCCCTGATGGTCAAGGATGTTTTATATTAGTTTAAGTGTTTCTCAGTCATTTGAGATTCCTCTATTGAAAATTCTCTGTTTAGATCTGTACCCCATTTTAATTGGATTCTTTGGTTTGCAGATGTCTAGTTTCTTGAGTTCTTTATATATTTTAGATATTAGTCTCTGACCAGATGTGGAATTAGTAAATACCTTTTCCCATTCTGTAGGCTGCCATTTTGTCCTTTTGTTGGTGTTCTTTGCCTTACAGAAGCTTTTCAGTTTCATGAGGTCTTATTTATTAATTGTTGATCTTAGTGCCTGTGCAATTGGTATTCTGTTCAGGAAGTTTTATTCTCTGCCAATACATTCAAGGCTGTTCCCCACTTTCTCTTCTATCATGTTAAAAACCTATGCTCCACAAAACTGGAAAAATCTAAGAGAAATAACTAGTTTTCTCAATAGATGCCACTCACCAAAGCTAAATCAAAATGAGACAATTTAAGTAGACTTAAAACCCCTAATGAAATAGAAGCAGTCATTAAAAGTCTCTGCAAAAAAAGTGCCTAGGAATAGAAGGTTTTAGCATAGAATTCTACCAGACTTTAAAAGAAGAGCTAACACCAATACTCCTCAAATTATTTCACAAAATAGAAACAGAAGGAACACTGTCAAATTAATTTTCTTTTTTTAAAATTCATTTTATTGAGCTCTACAGTTTTCTTTGCTCCCCTTCCCCCCCCCCCCCCCCCCGGTTCAACCCTCTCCCATGGTCCCCATGCTCGCAATTTACTCAGGAGATCTTGTCTTTTTCTACTTCCTATGTAGATTAGATCTATGTATGTCTCTCTTAGGGTTCTCATTGTTGTTGTCTAGGTTCTCTGGGATTGTGATCTGTAGGCTGGTTTTCCTTGCTTTATGTTTAAAAACAACTTATGAGTGAGTACATGTGATAATTGTCTTTCTGGGTCTGGGTTACCTCACTCAATATGACTTTTTTTTTAGCTCCATCCATTTGCCCACAAATTTCAAGATGTCATTATTTTTTTTCTGCTGTGTACCACATTTCTTTATCCATTCTTTGGTCGAGGGGCATTTAGGTTGTTTCCAGCTTCTGGCTATGACAAACAAAGCTGCTATTAACATAACTGAGCACATGTCTTTGTGGTACAATTGAGAATCCTTTGGGTATATACCCAAGAGTGGTATTGTTGGGTCTTGAGGTAGGTTGTTTCCTAATTTTCTGAGAAATTGCCATACTGATATCCAAATAGGCTGTACCAGCTTGCACTCCCATGAACAATGCAGGAGTGTTCCCTTTACCCCACAACCTCTCCAGCATTAGTTGTCATCAGTGTTTTTGATTTTGGCCATTCTTACAAATTTAAGATGGCATCTCAGAGTTGTTTTGATTTGAATTTCTCTGATAACCAAAGATGTTGAGCATTTCCTTAAGTGTCTTTCAGCCATTTTAGATTCCTCTGTTGAGAGCTCTCTGTTTAGGTCTGTACTCTATTTTTTTTATTGGATTATTTGTTCTTTTGATGACGAATTTCTTGAGTTCTTTGTGTATTTTGGAGATCAGACCTCTGTCTGATGTGGGGTCGGTGAAGATCTTTTCCCATTCTGTAGGCTGTCATTTTGTTTTGTTGACCATGTCCTTTGCTTTACAGAAGCTTTTAAGTTTCAGGAGGTCCCATTTATTAATTGTTTCTCTCAGTGTCTGTGCTACTGGGGTTATATTTAGGAAGTGGTCTCCTGTGCCAATGTGTTCAGGTGTACTTCGCACTTTCTCGTCTATGAGGTTCAGTGTGACTGACTTTATGTTCAGGTCTTTGATCCAGCCAAATTCATTTCTTATGAGTCCACAGTCACCCTGATACCCAAACCACATAAAGATTCAGCAAAGAAAGAGAATTATAGACCAATTTTCCTTATGATAAAAGAAGCAAAAATACTCAATAAAATACTTGCAAACTGAATGCAAGAACACATCAAAAAGTTCATCCACCATAACCAAGTGGGCTTTATGCCACAGATGCAGGGATGGTTCAACATATGAAAATCAGTTAACGTAATCCAGCTTACAAACAAACTGAAAGAAAACCGTGATCTTCTCATTAGATGCCAAAAATGTCTTTGACAAAATCCAGCACCTCTTCATGATAAAAGTCTTGAAGATGTTAATATATAAGGAACATACCTAAATATAATAAAGGCAAGTTATAGCAAGTCAATAGCCTACATCAAATTAAATAGAGAGGGACTCAAGGCAATTCCACTTAAATCAGGGACAAGACAAGGCTGCCTACTCTCTCCGTATCTATTCATTATAGTACCTGAAGTTCTGGCTAGAGCAATAAGACAACTAAAGGAGATCAAGGGGATACAAATTGGAAAGGAAGAAATCAAAGTACCTTATTCACAGATGATAGGATAGTATACATAAGTAATCCCCAAAATTCTGCCAGGGAACTCTTACAACTGATAAACACCTTTAGCAAAATGGTTGGATAGAAGATAATTTCAAAAGAAAAATCAGTATCCCTTCTATATACAGATGATAAATGGGCTGAGGAAGAAATTGGGGAGACATCACCCTTCACAATAACCACAAATAATATAAAATATCTTAGGATAACTATAACCAAGCAAGTGAAAGACCTGTATGGCAAGAACTCCAAGTCTTTGAAGAAATAAATTGAAGAAGTTCTCAGAAGATGAAAAGATCTCCCACGCTCATGGATTGGTGGGATTAACATAGTAAAAATGTCCATCTTACGAAAGCAATCCATAGATTCAATGCAATTCTCATCAAAATTCCAACAAAATTCTTTGCTGAACTTGATAAAACAATACTCAACTTTATATGGAAAAACAAAAGGCAGGATAGCTAAAACAGTCCTATACAATAAGAGTCCTTCTGGAGGTCTCACCATCTCTGATTTCAAGCTCTACTACAGAGCTGTAGTAATAAAAAAAATTTCATGGCTGCACGGTATTGGCATAAAAATAGACAGGTTGACCAACAGAGCTGAACTGAAGACACGGGTGTAAATCCACACACCCATGAACACCCAATTTTTGACAAAGAAGCCAGATGTATACAATGAAAAAGAGAAAAGCATCTTCAGCAAATGGTGCTGGCATAACTGATGTCAGCGTGTAGAAGATGCAAATAGATCCATATCTATTTCCCTGCACAAAACTCAAGTCCAAGTTGATCAAAGACCTCAACATAAAATCAGATACACTGAACCTCACAGAAGAGAAAGTGGGAAATAGCCTTAAATGCATTGGCAAAGGAGACAACCTTCTGAACAGCATACCAGTTGCACAGGCACTAAGATCAACAATGAATAAATAGGACCTTATGAAACTGAAAATCTTCTATAAGGCAAAGGACACCAACAAAAGGACAAAACATCAGCCTACAGAATGGGAAAAGATCCTCACCAACTCCACATTCAACAGAGAACTAATTCCCAAAATATGTAGAGTTCAAGAAACTAGACATCATCAAAACAAGTAACCCAATTTAAAAATGGGGTAGAGAACTAAACAGAGAATTCTCAGCAGAAGAATATCAAATGACCAAGAAATGCCCAAAGAAATGTTCAACATCCTTAGCCATCAGGGAAATGCAAATCAAAACAACTCTGAGAGTCCATCTTATACCTGGCAGGATGGCTAAGATAAAAAACTCAAGTGACAGCTCACGCTGGAAAGAATGTTGAGCAAGAGGAACACTCCTCCACTGCTGGTGGGAGGGGAAACGGGTACAGACAGGCACTTTGGAAATCAATATGGCTGTGCCTCAGAACAGTGGGGATCAATCTCCTTTAACACTCAGCTATAGCACTCCTGGGAATATACCCATGGACGTTCTACCATTTCGCAAGAACACATGTTCAACTATGTTCATAGTGGCTTTATTCATAATAGCCAGAACCTGGAAACAACCAAGATGTGTGGTACATTTACACAATGGAGTATTACTCATTTCCATTGACATAAAAATAATGACATCATGAAATTTGCAGGTAAATAGATGGAACCAGAAAAGATCATCCTGACCCAGAAGTGAGGTAATCCAGACCCAGAAGGAAAAACGTAGTATGTACTCACTTACAGGTGGTTATTAGCTGTAGAGTAAAGGATCCACAGATCCAGAAAAACTAAGTAACAAGGAAGGTTCCAGGGGTGGGTGGGAGAGGTGGCACTTGGATCTCACTGTGAAGGGGAAATAGAATAGTCAACACAGGTGGATGCAGGGAGAGGTCTAGATGCGGGTAGGTGGGGAAGGGGACAGGAGAGATCAGATGATGGGAGAATGGAGGGAGCAAGTGCTGGGAAACACACCTGGAATCAGGGGCGTCTCTGGGATGAGCTAGAAACCCAGTGCAATGGAAACTCATGAGAATTGATGAGGGCAACCCTAGCTAAGACTCCTACCAATGGGAGAAACAGAGCCTGAAGTGGCCATCTCCCGCTACCAGGAAATACTTCCAGTGGAGGAATTGGATTTGCCCTGACTACAAGATATGGTGGGACAAAGGTGTCACAGAAATTATGGGAGTGGCCAACCAATGAGTAGTCTAGCTATGAGAGGCAGTCACTGTGGCAATGCCTGGATGACTGGGACTCAAAGGATGGACAGTCCAGAGGCCTAAGATAGAACCAAACATAACTAACAAAAAGAAAAAAAACCAATGAAGTGATTGCCAATGATATTCTGCTAGACTCACAAATTGTTGCCTAGCTCAATTGTCATCAGAGAGGCTTCACCCTGCAACCGACGGCAACAGATGCAAATACCCACAGCCAAACATTAGGTGGAGCTCAGGGAATCCTGTGGAAGAGGGAGGGGAAGGATCATGGGAGTCAAAGGGACCAAGGACATCACAAGAAAACACACAAAGTGAACTGGCTTCATGGGGGCTCATGGAGCCTGAACCTCCAACCAAAGAACTTACATGGTACTGACCTGGGCCGTCTGCACATATGTTAGTTATGTATCTTGGTCTTCTTGTGGGACTCCCAGCAGTGGGAGCAGGCAGGGGTGTCTCTAACTCTGTTACCTGCTTTGGGGACTCTTTCTCCTCATCCTGGGTTGCCTCGTCCAGCCTTTTTAGGAGAGGGGGTGTCTTGCTGCAGTTTGCTATGCCATGGCTGGCCACTACACATGAGAGGGAGTGGATGGAAGAGCTGGGGGAAGGGACTGGGAGGAGAGGATGGAGGGAAATGGTGATGGGGCTGGGGGAAATTAATTTAATTGATGAATTAATAAATAATAAATAAATTTGGTCATTTCTCAGGTTCTGTGGACTCTGATAATTGGCTCTACTTTTCTAAGCAAAACTTGTTCAATTTTATCATTCCTGCCATATGTTCAACAAATACCTATTAGTGACAGATTCTAAATGTCAAGCCTTCTAGGGAAGCAACTGCTGGGCAGAACAGCTGCATTTCCAGGCCTCCCCATACTTACACGTTAGTAGGGGAACCAGAGAATCAAGAAGCAATTCTAGGAATGTAGGAGGCGACGGAAGCATGGAATGGGAATCTGAGCACAGACTCCATGCAAGGAGGAGGAAGGTGCTTCACAGTGAAGAATTCGAGGCCGAGAGGATTACCCAGGAAAAGACAAGGCGGACAACTGCAGCTGAGGGAAACAGCACAGATAAACTTGGGGAGGAAGGGGGTGAACGTCAAGGAGAGCTACTGAGGAGAATGACTGGGGCTCCAGCATTGGAGAGAGGATACTAAAAGGAGGAGCACACAGCCGTAGATGAAAGTGAGACAGAGAGGACCAGGCTGTGGACGGGAACAGGACAAGGGTATTGGGGCCAGAGAGTCCTAGAAGATGGTAAAGGGTCAGAGAGGGTCGAAGATGATAATGGGCTCAGTTTGAGGCAGGCTAAGTTTAAGATGCCCATGAGACCCTCAAGAGGATGTGCCAAATGAGGTCCTGGGCCCTGCAAAAGTGAGCGCTGGAGACAAAGACACAGAATCTGTTGTACAGAAGTGAGAATTGACCTGGTGAAGGGACGAGCTGCTCTTTGGAGATCAGAACCAAGTTCCACCACTTATTAGCAATTGTTGAAACAAGAACGGCGGGGCTGCGTCCCCAACACCCCGGCCGCTTGGCTAGCTTATGCCCAAAATAACAACACACAAACTGTATTCATTTAAGAACTGTTTGGCCCATGAACTCTAACCCTTACAG
Source organism: Alexandromys fortis (assembly GCF_014885135.2). Classification (NCBI taxonomy): domain Eukaryota; kingdom Metazoa; phylum Chordata; class Mammalia; order Rodentia; family Cricetidae; genus Alexandromys; species Alexandromys fortis. The sequence continues at coordinate 4,290,574 of NW_026067921.1, forward strand.
GCTAATTCTCGCACCTGGACTAGCCCATTTCTAATGATGTGTGTAAGCACCCCAAGGTGCGCTTACCGGGAAGAGTCTAACCTCCGTCCATCATGGTGTCTCTGCTCCAGAGCGCAGAGCTGTTTGGTCTCTCCGGGAGCAGAGCAGAGTCTGACCTCACTTCCTCTTCCGCCCAGAATTCTATTCTGTTTCCTCCTCCCATCTATGTCCTAAGCTATGAGGCCAAGCAGTTGGTTTATTACTTAACCAATGAAATCAACAGATTGATATATGACACTCCCACATCAAGCAATGTCATCTTGGAACGTCTGATGTCATTTCTCTGTTCATACATCGAAGCTAATACCTGAGAGGGTCCCATGGTAGTTAGGTAATAAAGTGTGCAAATTGCTGAACCCACACTCTGGAACATAATGGGATCTTCATAAATGTTGGCCATTATCAGTGGTGCAGGGGCAGCAACTCTTAAAAATATCATGGCATAGCGGAGACCCCCAAAGACTGATGGCAATGTGCAGGAAAAGCTGGAGGAGGAGGGATTAAGAAGGAGCAGACATCAGGGAGAGAATTTGAGAGGTGTCACAGCAACTGGGACAAGAGAGTATGTCAAGAGGGAGGTGGTTAAGACAACCAACAAGACCATCAATAGGGGACAGAGAACAGTTCCCTGAGTTAGCCTCCAGGGTCTCTGGTGTCCTTGGCAGCATGCATTTCAGTGGAATGAGGGCAAAAGCTAAGGTGCAGGGACGTTGGAGTGACAGGAGACCCCCAGTGGGAGCAAGTCCTCTGGGAAATGCAGCAGAGAGTGAGGCTGGAGAGGAGACAAGGGCGGTGTGGGCTGTGCATCAAGCAAATGTTTACATTTTTGCTTATTATCGTGTGTGTGTGAGAGAGTGCCTATGTGTGCATGCGAGTGCATGTGTGCAGAGGTTGCAGAACAAGTGTGGAACCCCTTCTCTCCTTCCTCCTCTTTGTGGATTTCAGGAATGAAACTCAGGTCTCCAGACTTGTACACCAAGTGGCTTCACCCACGGAGTATCTCACCAGCCCCCAGTAAATATTTTCAAATTTGTAATTTAATTTGTGTGCGGATACATGTGTGCACAATGTATGTGTGTGGGCATATATGCCATGACTTATATCTGGAGGTCAGAGGATACGTTTCTGGGGTCATTTCTCTTTCTTACATAGGTTTCAGGGATGGAACTCCAGTTGCCAGGCTTGTTCAGCAAATACTTTTATCCATTAAACTGGCTCACCAGCCCCAAACAAATATTGTTAAAGTGAAAAAAAAAAGAGTCAAGCATCTCTAACTGCTGCTATGAACTGGTTGGGGAAAGGAGAGGTTCAGGGAAAGGAGGGACAGGGAAGGGGAGGAGGTAAGAACTGAAGGGGAAGGCAGGGGCTGACCCTGGCTGGGATGAGGGTGACACTCTCATCAAACAGGGGGAAAAGAGCCTGTGAACAGGTAAACCAGAGATTTGGTGATCTGTCTTTCTCTAGCAACAAGAAGACATGGCCATTGGCTTTCTCCATGAAGAGACAGAGATAGTCAGCACAGGTTAAGAGTCTTGAAAATCTCAGACTAGAGGAAACTGCTGGCCAGGGAATCCAGCTGATCCCCACACTTCTGAACATCTTTATTGTCAGGTTCGAGCTAAAGCAGCCAGATTTCAAAGAAAGCTGAATCCAACTGCCATAAATTGACCTGGGCTTGGGGTTTAAGTGGGGAAGTCTAATCTAAGGTGGTTATGGGGGAAACTCTCCTGCTGTGGGCAGTGAGGCTCACAGAAGTTCAAAGAAAGTGAGAATCAGAAAAAAAAAAATATCAGCAGATAAAATATGTGGTCAGAAAGAAGGGTGAGACTTAGCGTGGGGATCAAGAGCTGGAGTCTTGGGTGAAGCCAGGGGCAGGCTGTAGCCGGGCGACCCTAGAGATGCGGCAAGATGACCAAAGGTGTAAAGCTGCTTTGAGGGGGAACAAACAGACTGAGGCTTGTTAAAAAATGACGGGGAACAATGGCTTCGGGCATACGGAGCAGAGACTGGATTCTGTAGCGGGGTCTGCAGAGGATGCGTTCTGTTGGCCATGGTGGGCGGGCTTGTACATGAGGAGCTGGAGCCGAGGATGGGGGCTGTTTCAGCAATCCAGGAGGGTGACTGAAGGGAGAGTTCCAGTGGGCAACTTGTCACCTCTCTGGTTATTTTCCTCCCATAAGAGTGTGAATTCTTCCCCAAGAAGAATGAGAAGATGGAGTTCCCCTTTGGGTCCGTGGAAACTACTAACTTCCGGCGGTTCACTCCGGAGTCGCTGGCAGAGATCGAGAAGCAAATTGCGGCCCATCGTGCCGCCAAGAAGGCCAAAGCTAAGCGTGGGGAGCGGAAGGGCCAGGATGAGAAGCCCAGGCCTCAGCTAGATTTGAAAGCCTGCAACCAGCTGCCCAGGTTCTATGGTGAGCTCCCCCCGGAACTGGTTGGGGAGCCCCTGGAGGACCTAGACCCGTTCTACAGCACACACCGGGTAAGATCTGCCATTGGGAACATCTGTGCTCAGCTTTTGGCCAGCCCAGGAAGCCCTCATCCCCAGGGAAGTGGCTGTTTACTAAAGAATGGGAAGACGAAACCAAGTCCAAGACCCTTCTCTGTGCACCTTTAAGAACTTGTGATGGGGACAAACTAAATCCAAACCCCCAAAGCAGACAGCTGCTGGGGAACAGGCTTGGAAAGTTGCTTGTTCCCACAGGCGAGTCCTAGTCTAGGGCCTCTAGAGGTGGTGGCTCTCTTTGCAAAGGAGAGTAGGGATTTTGAAGTCCAGAGAGGAATGCCCTAAGCTAGGAGTCTCTATTTTTTTTTGGGGGGGGGGTTCGAGACAGGGTTTCTCTGTAGCTTTGGTGCCTGTCCCGGAACTAGCTCTTGTAGACCAGGCTGGCCTCAAACTCCCAGAGATCTGTCTGCCTCTGCCTCCCGAGTGCCTGGGATTAAAGGCGTGCGCCATCACCGCCCGGCAGCTAGGAGTCTTTAAAGTGTGGTCTTGGAGTCCCTGAAGTCTTCCAGTCTCTCTCATGGGTTACTGAAGCCAAACTGTCTTGAAATAATAGTCAGCTATCATGTCTTTCTTACTTGGTCTTGTGAGCATATAGTGGTAACCAAGGGAGTAACATCAACAACAGCCACTGGAAGGTGTGCCTATGTGCTCCTGGGTTTTAAAGTTTCTTAAGAACGGTGTAGTAGTGCCGTTTTGCCGGACAGTGGTGGACCACACCTTTAATCCCAACACTTGCGAGGCAGAGGCAAGCAGATCTCTGTGATTTCAAGGCCAGGCTTGTCTATAAGAACTAGTTCCAGGATAACTATGGCTATTACTCAGGGAAACCCTTTCTAAAAAAAAAAAAAAAAAAAAAAAAAAATTCGTTTTGTAATGACAGTTGGGCTAGGCAACAGTCTATAAGTATACCAAAATATTTAATCTTATTTAATTATTCAGAAGTAAACCAAGCTATGCTAAGAAATATGTGNAAAAAAAAAAAAAAAAAAAAAAACAATCAAACAAACAAAAACACACAAAAAAGAACATGGTATGTGAGCCTGGTGTGGGTGGCACACACCTTTAACCCCAGCACTCGGGAGGCAGAGACAGGCAGATCTCCGTGAGTTTGAGGCCAACCTGGCCTACAGAGTGAGTTCTATGATGGCCAGGGTTACACAGAGAGGCTTTGTCTCAGAAAAAAATAAAAAGAATATGGCGTATTCCTACTTTCCTGCCCTGTTGCTGTAATAGAATACTCTGACATGAGCAATTTAGGGGAAAGATTTATTAGCTCCTCACCCCATCTACCCTCCATCGTGGTCGCAAAGCCATGGCAGCGGGAGCTCGAGGGAGCTATATTATGCCTGTAGTCTGAAGAGAAGAGCAATGCATGCATGCATGCTAGTACTTAGTTTGCTCTCTCTGCTCTCACACAGCCCAGGATTCTGCCTGCTGATGGTACCACCCACACTGATTGGGTCTTCCTGCCTTGACTAGCACAATAACCCCACCACATACATGCCAACAGGTGACTCTAATCTAGGCCACCGCTCACTGAGACTCTTCTGAGGAATTCTAGATTGTGTCATCTTGACAACACTGGCCATTACAGGGTGTATACACACATGCAAACATGATGTATATACGTGTACATGTGTGTCTGTGAGGGAGGGGTCAGTGTTCTCAGACCCTTCCTCTTCCTCTTTTGGCTTCCTGGCACTGTGAGGTGGGTGTTTTTCCTCTGTGTGGACTTGCTACGTGATGAACTGTTTCACCCAAAGTGACAAGGTCAAGCAAGCATGGATGAAGAGACACCTCTGAAACTGTGCATGGAAACAAACCTTTCCTCCCTTTAGATTTATTTCCTGTGATGTTTTGTTAGAGCTAGGGAACACTGGCCACACACACACACACACACACACACACACACACACAGACACACACTAAACGAGAGTCTTAAATCAAAAAAGCTGAGAGCTAACAGTCTACAGCAATGCCCATGACTGTTTCCTCTTCTGTGCTGCATCTTAGGTGTTCTGTGTAGCCAACACATGGTAAGTCCATGCTTGGGAATGGCAAGGAGCTGGAGCAAGCCATTGCAATGCAGTTTGTAAACAGATAAGGCACTTGGCAATGTCTTTCTCCTTCCTCTCTCTCCCCAAGAACCCACCCCTCCTAAATGCACCGAGGAGGGACTGAGAGATGCTTTAGAGCGAGGTTCAGGCAGTGGAAAGCAGGGGTTTCACAGGACCAGGGTCCTCTAGACAGAAGTGAGTTAAATGTTGAGGTTGGCAGATGGACTCAGTCAATGAAGTGCTTGTTGAACAACCGTAGGGATCTGATTTGATTCCTAGGTCACATGTTGGGGGGCTAAAGTAATCTCACCCCTGAGGAGGAAGCAGAGGCAGGTGGATCTCTGGGGCTTACTGGCCGACAAACCTCACCTCACAAGGCTCTTGAGAGATTCTGTCTCAAAAATAAAAGGAGTGGAAGGGTCCCGAGGAGTGAATTTGAGGTTGACCCTTGCCCCTTCAACTCATGCATATGCGTGCGTACATACACACACACACACACATACACGCAATGAATTAAATGCAACTGAGCTCAGCCCTCTGAGGTCAGAATTCTCTCCCGGGCATGCTGTGTACGCCCAGCCCTTGAATCAGCAGCCTGTCCATGAAGCCTCTCAATGGGCTCGCCCCGGTACTCAGTCAACCGTGGAGTGAGTGAGGATGTGGCTCGGCTCTCTTGCCTTCTCTAACTGTCTGCACCTCCACTAGACGGCCAATGGGTCGCGGTTCTTCAAACAGGTCTTGCTCTTGAGCCTGAGAGGAGGCTGCCCAGGATCTGGCTTCTCACCGCAGTCCACTTTTGCTTTTGTTCTAGACATTCATGGTGTTGAATAAAGGCAGGACCATTTCCAGGTTCAGTGCCACTTGGGCACTGTTTCTCTTCAGTCCCTTCAACCTGATCAGAAGAACCGCCATCAAGGTGTCCGTCCACTCGTATCCTTTGCACGCATGCACCTCTGTGCTTTAGACGCGGGCTCTGCCGACAATGTCTGGCGTCTTTCTTAGAGGTTAGCAGCGGAGCTTTCCGCCAACTGAATCCCGAGACCATGACGTCATCACACTGAGAGCATTGTTTGTGGGTATTTTAAATCTATCTTGTCTGTGTTGGGTGTATGTGTGCACACCTGTGTGCATAGGTGCCTGTAGAAGCCAGGAAAAGGCTTCCGTTCCCTCAAAGCTGGAGTTACAGACGTTTGTGAGCCAACTGATGTGGGTCCGGCCCTCTGATAGAACAGCAAGTGTTCTTAACTACTGAGCCATCTTGCCGGCCCCTGTGTGTGATCTTTGTGTTCTCAATGACTCCCCCCTACCCCAATAGTCTCCAGACAGAAGAAGTGCTCACACAGACCAGGGTCACTGCCAACTCACCTGGATACAGCTGTGGAAACACAACTTGAAATGATTTTTCTTGTGAGGCTCAGCTGATAGTGTTTTCCTAACATGCATAAAGTCCTAAATTCAATCCCCAGGACCATATAAACCATACATGATGGTGCGTGGCTATAATCCCAACATTCAGTATCAACCAGGATACTGGAGGATCCTAATTCCACTTCATTCTCAGCAACAGAATGACTATGATACCAGATTGAAATATATAAAACCACATCCAACCCCAAATGTCCTCTTTTTTAAAAGAAATATTTTTATTTTATGTGCTGCATTGGTGTTTTGTGTGCATGTATGTGTGAGGATAGCAGATTCCCTGGAACTAGAGTTACAGACAGTTTAGCTGCCGGGTAGGTGCTGGGGATTGAACCTGGGTCCTCTGAAAGAGCAGCCCGTGCTTTTAACCGCTGAACAAATGTCTCCAGCCCCACCAAATGTCTTCTTTATGAGGTGAGTTTTACCAATGCCCCAGGCACAGCCTTGCCATCAAACATGGCATGCTTTTTCTATGTTGTAAGGTAATAAGATGTCAGGCTCTTTGGGACCAGAGGCACAAGCGTGAGTCGTTACACTATCCTCGGCCATGCTGGGGAGATTGCTCATGACACAAAAAAGAAATGCTTCCCGGACAACAAAGAGAACATGACATGACAGGCTGAGCCCTGATCATCTTCCATGGGACCTCACCAATCATGAGGCGCTGCCGGTACCATGAGTTACTCTCAATGCCAGCAGGTTAAAGATACAGTTTGTCCAAGGATCCTGCCACAGAGAAACGTAATCAAACATCTTAGTCCCCAGGTCTGCATTACCTTGGCTGCTTTGGGGTGCACCAGATGCCACCTCCAGTTTTGTTTATGTTCTGTGTTTTTATTCAATCCAAGCCAAAGCAGTAAGACAAAGGAGGACTTGGGCTTGGCCTCCAGGCGTCTCTCAAACTGGTATTTCTCAATGACAGGAAGTTGGCTTCCAGGAAGTTCATGTTCAGAAGAGCCTTGGCCTGTTGTGTGGCAGACAGTAGCCCCCTGAAGGGACTCTCTCTTCCTCTACCCCATCCCAGCCACTGTGGAGCAGTCTGGGAAGTTGCCGATGGTACCCGAGCTAGGAAGCCTGGCACAGAGCCATCCACATGCTCACTCTGTAACTATCCTGCCTGCCGATGCACAGCCCGTTTTCTCTTGCTGTGGTTATCTTTGTGGCTACCCAACAGGAGTTCTGCTTTCTGAATTGAATCTTAGATTTATTAGATTCTTCAGAATACTTCATGATAATAGCAGGCCCCCAGTGGCTAACTACTTCCCAAGTGTCAACACTGTCACCGGCACAGAAGCCTTGATGAAGGATTAGAACCCCATTTTACAGATAATGAAACCAACACACAGAGGCATCTGATAAATGTCCCGAGGTCACAGGTCCAGCCTGCGGCATCTCAGGGGCAGGGTCTTCAGCGTAGAGGCAGACAGAAAGTGAATGGACACAGAGTAAGGTAATAATTCTCTCAGTGGGCCTTTTCTATTTGGGTAAAATGTTCTGGGCATTGAAGCAGCAAGACCCAGTTTTGCATCTGAAGGACCTCAGCATGTTCCTCCTTTGAGACAATGAATGGGAACGCTGGGCTTTCTGTTCATTCCCCTTGGCCTTCAGTGCACGAGTGATCAGGTGACTGGTCACTGGAAACATCTCTTGCTTTCACCCATTTTATAGAGTGATTTTTTTTTAAATTGTTTGCAGGTTGGGGTTTGGTAACCTGAATTTTTTCCAGATTTTCTTCTGTTTAAAACTATATCAAGTCATATCGTGATCACTTATTCACTATATAAATTATATTGTTCTGTGTGAAACAAAGCGAGGGCTTTTACTTTTAAAATAGTTGTATCCGAGATTCAAGATTTTAAACATTCTTCCTTCAGCTAGCTCTGTTAGAGTAGCACTGTTCATCAAAACTGCTTCTTACTTTCTAAAGGAAGATCAAAACAGTGTCACGGAAATCTCAAATAAAGAGAAATAGTCAACGCACAAACCATCCTCCATGGATTACAGTTAAATTAAGTTAAATTATGTTGAGATAAGTAAATAACACATAATTAGAAATAAAATTTCTCTTAATAGCCAAGTGACAAGGCATGGTCTTTCTGTCTTGAGATCTGATGAATGACTAATTCCCCGGTGGAGTCACACTGGACAGAAGTCTGGTGAGGAATCTTCCCCTCACAAAGTATGCACAGATATACTTAATTTTAATCAGTTTGGTGACTACGGTCCCAAGCAAGATTCGATCAAAATTGTAACTCCAATCCCATTTTTGTGAATACCTTCACAGACATGCGATATCACGCAACTTGTAAGGATCTGCAGAACTGAAGATATAATTTAAATTTCCATCCTGAGTTAAGTCTCCCCCATGAGAACATAATTCTTAGCTGTCAATCAGCAGGAAAATGTGGTTTCATTGGTAGAATGTCTCTATTCGGACAGATGTCTTCCTAAGTAAATCTAGAATAAAAATGTGAAAGCTGTTTACAGAAAACTAAGATGGGTTTAAATATTTCTGCTTGAGCTGAAATGACGAGGGACGAATTTTATCCTTACCCTGTAAGTAACACTTCTCTCCAGATGGCGGTTTCTCCTTTGGAAGGGACTTAGGAGCTCCTCCAGTCCTGAGGCATTGTCTGCCCAGGAGAGGACTGCTTTAGCTTCTTCCTAACTCCATTTATTTACTCCTGCGCACTCTTCTTCCTTTCAAAGCCACCCTCCCCTTTTGAGTATCCCTTAGTCAAGGCTCCCTCCTCAGAGCCTCTCTCTGACGTGTAACATCTCATTCTCCTTGGAATATCCCTTCAGAGCCAGCATTTCACTTCCTGGGCCTGCTTTGGCCATCCCAACCCAGAATCCATTGCTTCAGTGTGGTTGAGCTCAGCTTAGGGAAACAATCTAACTAAAGTGATTTTCATAAACAGTAATAACCTCTACCTGGTAACTATGGTTACCGGGCGGCATGACACAGCATGATTCCGAAAGGCTATGAAGACTCATCATGCCGTTTGCTCAGATCCTAGCTGTATGTGATGAAAGCTGCCCTGGGTTTAATATTCCACGCCCTCGTTATTGCTATCAGAGCTGCTTCTACTATCGATAATAAAGACAGACTTCTCAGATGGGCAGGCACTCAGCCCCCGTGAAAGCCGGTGTTAGCTGAGTCACAAGCTTCACGTCCGGCAGCAAAGTGACCCAAGGGGGCTGAGGGCAGATGGAGACTCCCACTTGTCCTTAACGTGGCCTCACAGCTGGTTCTCCATATTCATTACCATCACGATTTTGTTCAACTGTGTATGCATGACCCAAAGCGAACTTCCGGAGAAAATCGAGTGAGTAAAATCGCCACCTCTCTTGTGCTTTCTAGCTGTCCTCGCGGCCTGTTTGTTTGTTTGTTTGTTTGTTTGTCTCGCCAGTCTTTACCTTGATAAGTCTGAATTCTGTTGCCTACTTGACTTTGCAATGGTCAGGTTTCTTCTGCGTGCCTTTTTCCTAAGCACATGTATAGTTTTGAACTTCAAGACAGTGTAGATTAGTGGCTCTCAACCTTGACTCCACAGTGGAACTTTATGGATGCCATTCAAAACTCTGTTGCCAAGAAGGTCTGTTGTCATTAGACTTCAATGCCCTGGGCAGATGAGTCCTCCCGTCTACACACACACACACACACACACACACGCACATGCACACACACACATGCACACACACATGACACAATGAGCTAAGCATGCGAGAATGAGGTGCAGGGAAGGCCTACACTAGAAGAGGCAGGGCAAAAGAAGAAAGGATTATGAATGGCGGCTCTGGGATCCGTTCACAGAGTGATATGCTTCGAAAGGACTGCAGCGTTTCTAGGTTGCCTGTGTCCCTGGTTGGTACATGAAACCTCTATTGCTTGAGAACAGAAGAGTTTTCTGGAAACAGATGTGGCACCACAGCTGGGAAGGTGTCCCTGCCCCTGCTCAAGCCTTCAGACATAACAACAGGGTCTCTGAAAAGCTCTCTCTCTCTTCCCCCCTTACATTCTTGCTATCTTTAAAAGTAACACATGCCACAATAAAAACAATGCCCCATCTCGGTTAGGAAAGGGAGAGAAATCGTGTAGCCATTTTAGCTGACTCTGGAAATGCCATTCGATAAAGTTCAGTTTCTGCTCATGATGTCAAAACTCTGAGAGAAGTCAAAACAGAAAGAAATTATCACACTCTGATTTAAAAAAAAGCATTAATTCTTCAAAAAGCAGTATCCTCCAAAAAGGGTTTTCATTTATCAAACGTAATTGTGAGCATGGAAATCTCTCTCTTTGAGATGAAAGAAGAAAAATAAATATCAGAGACTTCTATTTCATCCGTTCAGCTTCATCGAGGGGGTTCTGGCCAGTGTAGTAAGCCAAGAATAAGAAAAGAAAAGTACATGAGTAAGAAGACTGCCAAACATGTCACACTTTACAGAACATGATCCAGAGTACACAAAATACCCAGTGTTGCCTAGAGAATCTATTAAAGACAGAGGCTGGCCCAGCGGCTAAGAACCTTGCCACTATTGCAGACGATCAGATTAGATTCCCAGTCCTCACATGGGCAGCTCACAACTGCCCAGTCTGTGCTCACAGGCACGAGTGCACACGTCCACGGAGGGCAGCTCTAGGGAACTCAACCCCCTCTTGTGGCCTCCAGGAGAACCTGCATTCGTGTGCATTTGAACACACACAGAAGATACACATAAATAATTAGTGAATTAGATCTTAGTCTACTAGAATTAATAAGACTGTACATCGAGATAGCTGTGTGGATTAATATACATCAACCAATTATGTATGTATGTAGCAGCATTCTACAAGCTGGAAATAAAATAATTTCCAAATTATCATTTACACTGGCATTTCAAAATATCAAGCTTCTAGAAACAAAAATACCAAGGCATTGAGTAAATTACAGAAACAACCCCAGCAAATGGGGAGATAATGCTATGTTGTTAGACTGCAGGTCTCAATATTGAAGAACGTGCACAGATGAGTAATCAATGTAGTGTTATTCCCAATCAGTCTCAACAAGCATTTAGTGTATGTGGAAACACAAAGAGTAAATTATAGCCAAGACACTTTGGAGGAAGGAAAACAGGGGAGGAGCAATTGCCCCACTGGGGTCAAATTGGCTTCAAAGCCATTGCTGCGAGGTTAGCCAGGCTCAAAGCAGAGCAGTGCATGCATGCATGCGTGCGTACGTGTATGCACGTGTGTGTGCACATGTGTGTTTACGTGTGTGTGTGCGTGCACATGTGTGTATGCGTGCCGATATTGAATTTGTGATGAAGGTGGCTCCACAGAACAGCAGGGAAGGTCAGTCTGTGGTAAGAGTGTGAAGAGTTAGTTGACCCTAACATAATAAACTACATAGCTCACTGCACACCGAACCCCAGAGTCAGTTCCCGGTAGATTAGCCCCCAACTTTCCTTGTGAAATACAAAGGTATGAAACCTTTAGAAGGGAAACAAAGGCCAGCGGAAAACTTGTATGACCTCAGGGGAGGCAAAGTTTTATTACAGATGATACAGGAAACAGCAGTAGGGAAAAGAACAGATGCCCTTTGGTAAACTAAGAATTTTTTTCAGATAACTACTTGAGATTTATTTCATTCATAGATGCATGCATATGTACACCCTAGTGTGGTGCCCACGGGAGCCAGAAGAGGACATAGGATCCCCTGGAGTTGCAGTAACAGATGGTTGTGAGCTGCCTGATATGAGTGCTGGGAACTGAACCCAGGGTCGCTGTAAGAGCATCAAGGGCTTGTCATGGCTGATCCATCTCTCCAGTCCCTGGAAGTCAGCTCTTAAGAGAACAAAGACACCAGTACCAGAGCAGTTCTAAGGAGCTCCCACCAGAGTTCTGAACCCTCTCCAAAACTCAAGACTTAAAAATATGGCAATCCCATGCATTTTGAGCAAGATAAAATCTGAACAGGTAGATTTCCAAGTGGTCTATTAACTCATGGAAATTCCTAAAATTTTTTTTTTTTTATTGAGGAGGGCAAAATTAAAATTATCGAGGCAGGAGATGACTAGGCACTCATCACGTAAGGAAAATGCTTGGACGGCAGCCATCCCAAGTATTTATAAAGATATGGAGTACTGGAAGCGGTTATGCTGGTGGTGGGGAGTGTTCAGATGTGGAGAACTTCTGATGCCAGTGGCTGCTAACAAAGGGAAGGATGTGCACACGCTGTGCTCTTCTGTTGCACTCAGGTGCCCACACTCATCCCAATTACTATCTGTGGGCACCGAAACCCAGCTTTGAGGAAGCCTACGGACACAACCTGCAGCAATGCAGAAATAACTCAAACATACGCAACTGTTCAGTGTATTAAATGTTTGCTATATTCTTAATTGGATAATTTATAGCAATGAATGTAGATGAACCATGAGTCCATATGAGAACAGGAATGAGTCCTGTGTTGATGGAGTTTCAGTCCCACCTGATCCTGCAGCCCTTCAGTCCCAAATAACACACAGACTTATATTAATTATAAACTGTTTGGCCTGTTGCTCAGGCTTATTACTAATTAGCTCTTATAACTTAAATTAACCCATAATTCTTATCTGTGTTTAACCACGTGACTTGGTACCTTTTCTCAGCGAGGCTTTCTCATCTTGCTTCCCCTGCATCTGGATGATTGTCTCTGCTTTTCCTTTCCCCAGAATTCTCCTAGTCTGGTTGCCCCACCTACACTTCCTGCCTGGCTACTGGCCAATCAGTATTTTATTAAACCAACATGAGCAACAAATCTTTACAGTGTACAAGAGCATTGTCCCATAGCAGTCTTACACACAGATTGTTGACCCAAACTAAAGGATTCTATTCCTATGATTCCATTTACACAAAATGTGAAGGTCAGTAAGGCAATTTTACTTAGGAACTGACTTAGTCGACTTCCTCTTGCTATAACAAAGTGCCGGAGGCTTTAGTAATTTGCAAACCATACTTACCGACTAGTAGTTATGCAGAGCAGGGGATCCAAGAGCAGGGCGCCAGCACCTGCATGGCCTCTGGCAAGAGCCATCGGCAGCATTACCGTACAGTGAGAAACGGTAACCATAGCAGCCTAGTCCTGCCTCCTTGTAAAGCCGCTGCGAAGGCCTCCTCCCATGACCTCGTCTACTCCTAGTTTCCTCCCAAAGACCCACCTTGAAAATATATGAACTAGGAGCTGGTGACGTGTCTTGGGGTTTAAAAGATACTCGCTGCCCAGCCCGACAAGAGTTAGTCCCTGGGATCCACACCGTGGAAGGTGAGAGCTGTCCACTGCATGCCGTCCTGTGACCTCCACTCAGTTACAACACGCGTGCACATATGGGTGCACACACACAAAAGATAATGAGTAAATAAGTAAGAAAGGGTTTAAAATATATGCGCTGGGCAGTTAAGTCTGCAAAATAGGTCTTGTTTTGTCTTGAGACGGGGTCTCATGAAGCCCAGGCTGGCTTTGAATTTGCTGTGTACCTCAGGTTAGCCTTGAAGCCCTCATCCTCCTGGCAGCACCCCTCAAACCTTGGGTCAGTGCTGGAATTGCAGGTTTCTGTCAGCACACCTGGTCGAAACACGCATTTTTGAGGAGACACATTCAAACCGTAGCATAATAGGAGTTCAAAATAGAAATAATAACTGTGAAAATGCAAAATATGTGGAGAGGAGCCCCGAGACAGGAGAATATTGTCGGGTAGGGACTGCACAGAGTCAAGACATTCCACTGGGGGCATGAACAGTCACACAGAATCTATTCTCTGTCCCCAGATTCTTAAGGTCGGAGCCCTGACCTCTTGTGTTACCATGTTGAAATGGGAGCCTTCAAGGAGAGGCTCAGTGAGGTCACCAGGGTTAGGGTTAGCATAGCAATCGAACTTCTATACTCTACAAGGAAGAAAAACCCAATTGCTCTCTATGCCCTGGGAGGATACAGGAGAAGACAGCCACCTGCAGTGCAAGAAGGGGACCTTTTCCAGGCTTTCCCCTCCCAGGGTCTCCCTTGGTCAGCCTCCCAGCCATGAGGGGATTAGTTTCTGTCATTGAAGTCATCCAGCCGACAGCATTGCCTTGCAGCTAGCCAGACTAGCGAAGCCTTCGCTTTCCAGCGCCTACGTCACTGCCCACGCGGTAACACTTGTTTATGACATGCATGTGTCCTGGTGAGACGTTTTAAAAACAACACAATTTGTAACCCTGAAGTCTGAGCATAAACAAACCTGTAATCCCAGCACTCAAGAGGTTGAGGTAGGAGGATCGTGATAAGTCCAAGGCAAGTTTGGTCTGCATAGGGAGTTTCAGGCCAGCTTGGGTTAGAGTGGGATCCTGTCTCAAAACAAAATAGTAGCAATAATAATAATAATAATTCAAAAATAAATGAGTACTGCGTAAAATGGCAAACACTGAAAAATATAAACCAGAATATAATGCCTAAGTAACTTATGGGACTCATATTGTATATGGTTGAGATGATATTGCATTAGATTTTCTGCCCTTCAGAACTTGTAAGGCAAGCGTTTTCCTTCTCAATGTGAGTCATTCGGGAGTAACCTGGGGACTGTGGTTAAATATGGAAGACAGGCCGCATGTGCTTTACCCTCAAAATGCCAGTGCGGTGACAGCGCTGGTATAAGCGCAGCATAAACATGTGAACAAAGGGAGAAGGGAAGGAAATACAGAGACAACGATGTCACAACAAGCTTGGGAGACCAGAAGTGGGCGGAGGAATGGCAAAGCCCTGAACAGACTGGCTTTCTCGCAGGTGGAGAAAGATGAGATCCTGGCATTTTACCCCCAGAAAGCTCTAGAGTTGACAAGGTATAAACAGTAAAACCCCAGGAGGAGCAAGAAGATGGGACATGGGGGAGAGATCATGTAAGCCTGCTTCTCCAAAAGGAGAAACTCCAAAGAGTTCTAGGGGCCTGCAAGATGGCTCAGTGCGGAGGATGCTTGGTGCCAAGTCCTGTGAACTGAGCTTCATCCCAGAACCCGCTCGGTTGAAAGAGAAAACATACTTCTGCAAGTTGGGGAGTGGTAGGGGGAGTAAGTATGGCTAAAATAAACGTTTGCTTTGTTTGTTTTTCAAGATTAGGGTTTCTGTGTAGCCCTGGCTGCTGTGGAACTCACTTTGTAGACAAGGCTGGCCTTAGACTCAGAGATCCTCCTGCCTTAGCCTCTTGAGTGCTGAGACTGAAGGCGTGCACCATCTCTGCCCTACTGCTTCTCTGTTTGCTGTTTGTTTAGTGATTTTTGCATTTGTTCTAAACAAATTGGGTGGCTCCCAAAGGATGACAGCTGAGGTGCACCTCTGGCCTTCATGTACATGTATTTACACATGTTGCAACTGCACACATGGGCATACACCCCCCCCACACACAAAGATATAAAAAGTTTAAATAAAAGAATGGGGAAATGCTAGGCTTGGTAACATATGCCTAAAACCCCAGCATTCAGGAAGCAGAGGCAGGGAGCACAGAGTTGAAGGCCAGCCTGAGCAACACAGCAAGATCTAGGCCAGCTTGGACTACATAAGACCCTGTCTCAAACAGTACAAAGAATGGGCAAAGATGTAAGGAAGGACAGACAGAAAGCTAGCTGGAATAGAGAAAGTAGAACTTACACCAAAGAGCAGGAGGCCAGACAAGCATGACACTCTGAATGCTAAATACAACAGCAAGTCTGAGCTTCACAATGAATGTCACAAGAACAGTATTTACAAACTGAAGAATGTGGGCATGCATACGCAGAGCTATTGGAGGATCTGAAAATCGCATTCTCTGCCTGTAACTGATGAAGTATAAAAAAATCTGTAAAGATGGAGAGGGGATAGGAATGGGGAAATGCATGCACACCGTGTCACTCAAAGATTAAGCCACAAGACCATATGTGTTAACCTCATCCTAGCCCCACTCCAAAACAAAACAAACAACAACCACAAAACCCAACTCCATTGGTTCCACAGATAACAATAACAAATAGCGAACTCTCTTGTCACTCTGCCATAAAGTTAGAAAATGGCAGGAAACTGGAAGGAAAGGAGGAAGCCTTTTCACTAGGTTGTGCTAAAGCTGTTCTTCAAGAGCTCTTGAACGAAAGACAGCTACAGAGTAAAATTGCAGAATCTCTGGGGACAAATGAATTTAATCAGAGCCTATAGGGGTAAAAACAGTTCTCAGGAGGTGATTTACAGTTGAGCAGTGTGGGATCTTAATATCAGCAAAGCTAGGAACATCTGGCACAGAACTAGAGAAAGAATAAAATAAATGAAAGGCAAGCAGAAAGAAAAAATTAATAACTGGAGAAGAGATAAATCACAAAATGGGGCTAATAGATTCAAATGAAATCTATACCCGAGACCTCTGTACTAAAGAATGAAAAAACATTATTGAGAAATTTTAAAGTACTTACATAAATTTAAATATATCTTGTGATAATGGATGAGAAGATTACTATTATTAAACTGTTAGTGCTGCCCAAATTTATCTATAGATTCAGTGAAATCTCACTAAAAATCTCAGCAGCAATTGGTTAGTAGAAATTGAATGGATAGATTTTACCAGCATGAAAGAGGTGAAATTGAACTATTTTCTATGATAACCGTAATCATAATAAGAATCCTTATATTTTTGTGTCATGATTTATTCTTTGATGAATAGCCTTGTGCACATATCTTTGTGCAACTAATGCAACAAAATTTGAGAGATGAGTTTTTAGAAGTAGAAGTTACTGGGCCAAGGAACATACACCTTTTTATTTTATTTTATTATAAGACTGGATCTCATGTATTGCAGGATAGCCTTGAACCCTATGTGTAGACAAGGATGGCCTGGAATTTCTGATTGGCCTGACTCAACTCCTGAGTGCTGGGGATTGAATGCGTGTTCTTTCTACCCCACCCTGTTTATGCAGCGCAGGGGATTGAGCTCAGCTGGGGCCCTGCATGCCAAGCAATCACTCCACCAACTGAGCTACTCAGTCACTCACTTTCCAAAGCTATGTCAGTTTTCATTCCCAGGAATCACTGAGAACATTCTCTATTAGACTCCATACACACTGAACTGTTGACACAACTTCTTTTATAAACACACTCTGAAAAGATACAAAGCTCTCCCTGTTCTAGTCCAAGGCAAGGCTGAGTACTCTCAACCTTGTGGAAACAACAGATTAGCTCTGATCTTTGGGGGTGTGAGCTGGAAACCATTAGATGTTCGCTGCTAGGACCCAGGGAAAAGAATGCATATCCTTGAGATAGACCCAGTCCCTCCAGATCACGCTGTGTATTTGTTTAGGAAGAAAAGAAATTGTAGCCAGTCAAGACTCAGAAGCCAAGGGAATAGCCTTGTCCTTGACACAATCTGCCCAGTAGACACAAGCCCTTCTCTTTTCTTAGCTTCCCATTGTGCCTCTTTGTAACATCAGCTATGTGCTAGTCTCTGCGGGCTAATGGGAGCTCCCTCCCTCCCTGCCTGCCTGCCTGCCTGTCTGCTTGGGGCAAGACAGACACACAGAGCCCATTTTAAATCTCTTCTTATGTTCACAATAAACTAAAGAGGAAGAATGTGCTAGAAGAGGAATCAGGAGGAGATGAAATCATACCAAGGAAAAGTATTATACCCGTCTTCGCCCTCCTATCAAGCCCCAGGTTCACACAGTCACCGAAGGAGTCCTTTCATAGCCTGGACCTTCACTTGCTATACCCATGTTCTGGAAAACGGTTGCAGGGAAGACTTTGGAAGAAGTATTTCCTCATTTGCAAGAAAGCATGATTTTCCAGGCACACTCGGGGTTCTTAGTGCAAGTCTGACTGAGATGACAGACTTGCACTAAGATTTGTGTTACAAATGATGATTTTTTTTAATTTTTAAATCTTTAAAATTGTTTTTATTGAGCCATATATTTTTCTCTGCTCCCCTTCCTTCTTCTCCACTCCCGTTCTACCATATCCCATGGTTCCCATACTCCCAATTTACTCAGGAGAGCTTGTCTTTTTCTATTTCCCATGTAGATTAGCTCCATGTATGTCTCTCTTAGGGTCCTCATTGTTGTCGAGGTTCTCTGGAATTGTGATCTGTAGGCTGGTTTTTCTTTGTTTTATGTCTAAAAGCCACTTATGAGTGAGTACATATGATAATTGTCTTTCTGGATCTGGGTTACCTCACTCAACATAATGTTTTCTAGTTCCATCCATTTGCCTGCAAATTTCAAGATGTCATTATCTTTTTCTGCTATGTAGTACTCCATTGTGTAAATGTACCACATTTTCCTTATCCGTTCTTCAGTTGAGGGGCATTTAGGTTGTTTCCAGGTTCTGGCTATGACAAACAATGTTGCTATAAACATAGTTGAGCACATGCCCTTGTGGTACAATTGAGCATCCTTTGGGTATATACCCAAACATGGTATTACTGGGTCTTGAGGTAGGTTGTTTCCTAATTTTCTGAGAAATTGCCATACTCATATCCAAACAGGCTGTACCAGCTTGCACTCCCATCAGCAATGCAGGAGTGTTCCCTTTACCCCACAACCTCTCCAGCATAAGTTGTCATCAGCACTTTTGATCTTGTCCATTCTTACAGGTATAAGATGGAATCTCAGAGTTGTTTTGATTTACATTTCTCTGATGGCTAAGGATGTTGAGCATTTCCTTAAGTGTCTTTCAGCCATTTTAGATTCATCTGTTGAGAGTTCTCTATTTAGTTCTGTACCCCATTTTTTATTGGATTATTTGTTCTTTTGATGACAAATTTCTTGAATTTTTTGTATATTTTAGAGATCAGTTTTCGGTCCGATGTGGGGTTAGTGAAGATCTTTTCTCATTTTGTAGGCTGCCATTTTATCTTGTTGACCATGCCCTTTGCTTTACAGAAGCTTTTCAGCTTCAGAGGGTCAAATTTATTAATTGTTTCTCTCATTGTCTGTGATGCTGAGGTTATATTTAGGAGTGGTCTCCTGTGCCAATGTGTTGAAGTATACTTCCCACTTTCTCTTCTGTGAGATTCCATGTAGTTGGCTTTATGTTGAGGTCTTGTATCCATTTGGATTTGAGTTTTGTACATGATGATAGATATGGATCTATTTTCATTCTTCTACATGTTTATATCCAGTTATGCCAGCACTATTTGTTGAATATGTCTTTTTTCCCATTTGGTATTTTTGCTTCTTTGTCAAAAATCAGGTGTTCATAGGTGTGTGGGTTGATATCTGGGTCTTCTATTTGGTTCCATTGGTCCTCCTGTCTTTTTATGCCAATACCAGGCTGTTTCCATTACTGTAGCTCTGTAGTAGAGTTTGAAGTCAGGGATTGTGATGCCTCCAGAAGTTCCTTTATTGTACAGGATTGTTTTAGCTATCCTGTTTTTTTTCTTTTCCATATAAAGTTGAGTATTGTTCTTTTGAGGTCTGTGAAGAATTTTGCTGGGATTTTGATGGACATTGCATTGAATCTGTAGATTGCTTTTGGTAAAATTGCCATTTTTACTATGATAATTCTACCTACAAGAGCCTGAGAAAGCTTTTCATTTTCTGGTGTCTTCTTCAATTTCTATCTTCAAAGATTTAAAGTTCTTGTCATACAGGTCTTCCACTTGTTTGGCTAGAGTTACTTTGAGATATTTTATGCTATTTGTGTCTATTGTGAAGGGTAATGTTTCTCTCATTTCTTTCCCAACCCATTTTTTATCTGTGTACAGGAGGGCTATTGATTTTTTTTTAGTTAATCTTGTATCCTGCTACATTACTGAAGGTGTTTATGAGTTGTAGAAGTTCCTTGGTAAAAATTTTGGGGTCGCTTATGTAACCTATTATATCACCAGCAAATAGTGAGAGTATGACTTCTTCTTTTCCAATTTATATTCCCTCGATCTCCTTTTGTTGTCTTATTGCTCTAGCTAGAACCTCAAGAAATATGTTGAATAGATATGGAGAGAGTGAACAACCTTGTCTTGTTCCTGATTTCAGTGGGATCACTGTGAATTTCTCTCCATTTAGTTTGGTGTTGGTTGTTGGCTTGCTGTATATTGCCTTTATTATGTTTAGGTATGTTTCTTGTATCTCTGCTCTCTTCAAGAAGGGATGTTGTATTTTGTTTAAGGCTTTTTCAGTGTCTAATGAGATGATCATGTGGCTTTTATTTTTCAGCTTGTTTATATGGTAGATTATATTAACAGATTTTCATATGCTGAACCATCCCTGCATCTCTGGGATGAAACTGATTTGATCATGGTGGATGATTTTTCCGATGTGTTCTTGGATTCAGTTTGCCAGTATTTTATTGAGTATTTCTGCATCAATATTTGCAGCGGTCCGATTAATAAATCACCAAGGTAATAGGTATTTGAACAAGTTTAATAACAAAACCAGACTCACGAAACCAAGGTTCCAGCGGAGTAGCCAGCGGAGACAGGAGAGGAAGGGAAGGGGCGCGCAGCCTTTGCCCGCCCAATATATCAGTAAACATACGCCTGAGGGCAGCCCGCCCCCAAGGGGAGGGTTTATCCCTACAAATATTCATGAGTGAGATTGGTCTGTAATTCTCTTTCTTAGTAATGTCTTTGTGTGGTTGGGTATTAAGGTAATTGTAGCCTCATAAAAAGAGTTTGACAGTGTTCCTTCTGCTTCTATTGTGTAGAATAATTTGAGGAGTATTGGTATTTTCTTCTTTGAAAATCTTGTAGAATTCTGTGCTGAAACCATCTGGTCCGGGAGACTTTTGCTGACTGTTTCTATTTCTTTAGCAGTTATAGGTCTATTTAATTTGCTTATCTGGCCTTGATTTAATGTTGTTAAGTGTTATTTATTCATAAAATTGTCCATTTTCTGTCCTGCCTGGTTCCTACATTCGTTAAATCTCAAAGAAATCACACAGAGGTCTACATTAGTTATAAACTGATTGGCCCATTATCTCAGGCTTTTTATTAACTCATAACTTTTATTAGCCCATTCTTGTCTATGTTAGCCACATGGCTCAGTACCTTTTTCAGCAAGGCAGTCACATCTTGCTTGTTCTGTGGCTGGGCCAAGACTGCAGACCAAGCTTTCCTCTTCCCAGAATTCCCCTGTTCTTGTCAACTCACCTTTACTTCCTGTTTGGTTGTCCCGCCTATACTTCCAGCCTGGCTACTGACCAATCGGCATTTATTTAAAATATAATTGACAGAATACAGACAATTGTCCCACATCATACAGGTTTTTGAAATATGACCTAAGAATTCTCTGGATTTCCTCTGTGTCTGTTGTTATGTCCCCTTTTTATTTCTGACTTTGTTAATTTGGATATTTTTCTCTCTGCCTTTTGGTTAATTTAGATAAAGGTTTGTCTATTTTGTTGATTTTTTTAAGAACCAACTCTTTGTATCATTGATTCTTTGTATTGTTTTCTGTTTCTGTTGTTGATTTCAGCTCTCAATTTGATTCTTTCCTGCCATCTAGTTCTCCTGAGTGAGTTTGCTTCTTTTTGTTCTAGAGCTTTCTGGTGTTCTATTAATTCACTAGTGTGGGATTTTTCTAACTTCATTATGTAGGCATTTAGTTCTATAAACTTTCCTTTTAACATTGTTTTCATTGTGTCCCATAAATTTGGGTATGTTGTATGGCCATTTTCATTGAATTTTAGGAAGTCTTTAATTTCTTCCACTATTTCTTCCTTGACCCATTGATATAAGTGAGCATTGTTTAATTTCCATGTAGACTTTCTAGAATTAGTGTTGCTGTTGAATTCTAATTTAAGCCATGGTGATCCAATAAGATACATGGTGTTATTCCAATTTTTTATCTGTTGAGATTTGCTTTGTTACCTAGTATGTGGTCAATTTTTGAGAAGGTTCCATGAGGTGCTGAGAAGAAGGTATATTCTTTTATGTTTGGATGAAATGTTCTATGGATGTCTGTTAAGTCCATTTGAGTCATACCATCTGTTAGTTCCCTTTTTTCTTTCTTAATTTTCTGTCTGACAGACCTGTCCATTGGTGAGAGTGGGATGTTGAAGTCTCCCATTATTAGTGTGTAGAGTTTAATGTGTGATTTAAGCTTTAGCAGTTTCTTTATTGCTTAACCAATGAAATCAACAGATTGATATATGATACTCCCACATCAATGCCAACCTATAGTTTTCCCTTGTTTGTTGTGTCTTTATCTAGTGTTAGTACCGGGGTAAATCAGACTTTGTGGAATGAGCTTGGAAGCGTTCCTTCTCTTTCTTTAAACACCTGGAAAAACTCAGCTATAAACACGTGGTGACTCCATCTGGTCCTGGCTGCTTTGTTGGGAGAATCCTTCTTCAATTTCGTTACTTGCTATTGATCTGTCTAGGTTTTACAACTTTCCAGTTCTATATTTTTAGATTTTGTGTTTCTAGAAATATGTCAGTTTCTTCAAGAGTTTTCAATGTATTTGAATATAAACTTTCAAAATATTCCCTCGTGAAGCTGAGCTGACTCAGAAGGTAAGGACACTTGTCACCAAGTCTGGTGTGACTCACATGACACAAGGAGACATCTGACTTCTGCAAGTTGTCCTCTGAACTCCACATGTCTGTCCACACACGCACATACACACATGCGCACACACACACATGTGCACACACACACATATATACACACACCTACATACATACACACGCACACACAAATAAATATTTTAATATTTTAAAATCCCTAGTGATCACCTGGGTCTCTGTGGTCCATGCTGTAATATCCTTTTGTCTCTGACTTTATTATCTTATGTCCTTTAATTTGATTGCTTTGATAAGCTTTTGTCAGCTTTATCACTTCAAATAACAAAATAGGTTTCATTTGTTTTTCTGGAATTTTTTTCAGTTTTCTCTTAATTAATTTCAGCTCTGATCTTTAATTTTTCTCCTACAACTCTTGAGATTGGCTTGTTCCTTTTTTTTTTAAGACCTTGAGATGTGCTGTGAAGTTATCTGATGTCTCCCATTGTCACATAGGCACTTATAGCTGTAAACTTATTTTAGAACTGCTTTCACTGCACCCAACAGGCTCTGGAATGTCATATCTTAATTTTAACTTGGTTCTAGGATTTTTCTACCCCTTCATTGGATTTCTTTGGTTGCCCACTAATTGTTCGAAGTATATTGTCCAATTGCCACATATTTATTGTTTTCTGTACTTTCTCTTGCTGTTGATTGTCACTTTTATTTTGATATGATATGATACATACAAAAAAATTTTGGGTTTTTTTATTTGTATAAACTTGCTTGAGTGTTCAGACCATGTATGTTTATAACTATTATATCCTTTAGATTTATTATTCATGAAGTGAGTTCTTGGTGTCCTCTAATTTGGGCCTGAAGTCTGTTTTCTGGGATATGAATACAGCTGCTTCGGTTAGATTTTAGATTCCATTTAGCGCATCTTTTTCAACTCCCCCAGACCCCGTGTTCAACTGTGCTGGTGACATGAGTTTCTGGTTGCCAGCAAACCGTTGCGTCATTTTTTAAATACAGTCTACTGAGATGTGTTTTTTTTTAAAGGCTTATTTTTATTTTTATGTGTACGTGTATTTTGCCTGCTTGTATGTCTGTGCACCACACATGTGCAGTACCCATGGAGGCCAGAAGAGAATGTCCTAGCCTCTAGAACTGGAGTTACAGATGGTTCTCAGTCTCCATGTGGGTGCTGGGAACTGAACCCTGGTCCTTTGGAAGAGCAAACAGTTCTCTTAACTACTGAGTTGTCTCTCCAGCCCATGGTCAGTGTGTTTTAATTGGAGAATTGAGAACATTAACTCTCAGAGTAACTTTGGAAAAGAATGTTTCTCTCCAGCCTGCCAGCCCGCCACTGGCAGTTGCTTCCCAAATAATTGACTCAGAGGCTTAATATTACTTATGAATGCTTGACAGATAGCTAAGGCTTATTACTAGCTAACTCTTACGCGTAAATTAACCCATGTTTTTATTTATGCTTTGCCACGTGGCTTGGTGCCTTTCTGAGTACAGCATGCCCATCTTGCTCTCTCTGTGTCTGCAGGCTGCTCTCTGACTCCACCCTTCTTCCTCCTCACAGAATTCTCTCTGTGTCCGGCTGTCCCACCCAATCTCTTCCTGCCCAGCTATCAGCCAGTCAGCTTTTTCTTATCCATGAGAGCAATGCACATTTACCATGTACAAATATGGTTCCACCGTACAGGGCCCTTTGTTTCTCGCCTCAGCCGGACCCACAGCTCCCCAGCGAAGCTCTTTCCTGGAGTTCTTTCCTTCTCTGTTCCTGGGATCCCACATCCTAGTGTTTATTGGTAGCTTTCTTGTTGTTCTGGTACAGTCAGCCTAGGTTTTCATAGGCAGGGGACCAGGAAGTAAATGTTTGTGAATTTTCATATTCCTACATGTTAGTTTAACTTCATTTCTGACAATTTGCCTGACAAATTCTGTATGGGAAAGTTTATGGCTCCAAACTTGGAGGCTTTGACCTTCTTTCCAAGCCAAGGTAGCCCCCGAGCTATCTGATGGTGTTTGTATTCTCAGTTTGGTGGAGTGGATGAGAATGGCCCTCAGAGGCTCTCATATTTGAAGGTTTGGTTCCTGGTTGGTAGAGTGTTCAGGAAAGATTAGGAAGTGTGGCTTCTTTGGAGGAGTTGTGTCACTGAGAGCAGACTTTAAGGTTTCAAAAGCCCATGCCAAACCCAGTTTCTCTTCGTTCTTCCTGCCCATGAATCAGAATGTAAGCTGTCGGCTACTGCTCCAGCCCCATGCCTCCCTGCCTGCCTCCCTGCTCCCTGCCATGGTGGTCATGGACTCGGCCCTGGAACTGTAAGCAAGCCCCCAGTTAAATGCTTCCTCTTCTAAGTTGCCTTGGTTGTGGTGCCTCTTCACAGTGACAGGGCAGGACTGAGACATCAATCCTTTGTGGAGAGCCTGTGTGCTTGTTTTCTCTGTCTCTCAAGCAGAGCTGTTGAGTTTGTCTTTGTGGAGAATGATCTGAACCTTGGTGGAGTTCTGCCATGATGAGGCTTTTTAACTCTCTCGCTTGTTTTACTGAATGTTTGCCTGCATTTTAAAGACTTAGGTATTTCAATTTGGGGAGGTTTTTATTTCCTTGAACAATTCCTGTGATACTTTAACCTGTTTCTTTCCCGATTTTCTCTTAGTGTGGGAGCAAGCAGAGCCCCTGATTCTCCATCTCCCTTTTAGTCATTTCTGCTTTGGGTTCTATTTTCTGAGATTTCTAAAACTTTGTTTGCAGTCTTGCTTTCAGAAGTTCTATTTTGTTCCTTAATTTTTTATAGATTCCTATTCTTGCATTAAGAAATGTTTATCTCACCTTTTAACATTCTAAAAATATCAATAGCAGAGATTTTATTTCTCTAGATTTCTCTAGTTCTCTCTTTAGTGTTTCTTCTTGTCTTTTTACACCCTCTTTGGTTGCCTTGGGCTTTTGTTTTATTTTGGTGATGGTGATGGAGACAGGACCTTGTATATAGCACTGATACTCATGCATACGGTCCAATCTGGCCTGTAGATCATCACAATCCTCCTGCTTTGTCCTCCCAAATGCTGGGATTACAGGAATGCACCACCTTGCTTGGCTCCTGTTTTCGTTTTGATTCAAGCACCCCTTGAATTCACAAAACTCCTTTGCCAGCTTTCTTATTAAAGGAATTGCATCCACAGCGGCTGGTGGTGTTGGATTCCTGTGATCCCAGCACTCAGAAAGCTAGGTAGGAGGATCACGAGTTCAAGACCAGCCTGGGCTACATAACTGGGCCCTGATAGACAGAGAACAGGGAAGATCTTCGTGCACTGTGAATCTGACCGATGCCTAGGAATTCAGCAAAGGCAGAAGTGGGAGCCGCCTGCCTTTCCATGAAAACTCCGCCTTCCAACCTCAGGCTGCATTGCCCTTCCTCTTGTTCCCCTCCTGAATGTAAGCACCTGGTCCACCTCTGTAGCAGGCAGAGAATATGCGGTGACGTCGGCTCTAGAAGGCCCAGCTGCTTCCCAGAGAGACTGGGACAGGCTTTCTTGAGCCTTGTCTGCACCTTCTCCCACAGCCCATCCTCTGGAGTCCTGAGCATCTCTCCATCCCGAACTGTTCAATGTTCTGTGGGGTAGCTTGTGTTTATCCTACTGGGTTTATGTCTTTGAAAAACCCTCTCTCATCCAGAAGGGACTTCCGGGTAGGATGGAGGTAAATGCATGTTTAGTCAAGAGTTCTCCCATGTTTTACACAAAAGCACATTTATAATTTAAAGTTTTAATTGTGTCTGTGTGTGTATGTGTCTCTGTGTGTATGTGTCTGTGTGTGTATGGGTGTATATATAACTGTGTGTGCTTGTGTCTCTCTGTATGTGTATGTGTCTGTGTGTGCATGTGTCTCTGTGTGTATGTCTGTGTCTCTGTGTGTGCATGTGTGCGTATGTGTCTCTGTATGTGCATGTTTGTATGTATGTGTGTGTGCATATGTGTGTGTATGGGTTGGTAAGTGTGCAAATGGAGGTGGAGGATTGTGTACAGTTTCTTATCAGTTACTTTCCACCTTAGTTTTTAAGACAGGGTCTCTAATTGAGCCCAGAGTTCATGGATTCAGCTGAGCTGGCTGGCCAGTGAGTTCCAGGGAGCCTCCTGTCTCACTTACCTCATGCTGGGACTATAAACACAGACACATGCTGCCATACCTGGCTTTTTACATGTAATCTAACAGATCTCATGTTTACATGGAAAACCAGCTATCTCCCCAGCACAAGTCATAGGAGATTTATGTGTGCATCTGAATCCCCAGAGCCACGGTTCCCCAGCCAGCATATTGGCATCAGCTGGGAACATGCTAGAAAATCCAGTCCTTGAGTTCCACCTTGACCTACTGAGCCAGGCACTGTGAGGACAGCCCAGAAACCTTTTGGAGCAAGGCCTTCAGGTAGATCTGATGGTAGCCAGAGTGTGACAGCTATCGCCACTACTGGGCAAAGGATTCTGAACATTCCAGAAACATCACCTCAGCTCTTCAAATCTACACCCAACAAGTCACCGCAGAACAAGGGGGCTGGTTTGAGACAGTCAATTCCATCAGGCTCCACCCTGTTGATAAAACACCTCCCTTCTACGCCAAGAAGGCCAGGAACACAGCTACACCAGGCCAGGCATGGTGAGAAAAGAAAAGAGGGTTGGAAGTGGGGACGTACAGGAAGAGCACCACAGCAGAGACCTGTGACTCTTCCGCATCTTCCAACACCCGCAGGTTGGGAAAGGAATCTTCAGCATCCATAGGATGGGGGCCTCGTACAGAATGGGAGCCTCAGTCTTCGCCTGACTTTGTCCTCTGCTTACAAGCTGCTCTCTCTCTCTCTCTCTCTCTCTCTCTCTCTCTCTCCCTC